>NW_024427107.1:51330720-51498975 GCF_017311325.1 Ursus maritimus | reverse complement strand
AGGAAGGGCCTCCTTGGTTTACGCTCCTTCGCCCCGTGCATGCTCACTAGGCAGGTAGCTGGACGAAGGAGGGCCCAAGGCAGAACTTGAATGCTCCATCTGGAGGTCATTCCAAAGGTCCCCAGGACAGCAGCCCTGCCCAGGGGCCGGGATAGCTACGTGGGCTTCAGAGAGCCCTGAGCTGAAGTCCTAGCTCTTCTCTGAACTAAATGACGGTGCTCAAGTTATTAAGGTCTCTAACCTTGAGACATGCAGTTCAGCGCAGTTGCACACCTTACCTTGTGCCTGAATGGGTTCATGTACAGAAAGAACTCGACTTGGTGCTACAGCATGGGTGCTTAGTGAATGGTAGCTGTTATTATCCTATCACTGTCATCATTAACGCTCGTGCCACATATACTCCGTTCTTCCGTGGGGCTCCCCACTGCCACCTCTGAGACACAATCTTTTTCCTTTCTTCCCTCACATCTGCTGGCGGCTTCGGGCTAACCTTTCTTGCCTCCATACCTGAACACTGCAACTGATTCTGCGTTTGATCCGGGTTTTACTCGTATATACGTGTTTCCTGTTAGTGATAGTTCCTGGACCCTGAGCTCTCCTTGAGCCACCCTGAGCAGGAGTGAGGTCAGGAGAGAACTCAAGTCTCAGATCTCGTCTCCAGCTCTCATTCTTCCACAGGTTTTTCCTGCCACATCCAATATGACTGAGGAGTCTTACACACTACAGATGTACTCGTGGGGCACTTGCTTGGGGCCGGACAAGGGAAACCATCCCTCGCCACGGAGTGATCTCTGGGAGGGAAGGTGGAAGGGAGGCTGGTTACTCAACAGGGAAAAACGCCGTGAAATCTTGCCGTCAGTGGGTTCTCATTGGCGGTTATTTTGGTTTCTGGTTTTGAAACTGCTGTGCAAAGTCAGCTACTGACAGTTTAGGCTGCTGTTTGTTGATGTGGGAGGAGCCTAAGCCCAACCGAGGTTCCCCCAAACCTTCTCCCTGGGACTGTTCCAAAGAAAAATAAAGAGGACGCGTGCCACTGGTATCTTCTTCCTCAGAATCTTTGGTAGCTTCTTCAATTATTATTCTGGAAAGGGCTCTGGCCCAGAATTTCATAAGAAAACCCAAATGAAGCATGCAAAAATAATCGTCAGTGGGCCAGCAGGAGGGGTGACATTAGATGCCACAGATGGAAATGCAGGCTCAGAGGGACTGAGCTTTAATATGGACAGTACCCTCTGGATGGCTGTCCACACAGGGTCTCCACGGGTCAGAATGGGGAAGATGTGGTCCATCCTCTTAATTAGCGTGTGAAGCAGGCATCGGGATAAAGAGTCTCTCTGCAACCTCAGGATTCTAAGCCTCCCAAACCTAGCAGATGTCTGTGGTAGAAAGTTCGGTTAACTCTGAAAAGAAAGAAAGAGGAAGAGTTTTAACTCAGGGTGAGGACTCAGTTTTTGAAGGCTGACTGGAGGAACACCTGGATAATACTCTAAGTCCATGTGTTTTAGACACCTCTCTTTCTTTGCTCCTGAACCCAGCTTCAAGTGATGCTATCTGAGTGTTTGTTGAAATGGTGACCATGTAATTATGTTCATCTTCTTGGCCCTCCCCGAGTGGTTCTCCTTCTCCCATCCCCTATTTCTAACGAGTTCTTGTCACTCAGTTCAATTTTTGTAATTAGTTAGCTCATAAAGTTCAGCGTGTCCTGGACATATCTAGTTAAAAAATCATAACTAAATTCATATTTACTGTGCTGCAGAGTGGCACTGAGGTCTGTATCCTCAGACAAGAGGGGCAAAATGATGCAATGCGAAGAGATAAAGGGATTCTGTCCTTCCAAAGACAACTTCCTATTTAATATAAGCACCTTAACCTTGATGGCTAAGCTAAGGACAATCTATTTTTTCCGTTTCTTCCCTAACAAGGGACTCATTCATTCATTCATACACTTATTTGTTCATTCATTCATTTAACAAATGTTTATTGAGCATCACTGTATGCTGGGGATATCGTGAACAAAACCAACTTTATGCTCTCGTGCAGTCACATCCTACTAGCAGGCAATAGACCAATAACCAATGAATGTATTACAGAACGCCAGCGGAGATAAGTGCTATGGGGGAAAAAAGCAGGCTCTTTAGCAGAGGACTGGTTTGGAAAGCCAATTACTTGAGTAGACAGAAAGTAGAACATTATCCTATTCCAGGCATCCCTTATTCTGTGCAGTTTTCCTACTCGAAATCCTTAGGCATTCTTAATGATGTTAGTGGGCATTCAGCAGAAACACAAAGGTGTTTACTTTGTGTGGACATGGAGACACTGGTGCACGTCATAAAGCAGGAGCCGTGACTGTGTCAAGTTTGACTGCCCTGTGTAGATCAGCCCTTACCTCAGAGTGGGGCTGTGCGCAGAGAGGCTCGTGGTGCTGAGCCTGGTATATCCAATTTAGTTCTTCTTTCTTTGGCTTTCAATCTCTCTCTATTTTTTTAGTGTGGTAAAGAAGACATGACTTATATTTGCTTTGTTACCCTTTTGACACGATTTAAGTGTACAGAACAGTATTATTAACTCAATGCCCATTGTTGTGCAGCAAAGCCCTAGAACTTTTTCAAAGTCTTGCACGACTGAAACTCTATACTCATTGAAGAGCAGCTCCCCATTTCCTCCTCCCCAAACCCCTCTACTTTCTGTTTCTATGAGTTCGATTATGTTAGATACTTCATATAAGTGGAATCATACAGTATTTGTCCTTTTGTGACTGGCTCATTTCACTTAGTATAATGTCCTCAAGTTTCCTCCATATTGTAGCAAATGACAGAATTTCCTTCTTTTTTAAGGCCGAGTAGTATTCCATTGTATGTATGCACCACATTTTCTTTATCCATTCATCTGTGACTAGACATCCAGTTTGCTTCTACATTTGGCTATTAGACATAGTGCTGCAATGAACACGTGTGAGCAAATATCTGTTCAAGATCCCGTTTTCAAATCTTCTGGATAACAATTGAGCTGCTCTTGATTCACTGTGTGATGTGTTGCCCAGAAGGAAAGGTATGGATCACTCTCCTTGTAATTTGCAATAGTCCTCTGGTTCCTCCAGACCCAGGTCTCAATCACCTGCTATCTCCCAGGCTCTGGGGGACGCAGAGGAGAGTAAGAGTAGAAGGTAACACTTCTGTGGTGCCGAGCACGTACTGTTACTATCACACCCGTTTCGGGGAGAACGCTGAGGCAGACAGCTAGCTGGCAAAATGAGCATGGGATTCAGTCTCAAGCAGTCTGGCCACAGAGGTGCTTGTAACCCTCTTGTCACTGAACAATTCCTCCTTTGCCTTTCCAGTGTTCAGGATAGGGTGACAGACAAGGCGAGAGTACACTCAACAGCGCGGGAATTGCAGCAGTGTAGACAGATGCTCCAACAATTTGCCCCGGGAACAGAGCAAGAAGCACTGAACTCCATGAAGTTGGGCACGATTTTTTTAGAGGCAGAGAGGTTGACCCCTGATGGATCGGTGGAAGGACCAAATGAACAAGAAGGTATTTAAAGCACATTCCAGGTAAAATAAAAGCCATGTTTTCCCACATCTGTTTTGCACATTCCTACATTAAATATCTGCTGTTCCAGTGCTTTGTACATGCTAGACCCGACTGTAAGTATTTTATGTGTTGTCTTACTGATTTCTAACAAAGCACTGAAGGGCGAGTATAATGCTCTGCGTCGTACAGACGAGGAGCTTGAGGCTCAGAGAGGTGAAGTGCCACACGCAAGGGCACAGAGCCAAGATCCAAGGCTGGCTCGCAGGGCTCCAAAGGGGCCTCCTACACCGTGTGAAGAGGCCATGAGTGCAGTGGCAGTCAAGCTCCTCGTCTGTGGAAGCCCCCCAGGGCGCAATGTCCAGGCAAAGGTGTGGCGTTCCCTGGTCCAGCTTGGCCCACTGACTGATACACCTGACTGGAGTACACAGCAGAAAAAGAAAGGTTAAGAAAAAGGGCAAAGTAGCAAGATCTTTCTTTAAAGAGAAGAAAGGCCTGCCTCCTCCTCCCCCAGCCTGGCGGTGCGGCTCTGTGGTCCAGCGGGTGTTCGGTTGCCTTGCAGCTGCCGTTCGCCCCGGTCTAAGGTTGCAGGGCAAGGCTCTGTTCACCTGACACTATTGAAAAGCGGAGCGAGTGAAACAGTGGCTTATCACAAGGCACCGGAGGTCTCTGTTTCTGGCTGGGTTCTACCATGCACTTGGCATTCAGTAAGCGCTTGTAGATGGACTGCCAAAATGCCAGATTTTTTTTTTTTTAAGTCCAAGGTAGGGTCAGATTTTCTCTCCATCCACTCTTCTCTCCCTCCCTGAAGGTAGTAATCGCATCACAGGGAAACCTGAGCTCACTTGTTTTTTGCTGCCAGCTCCTATTTGCCTGGAAAATACATTTGCTGGAGAGGACTCCGGGAGGAGCTGCATCCTGATTTATTGCTCTTTCCCTGAGAAGTTTTTGCTTCTGAGAATTCTATTGTGTCAGAACTGGGATGGGATTTAAGTATTGCTCTAAAGGGACTGAGTCTTGGTAATGGGATTAATAAAGGGTATTTTCAGGCCCCACCAAGCACTGTGATGTGGCAATTTATTAAAGAGAACAGAGAAGGGATCGTTGTTAAATTGCTTTGCTTGCGGACCTTTAAATACTACCCTGGTCACAACGCTGGGCACCCTTGGAGTTTCCAGGCTGTCTCGCAGGTCCTCCCTGGAGCTCTGTATCACACCTCCATCTCCGAACTCCTCACACACAGTGGCAAGATGCCCTGGGCAAAAGGAAAGTAGAGGAATAGGCGTGTTTCGTCTTGAGCGGCAAACATCCTTAGTGCTCTGTGAATGTGCATTAAATGGGCGAGCTGGGATTTCGGAGAGTTGGTGATGGTGGAAATGGGAGCAAAGGGCGGAGAGAGAGAATGGATGCCACAGTGGGAAGACAAAGCTGGTGTCATCACCTCCTTTGTTTGCTCCGCCACCAAAATCCTTTACAGTCCTGGTTTGCGAAATGCAGATATGCCGCGTAGCCCGCTTGTCCAGAGACGAAATGATTACTCAGCGTCCAATCGCTGGGAACAAAGAGAGGCCCGAAGGGGCTGCAACGCCAGGCCCGGGCAAGAAGCGCCCACGAGCTGCAGCCGGAGTCCGGGGGACTCTCGCTTTTATTATCTATTATCCTATCGCAGAATGTAAAGTATGCGGAAGCAGGGAGAGAAGAGCAACGCAAGAGAGCAATCACGTGAGGGGCCGCCGCGAACCGCGGACGTGACTGTTAGCACGGCTGCCCGGGAGACATATGTAAGGGGCTCGGGCAGTTGACCTCGGCAGGCCTAGCGATCCTGTCCACCTTCGTCGCGGTTTCCGGCAGGTACTGTTTCCGCACGGCCCCATGGCAGGAAGAACTGGCTTTTGTTACCCGCTTAGAGCTGTTGCCATTTCCACGTGTTCCTGTTCTTTTTGTCTCTTTCACCCGCTGAGGTCCTGCTCTCCCACATTTCCCCCGTTTTTGTTCGGGTAAGTGCAGATTGGAAGGGCAGGTTACGAGGAGGGTGGTTCGGCTCGGCTGATGGCGAGACTGCTGCAGGAGGACTTCAGCACGAAGAGTTTGTTTTTAAAGATTTTATGTATTTGACACAGAGAGCACAAGCAGGGGGAGTGCCAGGCAGAGGGAGAGGGGGAAGCAGACTCCCCGCAGAGCAGGGGAGCTGATGTGGGACTTCATCCGAGGGATCATGGAGGATCATGACCTGAGCCGCCCAGGCGCCCCAGCATGAAGAGTTCTATGAAACAGGTAGTCCAGGGCCTTCAGCACTTCAAGAAAACACAAAAGAAATAGCATGCCAAGACCTATGAGAATCCATATTCTGAGGTCTAGTCCTAAAAACCAGTTTTGAGGGTTGAGCCAATGAGCCAGTTGGCAATGGACAAGCATGGCTTTGTGTGCCTCTTCATGTGATTGAACCGTTTGTTCATGTAATTGACCTTGAAGGTTGAGAATGTCCTGACCCAGAGGAGAATTAAATGCTCTATGTAGAAGCTGTTGAACATCCTCCCAAAGAGGAGCTATTGAAGGGGACAAGGGTGCGACACATGGAGCGATATTCCGCGTCACAGCTGAGAGGGCTGCAGCTCCAGAGGGCTTGTTGCTGTTCCCCAAGCCAAGAGACACTCTGCTTCCAGCGCATCAAGGTGTTGGAGGATTTCCTGATCCATTGTGATCTGAGTGATTAATTCAAAGGTTGCATTTTGTAGATAACTATTCCTATGATGGGCTGTTCAAATAGAATGGGAAAGAGCGACTACAGCTTGTAGCAGGGTAGCGGCCAGGGCAGGGACAGCTGTAATGCATGCTCTGAGAAGCCCGAGAAATCTTTCACTCCTAGCGAGGGCAAGAACATTAGTAATCTGTTCTAAGAAAGAATCTCTAACCTAAGTCCTAGTTAGGTTGACCAGGATCCATGCCTCAGCCCTCTGAGCACAAGAATATGAGTGATGTTTAGTTGGGTTATATTCAAATGTGGGATACAGGGAGTGAGCCACGAGAAATTGGCAGCTAGTGTTATGTTAAGGTTTTTCATCCAGGGATAATGAGAAGATGAAGAATTTATCTGAAAGATGGAGGGCTCATGGAAGGACATCACAAGGGTGTAGGGGCGAGAGGTGCAAACCATAAGCCGTATCATTAGCAACCCAAGGAATCTTTCCACCCCTAGGTCTTTGGTATTCTCCTTGACGCATCCTTCAAGGAAAAAAGACAATTGTCAGTGCCAGATGTATTTTTTTAACAACGGCCAGTGAGAGTGCTGGTGGACACGCAACAGGCGCCCTGCCTGTCCCAGGTTCCAGGATAAAGACTGTCCAGAATAGTTGCAAGCGAGGCTACAATGCCATGTGATGTTAGAGTTTTGAACCAGGAGACCTGTTGGACCCCAATTTTGTAGCACTCATCCCTCAAATAGTGGATTTTTAGTGAAGTTTGTTGATCTCCAGGTGCCCCAACTCAAGTCGAGGCCTTCTCCAATTTGTACCCAAGGGTGAGAACAAACAGGGTTGTAAGGTTTAGGGCACCTTTTTCCCGATTTGATTTTACTCCCTACCCCGGCAGTTCTGATGAATATTTGATATTTTACTGTCCTTATACGACCCGTCCCTGTGAAGAGGTGGTTCATTTACCATTGTGGTTGAAAAGGAATATGAACATTACTGGCTGAATTGTGCACTACGGCACAGAAAGGTAACTTCAGTAAGGAAGAACAGTCATGAGTGAGTCTGTGCTATCCACTGTGATACCCAAGTGTGCTGCAGAATTTTCTGCAGTCCTGAAGGGGCCAGATGGGGGAAGCCAGTTACCCCCTGGGTAGGTGGTGTCATTGGTGGAAAGGGAGGTTCCGGGTCCCTCCAGGAAAGGAGGTCAAAAATGGGGGGGGTTCAAGATAATGTGTCCAATAGGTGTGATTTCTCATAGAGATAGGGAGGAAGTCAAAGAGTCCCCATAACATAAGCAGCACAGATACCTTTGGAGTTAATGGTTAAAATACGATTCATTAATTAGTTTTTTTTTTTTGTCCATATTGAGAATGCCAATTTAGCTTTTTCTGTTTGTAATTTTTGGATCCCCTTCTGATCTCTATTTTCACTGAGCCTAACTTTTCCAGGTCAGATTGAAGATCTTACAACTTAGCTGTTGCCAATCTTATTTTATGTTGATTGATTCTATCATTTGTTATAAATGAGTTAAGAGATCATTAGTGTGTATTTATGCTCTAGCTAATTATTTTTTTAAAAAGATATTTTATTTATTTGTTTGACAGAGAGAGTGCGAGCACACAAGCAGGGGAAGCAGCGGAGAGATGGGGAGAACGGACCCCCTGCTGAGCAGAGAGCTGGATGTGGAACTTGATCCCAAGACTCCCGATCATGACCTGAGCTGAAGGCAGAAGGCAGATGCCCAACCGACTGAGCCACCCAAGTGCCCTGTTCTAGCTAATTCTTGACATAGTGCGGGATGGCTCTACTGTCTGGAATTAGTCTCCCACATTGTTAACACGGTCCTTCTGATCACTTGCGTATTCTGTTCTCTGTGTTGGCAGCACAGAGTGTCAACATGTCCTGTTTTTTTTGCCTTCCATGACACTTTAGGCATCATAAGTTCCAGCCAAATGGACTTCCCAGTGAATGTTGCTTTAACTTCTTTATTCTTTCATAACTTGAGGGGTTTTGCTTACGTAAATTTTACCAATCTCTTTAGGTCTTTATGAAGATGTTTCTGAATCTTCCAATTAGAGGTTAATTTTTTAATATCTTTGATGGTACAGATGTTATGTTATGTTGTTCTGTTATGTACTATGACATATTATGTATTATATATGTACACTGTGATATATATACATATTACATAGGCACCTTTCTTATTTTCCACATTTATCTTAAAATCCCTTGAAGGCAGGATTTGTGTCATATTTATAATTATGTTATCTGGGATTACTTAAAAAGCCAACTTGAGTTCCTGTTTGAACCCCTATCACATAGGCTGGAGGAGTGAGCAGTGTCATTCCTATTGCTTGCTCTCCAGTGACTGTTACTAAAGGTATTACTGTGAGAATGCCTGTAGCCCACCTGGAATGGGCCTTCCATTTTTCCGTGTCTATGCCTCATCTGTACCACATTTGGGGTGTGGGAACTTTAGGCACTGGGGGTTCCCAGACCTAGTTTTCTTGGTAATTCACACAGCAAAACTCTGAGGTCTTTGTCAACACCCAAGCGTACTCCCTTGAGATGGACCCTGGGCCCATACTCCTCTTATTCCCATAGAATATGTATTTCTGTGTTCTACCCATTCAGGATATTTAAAATAAGCTCTTCGGTAAGTTTTTCCAAAGGGAAAAAAAAAAAGCCATTTTTTTGGATGGCTTCTGACTTCTCAGCAAAATTCTCTGTATCAAGGAAATCCCATGAGCCTGGCTACCTGCTGGGAATGGTGAGGTAAGGGGAAAAATATAAAGAATAAAAATGAATTGATATTTTTTGGGAAAAATCCTCCCACAAGCAAAAGGCTGAAAGACTAGCCATGAGTTGTGAACCTTTATAAAAATAAAGGACATGTCTGGGCACCTGGGTGGCTCGGTCAGTTAAACGTCTGCCTTCAGCTCAGGTCATGAGAGTCTTGTGATCAAGTCCCACATCAGGCTCCCCGCTCAGTGGAGAGTCTGCTTCTCTGACCCTCCCCTGGCTCATGCTCTCTCTGTCTCACGTGCTCACTCACTCACTCTCTCTAATAAATAAATAAAATCTTTAAAAAAAAAAAAATCAGGGTTGTAGTCAGCTATTCAACAGGCTTGACTCAGGAGACCAGACAACTCTAAGCAATAGGAAACAGGAGGCAATAAGTACTAGCAGGTGCACTGCTCGGGATTTGGCAATTAGCAATAGCTAGACATGTCAACAAGAAGAGAAGCAGCATCAGGAAGGCTTAGCAAAAGGTGGAGGGCACTGGGACTCAGGGTTAGGACACTGGCCTTCAGAAGGACTGATGGGACCCAGGTAAGACCTCAGCTCTGGAGGGATGAGCATTGGATCAAGCATCACAGTGGAGTGTTCAACAAGGAAAAATACAATAAGGACCTAATCACTAGAAAGGGATCCAAGGTTAACCGTGTCCCGAAGCAAGGCTGAATTCATGCTGGGTTGCTGAGTCACTGAGCTACTTGATTATGATTCCAGAATCCTCTAATAGTAGGAGGAAGATCATTTCCCAGCCTACTGCAGAAATCTGAGTTGCCCGAGGGGTGGAAGAGAAGAGTGAGTCAGGCAAGCTATTAAACCAGAGTTTTGATGCATAGTGTTTGAAAAGGACATTGGCATAACAATTAGTTTTCACGCACTTCTCTACGCACGGGTACTGTCAACACTTAACTTTGAGCATGTTGACCAAAATGAAAATGGCCTGCTTTTTATTTTTTTCAAATTCTAACCATTGCCTGAAATTTCTCACCCTGTTTATTTATTTATTTTTAAAGATTTTATTTATTCATTTGAGAGAGAGAGAGTGAGAGAGAGAGCACGAGCAGGAAGGAAAGGGAGAAGCGGGCTCCCCACTGAGCAGGGAGCCGGACATGGGACTCGATCCCAGGATCCTGGGATCATGACTTGAGCTGAAGGCAGATGCTTAACCGACTGAGCCACCCAGGTACCCGTGACCTGCTTTTTAAAAATCACCATTTATATTTCTTTCTCAAAAGCTCAATTGCCACAAGGTAGAGAATGTCTCATATACTGACAAATACTGTTCTGATAATGACTGTTCGTGAAGTCTTAAGAATGAATAGCATTTTCTGGGAGGATTAGCGAGCATGTTGTGGGTGATTGCCAGTTTGCGAGCCATTCGTCAGGAAACACTTGTTAGGGTAACTCTAAGACCTTCATCTGGGCAACAACCGCAATTGCTGCAGTGAAAGCACTTGGACGTTACTCAGTGACTTCATAAGCAAATAGATCCAATCTCTTTCCACTTTAATCTGTACCACATTCAGCAACCACAGAAAGTTTTCTTAAACTATTAGTTAAATACATTCTTCCTCTTGCTTTAAAACTTCCAGTAGATCCTTAATAGGCTTCATGCGAAGTCCAAAGCCTTCCTGTCAAAGATCTCCACAACTTGAACTCCCTCCACCAATTCAGCCTTCCCTCCCTGCTCCCAGCATAGTCTTTCCCGGAGTGTGTTCTCGGAATGTCAGGCTAATCCTTCAGATCTGCCTTCCACTTCTGTTCATGCTCTTCACGGCACTGGAGTCAACTCCTTGCGTCTTCGTGCGGATACTCAGCCCCTGCCATGTTTAAAGTTCAAGCTCTTTTTTCATTTTCTCCATGAGACCCTTTCCAAGAATTTTCTCCCTCTTTCTACTCTCGATATTGCAGAAACCAATGGTCATCTATTTAACATCTGTTCATCCTTTTTCTTTTATAGATCCCAATCAAAATCTTACTTTTATAGACTCCCAATCCCAATTTTGATTGGGAGTCTATAAAAGAAAAAGATTCCATAAAAATTTTTCTGAGAAGCTCTTTTGGAGCAAGAAGTGATAATATTCTTGCCAATCAAACAGGAAAGAATTTCTAGGAATTGCTTTTGTGATATAGATTTGGCACCACCTTTTCCTCCTGGGTGCTTCTTTCCTCATTTTCTCCCCGTTTCGCTGAGATGTAATTGATGTATCACATCTTGTAAGTAGGTGTACAATGTGATGATTACATATATATATTGCAAAAGGATTAGCACAATAAGGCTACTTAACACATATATCACCTCACATAGTTATCATCGTGTGTGTGTGTGTGTGTAGTGAGAAAAATTAAGATCTTTCTTAGCAACTTTCAAGTATACAGTATAGTCGAACTATAAACACCACGCTATACATTAAATCCCCAGAGCTTATTCATTTTATAACTGGAAGTTTTTTTCTTTGACGGACATCTCCCTGTTTCCCCACCCCAACCCTACCCCCTGGCCACCACCAATCAATTCTCTATTTCTGTGTCTTTGGCTTTTTTAGATTCCATATATAAGTGATATCATACAGTATATTTCTTTCTCTGTTTGACTTATTTCACGTAACATAATGTCATCAAGCTTCATCCATGTTGTTGCAAATGACAGGATTTACTTCTTTCTCATGGCTGAATAATACTCCATTTTATATATATGTGCGCATCACATTTTCTCCATTTATTCTCTTGATGGACAGACACTTAGGTTGTTTCCATATCTCAGCTAATTGTGACTAATGTGGCAATGTACATATCTCTTCGAGATAGTAGTTTCATTTTCTTCAATATGCCCAGGAGTGGAATTGCTGGATCATATGGTAGTTCGATTTTTAATTATTTGAGGAACCCCATATTGTTTTCCATAATGACTCTACCAATTTACATTTCTATCAATAGTGCACCAGTGTCCCCTATTCTCCATATCCTTACCAGCACTTATCTCTTTTTCATAATAACCATTTGGACAGGGTTGAGGTGATATCTCCTTGTGGTTTTGATTTGCATTTCCCTGATGATGCGTGATATTGGCCATCTTTTCATATATATGTTGGCCATTTGTATGCCTTCTTTGGAAAAATGTCTATTCAAGTTCTTTGCCCAATTTATTATCAAATTATTATTATTTTGCTATTGAGTTGCATGAATATTCTTGGTTCCCTTGTCAATTATTAGTTTATATGCATGGGTTTATTTCTGGGCTCTCCATTCTGTTTCATTGATCTATGTGTCAGTCTTTTTATAACTTTGTAGTACAGTTTGAAATCAGGAAGTGTGATACCTCCAGCTTTGTTCTTCTTTCTCCCGATTGCTTTGGCTGTGCAGGGTCTTCTGTGGTTCCAAACAAATTTTAGAATTGTTTTTTGTATTTCTGTGAAAAATGCCATTGGATTTCAATAGACATTGAAATCTATAGATGGTTTTGGATAATTAACAATATTAATATTAATTCTTTTGATCCATAAACATGGGAAATCTTTCCATTTATTTGTGTCTTCTTTCATCAAGGTTTTGCAGTTTTCAGTGTACTGCTCTTTCCCCTCCTTGGTTAAATTTAGTCCTAACTAAATTTTATTGTTTTTGATGCTGTTGTAAATGGGATTGTTTTCCTTAATTCTTTTTCAGATAGTTCAATGTTAGTGTATAGAAATACAACTGATTTTGTATATTAATTTTATATCCTGCAACGGAATTCACTTATTAGTTCTAAAAGTTTTTTCCAGCTTTATTGAAGTATAATTGACAAATCGTAAGGTATTTAAAGTGTGCATCATGATGACTTGATATATGTATACATAGGATGTATGATAAATGTACAATGTGAAAGGATTTCTCCAGTCTAACCTTTCTTTTCCTTTCCTTCTTTCTTTCTTTCTTTCTTTCTTTCTTTCTTTCTTTCTTTCTTTCTTTCTTTCTTTCTCTTTTAATAAAAACATTTAAATTCTGCTCTTACAAAATTTCAATTATGCAGTACAGTGTTATCAGCTGTAGTCACCAGGTTATATATTAGACCCTCAGACCTTATTCATCTTATAGCTTGTAGCCTTTTACCAACATCTCCCTATTTTCCTTACCCCCAGTTCCCTGGCAACCACTTTTCTACTTTAACAGGTTTTTATGTTAGAGTCTTTAGAATTTTCTATTCATAAGATCATGTCAGCTGCAGACAGAAAATTTTGCTTTTTTCTTTCTGATTTACATGCCTTTTATTTATTTTTCTTGCCTAATTGCTTGGCTAGGGCTTCCAGTACTATGTTGAAAACCAGTAATAAGAAAGGGCACCTTTGTCTCATTCCTGATCTTAAAGAAAAAGTTTGCAACCTTTCCCCACTGAGTATGATGTTGGCAGTGGTTGTCATATATGGCTTTTATTACATTCCTTCTGTACTCAGTTTGTTGAGAGTTTTATTGTGAAAGGATGTTGAATTTTGTCAAATCCTTTTTTCTGCATCTTGATATAATCCTATGAGTTTTACCTCTTTCATCTTTCTAGAACCTGGTCTAGAAGTTACAGATGAAGCAATCATCTTGTTTTATAAAATGATCAAAGGAATGAAAGCTAACTGCTAAGGATGGCAGAGCTTAAAGAGAGAAGTTGATGAGGGTATTGATAACATCATGGAACTACTGCACCAGCCCTGCACTGCTTATCTGTAGCCATATATATTTTCTTCTTGTATAAGAAAAATAGTCCCCTCTCTAGGTAATTCAGTTAGTGATTGATATATGCAGATTAATAGAACCCCTACCTAGTACCCTCATACACTTAGAGTCAGTATCATGCCATAAATCAGTTATTTATTTATTTTTCATCTTTGCTATTCTTTTCTCTCAAATTATCTCCTTATGGACGGGTATGATCTTATGTGTCTTTATCAATATTTCATCACTATTCCTTTTTTTTCTTAGAAATTTATTTATTTATTTTAGAGAGGGAGACAGAGAGAGAGAAGGGGGGGCAGAGGAAGAGAGAGAATCCCCAAGCAGACTCCCCACCGAGCAGGGAGCTCGACAGGGGGCTTGATCCCAGGACCCTGAGATCATGACCTGAGCCAAAATCAAGAGTCAGTCGCTTAACCAACTAAGCCACCCAGGCACCCCTTTCATTACTATTCTTAGGTACTGTTAGAAGCGTCTAGTAAATAAGTGCAACTAATGTGCAAACACTGGCGTCAATCAGCCAATCACCATATAATAATGTAAACCATGCATCCAGCATAGTAGAGACTGTAGAAGCGGGAGGACTTTGTGTTTTGAAGTAGTTTTATTGTGATACTAGAAATCAGATATTTGCTTCTGGGTTTTTAATGTATTTGTTTAAAAATGATCATTAAGAGTCTTCTCAGTTACATTTCACTATTTAATTTCATTTTATTTTGCTAATAAAATACTTGCACTTTCAGCAGCCTGTGTTAAAATCGATATAATAACTAGGTAGTGATAGACAGAATGAGGCAACCTTATAGGACCTATTTAAACTATCTTAGTGTAGTACTTATTATGGGATGAATGATACAATACCATGAAGGATATTCTTGTAATGCATTTCCAAAGCAAATTAGAAAGAAATTTTCTTTTTTTAATGGTGGAAGAAGCTGAGAAGTTAATTGAGGAAGTCAAAAACTGAAACACCTGGGTGTTGGATGAATTATTTATTTGAAGTTAAATTCACTAAGAATGATGAAAATGAGTGGTAGGAAAACCGCCAGCCAGGTACTAAAGTTACTGACGAATGCAAAAGCTTGATCAAGAGGTAAATGACAACAAAAAGGGGAGTAGGTAAGAGATATTGTCACATTATTATGTATTGGTATCAATTATTGCTATTAAAATATTATTTTCTTACAATTTTAATTTTAATTACCCAATAATTATTTAGAAAAGTAATTTTAAATTTCTAAACCAGTGGTTTTCTTTCATTTGGTCTTTATTTTTCATTTTGAATTTCATTATATTTTGGCTCTATAACATGGCCTATTTAGTTCCATTTTGTAGAATGTATTGATGATTTCTTTGTGGCCTAATATAAGGTCAGTTTTTGCCAGGGTTCCCATTGCTGTTTTGTAAAGAATGTACATTTTTGGTTTTGGGGTCTGGAGTTTGATATGTAACTCTTGAGTTCATCTTATTAATTATATTATTCAGGTGATGAAGAAATCAAACCCATAGTTTAACTCATTTTCTGTTAACTCAGAAGGATCTGTGCATGCTGTTATAAGTAGTTTGTTGTGTTAAAGAGAATTTGAAATGTTAGGGAATTTGAGAAGTTAACCCTGTGATTCCAACTTTAGAAGATTGATACTAGGTCTATTATTTTAAGCTGAAAGTTGTTAAGAAAATTTGCCTAAATTCTAAAAGACTATTGAAATATTTATTATTTATTTATTATATCTTGGGTAAATAGTGTGTATTTATTACTTGTGAAGTTTGGAGTTTTTTTTTTTTTTTTGAAAAGATATGTTTTATTTTCTTGGGGGCATGTGGGTGGCTTAGTCGGTTAAGCATCCAACTCTTGATTTTGGCTCAGGTCATGATCTCAGGGTCATGAGATTGAGCCCCATGATGTGTTCCGCACTGGGCGTGGAACCTGCTTAAGATTCTCTCTCTCCCTCCCTCTGTGCCCCTCTCCTACGCATGTGCATGCTCTCTGTTTATCTCTATCTCTCAAAACTGTAAATAAATAAAGGAATTTGAGAAAAACTAAAAATAGTTATGAAAATGCTAGGGAGGATTTGTCTAGAAGTGCTGGGTACCTGCCTGATCAAGCACTTAAAAGAAAAGAAAATACACTAATTTGAAGTGCAGTTTACAATGCTTAGGGAACTGAATGAAGTCCATAAATTAAATAGTTTAAGTAGAATTTGGTCTATTCTACATTATTTGACCAAACCTTAAGTAAAGATTCTCCTGAAAATTATTGTTCCTGTTTTTCATAAAATGTACTAGATTTATAGGTAATATAAAAGAATCACTCAGGTAGATTTAAAACCTTCAGAACAATTTTGGTTTTAATTTGGGAAATTTATTATATTGAATATTTAAATCCCATGTAATTCTTTTTTTTTTTTTTTAAGATTTTATTTATTTAAGAGAGAGAGCACAAGCCTGGGAGAGAGGCAGAGGGAGAGAGAGAGAAGCAGACTCCCTGCTGAGCAGGGAGCCCTACACAGGGTTGATTCCAGGACCCTGGGATCGTGACCTGAGCTGAAGGCAGATGCTCAACAGACTGAACCATCTAGGCACCCTGAATCCCCTATAATTCAAAATAGTATTTTCTGGGTACTAAAACCCCCTTTGAGCATCAGAAAACTGCAATTAATGGAAATCGATATTTTAATCAAAATTCCCCAAGGGTGGGAAGTGGGTTGGGTATGGCTTTCTAAGCAAGGCAACAGAAGAAATCTCAAATACTTCAGGGGAAAATGGAGTGTGAACACAGGTGTCATAGAATCCTCCCATCCTCAACTCAAATGACCAAAGGAATAAAAGAATAAAGAAGATATTCACAAAATTTGAATTTTTAAAAAATATTTTATTTGTTTATTTGAGAGAGAGAGAGAGAGAGAGAGAGCATGAGTTGGGGGAGGGGCAGAGGGAGAGGGAGAAGCAGACTCTGCACTGAGCAGGGAGCTGGCCCGGAGCCTGATGTGGGGCTCGATCTCAGGACCCTGAGATCAGGACCTGAGCTGAAGGCAGACACTCAACCGACTGAGCCACTCAGGTGCCCCAGATATACATAAAATTTGAAAGAAGACTATATCTTATGAACTTTCATGAATTTTTGCTAGGTCCATTATGGATGGGACCAAATTAAGAGAAGATATTAAGGGGTTACAACTGTCCCTTTAAGGAAAGTAGAATGGTTTCACAAAGTAAATGACAGATATCCTGGAAAAATGCCATCAACATCCCCTAATTTTGAGGGTCTAGGCTGGGAGCAAAGGATGGGGTCCCCATAATGGGTCAGGGGAATATTTCATTTAGTTCTCTTTCACCATTGCAGATAAACAGAGTTTGGAAGCAGAATGTCCAAAGGCAAGTGTAGGTACACTAGGCAGGAAGAAGTGTGCTTCACCACGGGCTCCTTCAGGGCGGATCCCAGACAAGAGCTCATCATGTGGCTAGGTTATTCCAAACAGTGCAATCGATGGGCATATGCTACAGGGAAAGAGTGAAGGAAATCTTGCATAGAAGGGGTTTTTAGATCTGGTAAAAAAGCTTGAGTTCGGTACTGGCTCATTGTCGTAGTGAAAGGGCCAGGTTCTACTCTTGTCTTGACTTTTTTCCTGCTGAGCCTTTTCACACTGAAAATTAAGGCCTAGTGTTTACTCCCCTACTTCCTTCTGTGGTTGCATTAGGGATACCCAGGTCCTATCTCATTGGAGTTCTAGACTATGGACTTATGGGAAATGGGTGGGAGGGAATCTGGTCCATACCAGACCGCCTTCAACCTTCTGGTTGGCTATCAAATCTCTGTTACTCAGTGCAGACCTGGGGACCTACGAAGGTGGTGCGTGCCTGGTGTCTGTGCACTCACTATTTGTTAGAGTGACGGGGCGTCCAGGGTGTAAAGCATACAGCAGACATGTAACTACTTCAGTACCTGCACTGCTTGGATGGATGTAACTGCCTAGTGGGTGAGAGTGAGGAGGCACCTGGGCCCAGGAGGCTTGTGAAGAGGCTGCACCGTAGTGGGGCGTTGATGGTTGATATTGGTAACAACCAATGACAAGTTGTCTGTTTGCATTGTAAAATGGATCTATGTCAAATTCACCCATCTTCAGTCTTGGTGATGCCAGTTTACTCCTGAAATGAGTTACGAGAGAATAACCATTATTAGCTTATGATTATATTTATTACCGGGTTCTGCTTATTTTCAGGGAAAGTAATTCATAGGCATTTTACCCGGTGTCTTTACCGTGACCATGCAGCCTGTTAGGAGACATTGGTCCAATACAACTGTCTTTGAAGTTATTATTTGTTCTCTGGCATTCTTTACTTCTTTGGCGTAAAGATCAGGTGGCAACTAAGGGATCTATACATGAAGAATCGTAACTAAGTGAGCAAGGATCTACTCCGTGTCTGCTTTAAAATAACTGTGGTTTAGCGGAGAGGAGCGAGGGCCCAGGGTCTTCGCCGCTGACTAGTGTGTGATTTTATATCGGTTACTCAATTTCTCCAAGTCTGTTTTCTTGTCTGGAAATGTGGTAACACTACCTATAAATGTAAGAATGAAATTATTAAGTTAGACAGCATAAATCCTCTAACGTAGTACCTAAAACATAAAAGGTACTCAGTGAACACCAGCTATTCCTTAACTATAGCTTATAATTTATTCCAGATGATAGTAAAAGCTCTTGATAGTAAAAACTCTTGACTTGTTGATGTTCAACTATGTAGAGACCCCAAAACTCAGCTGTAAAGTACAGAGAGAGAATCATTCCAAGACATGTGAAAACCCTTCTATTTTAATGCCATTCCTCAGTCCTAGTGTATTTGAATACCTATTTACATTTTAGGGTTGAAGGTGGGACATCTCCAATGGCAGTGACACACGCACTGCTTTTTTACAGAGAGACTGACTTTCATTCCATTATCTTCTAGTAGAAGTTATGACAGGCACTTTGCTATGTTCTACCTGCAGGTGAGCGTGATCACTAGGTAAGGGGGATAGGGGCGTAATAAGGGAGAAATCGAGATGAGAAAAGTGAGAGCAGCAGGAAGCACTATTTCTCTCTGTTTTCAGTTGTGTTTGCTCCTTCACTTATGCCACGTGTCTGGGAAGGTGGCCCGGGTAACTGACTTCCTGACGAGCGTGATTTGGTAGTCATGGAGTTTGTAGTGAGCGTGAAGCAGCCAGCAGACACACCCAGCTCCCTCTGCGCACAGTAGTTAGTATATCTGCTCTGAAGAGTGGGTGGGTTGGAGGAAGTCAGCACAGGAGACTGGTGGACGATTGGGCAGCCCTGTAGTCTTGAGAACTGATTTTGAAAACAACCCAATAATAGCTTGTCTCTGGGTTCAACAAATTCCTATACCTGTATTAATTTAGTTTATATGTCAGACTCCCTGGGTAGTTCATAAGTTCCTTGAAGGCGGATATGGTGTCCTATTTCTCTTCATATACCCATCCCCTAAGCAGAGGTACTCCATCAAAGTTTGACAGATGGATGAGTAAATAAATGAATGGTCACAAACTAAAGTAGCCTGATGTTACTGAGCTGATGTGTCCTGCAATCCCGAAAAGTTGAGACTGTAACTTTAACAAAATATTTTAAGAGGTCAACTCTGTCCATTTACATGTGGGAGGAAATGTCACTCACTATCACAAAGTAGAGACCCACAGTCTTAATTTGGTAAACAATGTGCATATGCATATATGTATTTAAAAATTTAAGTTAGCTACCTGTGGAAATTGGGATATGTCATAAAAATTTGATTTGTATGGTTTTCTTGATTGAATCTTGACTGGTACACCATTGTTCTTGAAAAAAGAAAAGATTTGGCCTTAGAAGATCAAATGCTTATGTGAAAAAAATATGGCCAGAACTCAGTAGTGACTGCTCTCTCTGGATGGGACATATATAATCTGTAATTCCCCACAGCCCCCCTCTTCTCACTTTATTCACTTATGTTCCCCACTTGATCCTGAATAGTGGCTTGAGTTTGTGACCTCTGCACCGGATGATGACCTGGGTAGAAAGGAGCACACAAGGATGAAGGGGATAGCCTCTCTTCTTCCAAAAAGATTGTGAGAAATCTGATTGGACCTGATGGGGAGCTGTTGTCCTTGGAGTTGGAGAGAAAGCACACCAGCAGAGCCAGCTGCATTGGGGGGCAAAGCTAATACAGGGGTCTGTGCAATGAGAGATGGAGGGAAAAGCGATGGAAGATCCCAGATTCCAGTTCATCCAGCTGCAGAATGATCATTTGTGGTCAACAAAGACCACTCTTCCAGCAACCAGGGGCTTGCAATGAAAGACCTTGTTTCTGAAGAGGGGAGAGCAAGAAGGAAGTAGGCTGAGATTGTATTCAGTCCAAACTACCTCATACAGCTCTCTGGTTCTTAGAAGTCAGCCAATTCAATTTACTTACATTTGGCTTCCACTTTCAAAAATGCATACATTGGATGACACAATCTGTTATATTAGATTTACTAATATTTTACAGTGATGCAGCAAAGAGCAGGCCAAGTATCTTAGACACATGAGATTTATGGCCAGTGATTCATCTTGTAAAAATAATGAATTGCCACCGAAAAGGGGGAAAGAACAGATTCTTTCCTAAACAGGAAAGGAAATCGAACCCACTCATTTGATGGATGAGTTTTTTTTTTTTTTAAAAAAACAAACAAATAGAAAACATTTGGGAATCTAAAACATCTCTTCCTGAACACCCAACAGTCCATATCTTCCAAAACCAACTTGGTGGGTGCAGTTGGCAAGATGAATTGGACCTCTCACCTTAAGAATATTAGCAACTTGCTGTGGGTCCACTCCAGAAGAAATGCGATATTCTCGTGCTAGGACTTTCCAGCAGGAGTACAGCTTCTACAGTTGGCAGGATCTAACTGACACTTGCGAACAGGTCCAGTTTGAAAGATGAGGATTCAGGATGCCGTGAACAGCATATTTTTCTTATTATTTTTATGTGTATCTAGCCTTTTGGAAAACAAAATAGCAAAATGTTTCTGAAACTGAAATTCCAGTGACTTATAAAAGCCATCCCTTTATCTTTTCTCCAGTTTTTACTTTCTTTTTCTATGATTTGAAAGCAAAGGGGAAAATGAAATTTATTCCTTTTTAGAGTTAGAGGAAAAGCAATTTTGAATTTTTGAGGAGGAGGGCTCTGGGTTGGCTAAATCCATAAATGCTCACGCACATTCTGTGCTTCTGGGAGCATGCCTGCTCATTATTATCGGCCTTTTAAGGGAAAAACCCATCTTTTCTGAAGCGGTATTACCCTATAGTACATTGCTTTTTTTTTTTTTTTAAGATTTATGTAAAAATTCAGTCGAGTCTTGCTTCACTGGTTTTTCATGAAAGAAAACATTTCCTTTGCAGATTGGAATTAAAAAATGCAACTGTTGGAGTTGTTTTCCTTTTCCTTCCTCTAAAACCAAGAAACATATTTTTCTTTCTGCACCGAGACTATTACTGAACTATCAGATGACCAGTTGGGTCCTGAAACCAAGATATTTATAGTCTGTAAATATTTTTATGGTGGTAGTGGTGAAGAAAGGGGTGGTCTTCCCTATATACACAGACTGCCTTGTAATTTTTTTTTTTTAACATTTAAAAGTAAAGTCCATTTTGCCTGCATGAGAACAAAACTAAGTCTCTTGCTGGAAGGATTTATGGTGATTTTCTTTTATTACACTCTCAGGCCTTGTGGATCTGTGATTATACAGATTATGGATCAATTTTTATAGTTGTCTTTCATGTACTGCATGGGTATTGAGAAATTAAAAAGGTTTATAAACATAGACAAAATTACATTTCAAACGTGGCATTTTTAAATTTTTTCTGAACGAGTTTTATCTCAGAGCATATAGTCCTGGAAACAAAGTAACTCAGGAATTTACTTTAAAAAATATTGCTGCTTGTGCATCAAAGGTAATACTGATGTATAAGTCAGCTCTGCTTTCGTAACAAATGATTCTCCAATCTCAGTGACTTCGAATAATAGAGGTGTCTGAGGATCCGCTGTTGCTCTGATGCATGTGATCCTCTTATTCCAGGATCCTGGATAAAGGAGCAGCTTTTATTTGAAACATGTCATTTTCACGACTAAAGAAAAAAAGCAAGAGATACTTGCCATGGCTCTTAAAGCTTCTGCTTGGATGCGGCATGAGTCACACATGCTGTTGACTAATGCCCATCACATGACTAAGACTGGTATCAATGGGGCAGGGAGGTGTACTTCTTCCACAAGAAGTCACTGCAGTTTCGCTGGCAACCGGTAAGATAAATAATTACCCTAAAGGAAAGAGTAAACAAATAATTGGAAATCACAATACAATCTTTGAGGATAATCACCAAGTTCTATAAATCCATTACCAGTCGGAATCCATCCTCCCTCCATGATTTAAATCAGGGCTCTTCCAGCGCTGAAGAATACATCTGGAGTTCCTCCTGTTGTTTGAGTGCACTCAGGAAATTAAAAAAATAAATTGTATTATTTGCATAAGCAGAGAAGATTTAGAAGGGTCAAAGTTCTAAAAGATAAGCATTATAATATGGTTCACAACCGGAGACTCATACAAATATTGCTCAATATTCCTAATTTCTCCTGCCTTCTCTTATTTTTTTCTCTTTTTCTTTGTCTTCCAGCCTCTCTTCTCCCCTTCCCAAAATACATATATTTTATTTATTATATCTCTCACTTTTTCTTAATTTTTCTTCTATTCTCTTTTCTCTTTTGATTTCATTAACTCATTCTTTCAGTTAATCAGTATTACTTCCTAAATGCATCTAGGATACCAAGATACAACAGACATGGTCCCCACCCCAATTTATGAAATAAGAGAATTCTAACTCTGTCCAAGGTACTTTTAACTCTGAAATCCTATGATTATTTGTTCCTGAGGGTATCTAGATTTGCAGGAGAGATAAAGATATACAAAGTTAGCTACAATATAAGGTAAAATGTTTTAAGGGCTAGAAAAGGATAATTATTGTGTTATGGAAATTCAGTAGAAGGAGATTATTTTTAGGATAGGTTGGTTGGCAACAGATCAGTCTCATTTCCTGAATTTTTAAATCTTTTCCTCTTCAAAAAATTTCTGTTCCCTTTCATGAACTGTTTTTGTCTGTTTTGGATATTTTATTCTTGGTGGCTAGACCAGAGCTCTGAATCTAGTTCTCATATACCAGGACTCTTGTTTGCAAGTTACAGAAACTCAGTTCAAACTGGCTTGAGCAGGAAGAGGGAATGTACTGCCTCATGAAATGGAGAAGTGTCAGGCCTATAGGCATAGAATCTAGGTATTTAAAAGATGTCATCTAGGGACTCTCTGGGTGGCTCAGTTGGTTAAGTGGCTAACTCTTGATTTCAGCTCAGGTCGTGATCTCAGGGTTGTGAGATCGAGCCCTGTGTAGGGCTCCGTGCTTAAGAGTCTCTCTCTCTCTCTCTAAACCTATCCTCCTCCCCTTCTCCCCCACCAACTCTGCTCTCAGGCATTCTCTCTCAAAAAAAAAAAAAAAAGTCATCTAGAATCTATCTCTTGCTGTCGGCTGTATTCACAGGAGGCTCTCTCCTTATGGCTCCTAGATAGCTTCACACAGGCACAGCCTACCGGTTTCTCAACCTCAGGAGTTCCAGCAAAAGTTCTTTCATTGGTCTGCTTTGGAAAACAGTAGGGAAATAGAACGTTTCAAATGGCCAGCTAGGGGGGTCATGTTACCTACCACTCTTGGGGCCTGGAGGAAGGTGGGCCTTCCTTGTAAATGTACAGAGTGTCTGTGTTACTAAAGAAAATTCAGTTGCTGTTTGAGAGGAAGAGAGAACAGAAAATGGACTTGCAAAAACAGCAGCTATCTGCTACATAGTAGAGGCTTAATAATGCATTTTGGTAAAAATGATGGTGTGGTTCTGGATTTTATTCATTATATAGGCCTGTATGGATGCAAAGAGAATCTGTTCTTTTCTCCCCAAAACTTTACTGTCCTTAGCCTTTTCTTCCTCTCTCACTCACTGTCAATCCTATTCCCTATGGATATTGTCAAGCTTGTTTTTTTCCTTTAACACATTAAAGCATAGTTGTTTTATCATTTGTCTGATTACAACGATATTGGGGGTCTTTGTGGGTCTCTTTATGTTGTCTGTTGTTTCTTGTCCACAGTGACTCTTTTGGGTATATGTGTCTGCTTCTCTTTGATTCTGTGCTGGTTATTGTGTTTGAAAAGTCATTTGTAGGAATACTGTGAATTCAGGATGAGGGTACTTTATTCCCAGGCAAGTTTTGAATTTGCTTCTGCCAGCACCTGTGGGGACTATCAGCCCAGGGTCATCTTAATTCGAATTCAATGCTTGAGTGTCAGTAGACCACCCTGGTGATGTAAATCTGGGTTGCTAGATGTGATGAGGGCTGGTTTACTGCTGNNNNACCCCGACTCTAAGTGTATAGCTGCCAGGTTATTGTGAGGAGGGTTTCCTATTTAATTCCTCAACTAGTATCTACCTTCAATTTAAATTTCTCTTTCTCTTTCCACTAGAAAGTCACCCTTTCCGGAGAACATGGAAACTCACATTTTTATGTTGGGTAAATAGCCTCAGGATGAAAAGTGGTTTTTGTGCTCACTTACCATCCTGGGTTCTTTGGTCTGTTATTCCTCACTATCTTGTTAGCTCTTTGTGGCTGTTGGAAAGGTATTTCTTATATTCAGCATTTTTTAGTTGTTTTCTGCAGTAGAGTTGGTTCAAATAACGTAGCCTGCCATTGCTGGGAACTGGAAGTCTTCTCTCTGAAAACCCTGGTCTGTGTTTCATCATCCCTGATTCCTTCTCTTGTGTTCTCCCCCAGTTTTCTGTCCTATTCTTTCAGTGTACTCTGCTTGTAGATAGACTGGGGTTGCCAAACCTACATTTTTTGATGTGATGTCATGGATCAGCTTCTCAGTCTCTTTGATGAACATCTTTATTTCTCTGTCTTGAAGTTGATTGTATAAGGTGCTTCTGATTCCTCCAAAATACTGTCATCTTGGTCCATTTGGACTCTGGTGTACTTTTGGGACATCTGTCTTTCCAATTTTAAATTATTTCTCCCATCTGAAAGCATGATAAAAATTATAGTGTGATACAGGTGAGGGGACGAAATACTCAAATAATGTTGCCTATTTAGAATTGTATTACATACATGTTTGCATACATATTTCCTTTACTTCCTGTCCTCCTTAGGGAACATTTACTAGCCTTCTTATTATTCTTTTCTTTTTAAATCTATTTATTTGACACAGACTGAGAGAGAGCACAAGCAGGGAGAGCAGCAGAGGGAGAAGCAGGTTCCCCACCGAGCAGGGAGCCCGACGTGGGGCTTGATCCCAGGACCCTGGGACCATGACCTGAGCTGAAGGCAGACGCTCAACTGACTGAGCCAACCAGGCGCCCCACTTTGTTGTTATTTTTATAATCCCCTTAGATTTGATTCCCCCCCTCCAAATATTCTCCTTGGTTTGTTCATTAGTTCTCTTCCTCTACATACCTTAAATTTCGTTTTTCTCCCAAGGTTTTTCTTTCTGCATTTTTGCCTCCTTACCCTGGTGATCTCTTCTATTCCTTTGGTTTCAGATGTATTCTATGTGTACCTGATAATCAGTTCTGTCTCTAGCTCTGGCCTCTGTAAGGTTCCAGTTCCACGTCATCACTGATCACCTGCTGGCTCTACCAGATGTTGTCCATGTTTTAAAATTCTACATTTCTAAAATTGTATTCTTTCTCCTCCAGACTCTTTTTTGGGATTATATTTTCTGGCAATATTGTTAACATTTCCCCAGTTTTCCTACATAGAAACTCCAGCATCATCCTTGCCTCCTACCTCTCCCTGTTCCCGCATTTAACTGACCAACCCTTCCTTGCCCTTTCCACCAACACTGCACTGGTCTAGTTTCATACGTAGGTATGTATGGCTATATGGATGATACGCACTGTAGATTCTGTATTTGCAGGTTTGCCTCCTCACTGACATTCGTAACCTCAAAAGCCGTATTCATGGCATTTTCACATTCATGAATCTGCAGGGTGGCAAAACACCTAAGTCACCTGATGTGCACGTTTCCAGCTGAGGTTGAACGAGGTGATACTCTGTCGTCTTGTTGCAGCTCTCCTACGGTGAACAAGTATCTTTTTGCAGTCTTTTTCGTACCAGATTTTTCATATTTGGGGAATTTTCTATTGGTGATTTCACAGTTTCTAATGGGTCCCAAGCATACAGTTGAAGTACTGTCTAGTGTTCCCCAGTGCAGGAAGGCTGTGGTGTGCCTTATGGAGAAAACACATGTGTTAATTTAACTTCATTCAGGTGCAAGTTATAACGCTACTGCTGTGAGTTTGATGTTAATGAATTGACAATATATATTAAATAAAGTGTCTGTAAACAGAAACACACATAAAACAGGGTTGTATATTGATTGGTTGATAAAACGTGACCAGAGGCTTACAGGAACCGAATACTGTATTTCTCATAGGAACAATGGTTTCATGTTCATGGCAACTTTATAGAACACAAATACCATGAAAATCAATTGTGTGCGTGTAAATATATCACACATGATATAGTCATGTACCATATATGACTAAGTATGTATATAATAACTACTTTCTGAACTGGTTTCCCTCCAGTGCATTTTCAGTATTGCTGAAGTAATTATCTTCCTAAGGTAGAATTGAATATGTTACACCTCCTACTTAAAAAAAAAATCCTCAATTCATACTGATAAAATCCCTTTTTGTTAGCATGGAAGTCCATTCACCCAGAATGTGTCTGCAGTTCACTTTGCCAATTTAAACCCTCATCTTCTGTCCCTCTCTCCACATACCCTACCCCAGTAGCACACTTGTTTATTAGACAACTATTTCCCTTTATAGCTCTGTTTTCTATCACTTTTGACTTAAATGCCCTTTCTTGCTTCCCTGGTAAAATCCTATTCAGCCTTCAAAACCAAGATCATATGTCATCTCTCTAAAGCCTTTCTTGATACTCATACAACAGTAGTAATTGCTTTTATATTTATTTCCAATTTACATTTATCCCTGTTACAGAGCAAGTTACAAACAAGGACGGGGGCGGGGGCTAGAATAAACTCCGTGTTGTTGGATCGTCATGGGAGTGTACGCGAAGATCTCACTCATGGTTTTCACTCTGATGCTGAGAAAAACTAGAGGCTATGATACCACTTGCATTGCATAAATCCAGCACCTAGACCTTGGTTTCCAAATATAATTCTCCACTAAATAGAACCAGGGATTTTCGGAGAAAAGGTTCATTGCAGGGCTGGAACAGGGAAAACACAAGATAAGTCTGGAAGTTATGGTTGTGCCTGAAATTGAAAAAATACGTAAAGAATGTTGGAACATGTGAAAAGGACACAGAACCCAGCTTAAGATTCTCCCACAGGCCAAATCTGGGACAAATTGAGAATCAAAATAAATATAGTAATACAATATAGCCCATTGAACAAAATAAGAATCCATTGGTCCATACTGATATTAATCATTTGATCAGGGAGAAGAGAAAGCTTTCTCTTATAATAGACAAACAACTAATAAATGTAGAAGAAATAATGTATTTAGAAAGTCACCATTTAGCAATTGTCAGAGTAATAATTGATTTGGACAAGAATCATTAAGGGATGACAAAAATAGTGAGTGAACATTTGATGAGGGAGAAAATAAATATATAGTCCCAAAGTGTTTTCATAAATTAATCGTTAATGTGAAAAGGAAAAATAGTGACTTTACCATGTAAGAAGATCCTGACAGACAATATCTTAGCCAAGTCATGAGTAATGGGACAGATCAGTATCATGTTCCTCTTGATATGATGCCCTGATAAGGCCACAGCATTAATTTCCTAGTATTCCTCCTAAAAGGGGCATAAGCTGAGTCTAATTATGAGGAAATATCAGACATATCCAAACTAAGGGACATTAAAAAAAATTTTGACTATTCTTCAAAAATATTTAGACCATGGATGACAAAGAAAGAAGTTTCAGGGTAAAGAGGACAATGAGGTATGACAACTAAATGTAGTATGTGATCCTGGATTCCCTCCTGGCCTGGGGAACAAGTAGCTGTGTTAGACAGCGTTTTAGACAGATTAGACAACTGAAATATTTGCTTATAGGCTGAGTGAGATAATGGTATTACATCCATGTTGTGATAATGGTGAGGTTCTGTAAGCGTATGTTCTTACTCTCAGGAAGCACACACTGGAGTAGTTAGGGATAACAGACCGTACTTAAAACGTACTCCTCATTGGTTTCAAAAAATACCTATAGCTGTAGCGATAAAGTGAATGATAAAACAAATGCAGTGAAATTTAAATAATTGGTGATACTTGGGAAAGGGTATTTGGGTGTTTTTTTTTTTTGAAATTATATCAAAATAAAAAGTACAAAAATCAAGTAAATACTTTGGGAAGCAAAGACAATCTTGTGTTTATTTATTTACTTTTTAGTGTTTATCCCTTCCCAGTTATATCTATATAATATAACATAAAATATGATGCAATGTAAACAATATAGCACAAGCTCCGTAAGGGTAGGGATCTTGTCTTCCTTTCTCACTACTGTATCCTCAGCATCCATAACGGTGTCAGTAGATAGGACTTCAATAGCTATTTACTGAGTGAAGAAAAGAACATATGGAGACAAATAACAGTAGAACGCTTTTATGCCTTTAATTTTGCACTCCCTGAAGCCTTACTAAATCGAAAAGAGGGGAAAATTCTCAAAGAAAGGAGGAATAAAGACAACTGCCTAACCCCCAACCCTTCCACTTGGCAGAATATTAGGGAACTTTTCTCTGGGAAATCTGACCAACCCTAGTGAGAATAATTAAATAAATTATATTTGATTTCTTTCACAAAATGCCTCAGTCAGTTTACTTATGGTCCATTTTTTCCTATATAGTAAATCTCAAGTTGACAAGCATCACCCAAATGATGAGTTTTTTTAAATCAGCTTTTTCATCTCTCATTTTAAAATATAAGCAAATAGCCAAGAATTGTCAAATATCAAGAAAATCCCTAAAGATGAAAGATAAAGACCAAAATAAACACATAGAAAAGCAACTAGAATAAACAAGACAAGGTGCCACAAAGAAATTTTTAAAAAGAGAAAGAGAGCTCTTGTAATTAAAAAAAAAAATGAGAAGAGCGATGGAAAATTCTTTATATGACATGAAGGATAAAGTTGAGACCATATTTCAGAAAGTAGAGAAAAAAGACAGAGAGATGAAAAATAGGAGAGGAAATACAGGAAAAATTAAAAGACCACTCAAACGTTCAATATTTGAACAACAGGTATTCAAAAAAAAAAAAAAAAAAAGGAGGGGAGCAAATGTGTATGGGAGGCGAGAGATCATCCAGCAAAATAACCAAAGATCAGTTATAGACCTGAAGGACATGACTTTGCAGGTGTAAAGGGCCATCAAACCTGCAGCAAGAATAATGAAAAAAGATCCACAACAAAGTACTGACAGTGAAATTTTAGACCTCCAACCTTCTGGTAGGGGCTACAGACAGGAACATAAAGAAGAATCAGTAATTAGAATGGCTTTGGCCTTGTTGAAGGGATATTGGAGGGTAGAAGACAGCAGGGTAATATCCCCAAACTACTAAGGAAAAATAATCTCAATCTAAAATTTTATATCCAGCCAACTAACCAGTTGTGAGGGTAGCACAAGGACATTTTTAAATACACAAAGTCTCGAAAAATTTACTCCTATACAAAATTGTTCCAGAAATTCTTGGAGAATGTCCTTCACCACATTGAAGGATTAACAAGGAAAGAGGAAGACGTGGGACACAGGAAACAGAAAATCCACTGGAGGTGAGAGGGAAGGGGAATTCCCAGGGGGACAGTGAGAGGACATCTCAGAACGACAACTACGTATCAGACCCAAAGGGTGACCGGTTCAGATGAAGCATGCCAGAGCCCTCAAGAGGAACTTTAGGAAGATGAAACTGATGGTCTACTTGGTATGAATAAACATATTAAGAGGTGATTAAGAACACCAGAAGAATGTTTGCATTGAATTTCTGGGAAGTCACAGAAAACTCTACAGAAGAGAAAACAAGGTAATGATAATTCCAGAGGAAAAAAAAGTTGCACAGGAAAGTAACCGTAGTTACAGTTTACTACATGACACGGCTCTAAATAACATCAGTCGTAGTAACATGACACTCGATATTGATCTAACCATACCTGAAAGATGGGGGGATGGTATGTAGGGAAGAAGCAGGAGGAAAAGGGAATAAGTTCTCATTTTTTTTTTTTATCATGGAAATCAATAGATAATATTTATGTCAGCCATGGTTCAGTCGGGAGAACAGATTTACTGGGTGTTATAGGTGAAGTTATTATAGAAGTTAGATCTCACACAATTGTGAGAGAAACTGAGGAAATAAAGACCTGGAAGGGGAATTGGAGGATCAGAAGAGTCACTAATGTGTCTGACAAGCCAAGCATGCCCCACCACCATAGTGCTACGGCAAAGGAAGAATTTGTGGAGAGGTCTCTGGAAATCTATTGTCTCTACAGCTAGTTGTCTAGTCGTGGGCCTGGGGTCTCTCGGTCAGCAGGGCCACCATCAGGAGGAAGAAGGGCTATATGTAGAAAAGTGAGTTTCAAGCTGGTACCCACTGTGTACCTCAGCTTCTGTCCATTATCACGTCTTACTACAGAAAGATCTTTAGAAAGTCTTGGCCACTGTTTTATTTCTGTCCCCCAAATCTCACGTAGATTACTCTTTTAGCCTTAACTTAGAATCATTACATGGCAGGGGATTTGGGAAATACTGTTCCCAAATTAACCCTGGTGACAGTACAAACCACGACAGTCCATCCTCTTGACAATCTGGCATCCAGCACATACCTCTGTTGACCACATTTAACTCCCAGATAAAGACAAAAGCAAATTTATACTTCCAAAGAACATGGCACACCTATCCACACAGAAACATACTGACCTTCCTCCCAAGAGAGGATCTACAAATCTCACATGCTCCTTTCTTCATCTTGGGGTGATATTCATTCTTTTAGCTGAGTCATACTCACTATTTCATATTTTCTGGTTTAATACTGTGATATAAGTTCAATTACAATTTACACATCTTATGTTAGATAGAGGAATAAGAGATGATATTTGATATCCATATCCAATCAAGGAAGAAATGCTTATATCTGTTTCTGCAGCTAGTCATATGATTGTAGCTGGCATTTATAACTTCTTTCTCCCTAGGACTGAAATAGTAGGTGGCCAAGGAAGGTCTTATTTGATTTGTATAACAGAAAACCTTTAGGTCTGGCTTGTAGAAATGGAACTTAAGTCACCACAATACAGAGTCACAGCCCTTAACCAATCCCAGCCTTGAGCCAGTTCACAGCTCCAGAGCTGCTTGAATATAGAGGAGGTCAGGTCTGCTGAGCGAGGGTCCTCACAGTGAGTCTTTCTCCTGGCCTTCCCCAGCAGGATGTGAGGCTGTTTACTCAGATGACTGTGTTTTGGGGAAGTGGAAATAACCTGATTTTGGGGGACTAACATTAAATTATTAACACCTAAAATGTCAAGAGATAATGATACACTATATGTTAATTAATTGAATTTAAGCAAAATAAAAATAAAATAACATGTCAAGAGAGGGACTTATGAAGATTGGGTAACTAATGGCATCTTGGCTTGGGTCCATCTCCCAATGGGCCTAGTGAGTTTCCAAATTCACACTATGGATATTTCCTGTTCTGAATGAATAGTTAGAGCAGACATACTCAGCAACTAGAAGAACCCCACATTGGTTCTCTGACCTGTGTATATATTTTTGTATTATCAGGTATATAATGTATGTATTATTATTTTTTAAATTTCTATATTGTTTCAAAGTTAAAGTGGCTTATAAAGGAGCGCCTGGTTGGTTCAGTTGGTTAAGCATCTGCCTTTGGCTTAGGTCATGATCCTGGAGTCCTGGGTTCAAGCCCCGCATTGGGCTCCCTGCTGAGCCCTCTCCCTCTGCCTGCCGCTCCCCCAGCTTGTGCTCTCTCTCTGTCAAATAAATAAATTCTTAAAAAGATAAAGTGGCGTATAAAGATGCATATTAATATTGCAAAGTAAGCACATTAAATTGAGAAAAACACAGCAAAGGGAAAATAAGACTAGAAACATAAAATGGAGCAAGAAATGAGACTAGTACATAAAGTGCCTGCCTGTCTTTACACTGGCGGATGGTAAGCCACAAATTTGTTTTTGAACAGTAATGCAGTTCATTATAACTGTAAGTTAAAGACAAACCAATTGCTTAGGAGAGGCCTATCTATTTTGGATACTTGTTCTGGAAAGAGTTCTGAGAAGGGTATTTCCTGCTCTCAGAGATTACCTGTTCTATTGTTTATCCCAATTAGCATGGCTAATTGAGTGTCAAACGAAACCTTCTCTTCGTATTTATGGAACTGAGTCTAAGTCTTAAAATAGCTGGGAATCATTTTGTAACTCTTGTCATTAACCAAGTGTAGTAACACTTCTTCCAGCAACCGCATGCGCACAGGAAAGAATGGAAATGACACATACGACTTTAGTTCAAAAGAGTTCAGAGCACCCAAGATTAAATAAAGGAAATAATTGTAAAGCGGCAGGTCAAATCTTGAGTTTTCTCTTATGAGCTGGTCCGAGTTGGACTTCCTTTGAAGAGAGCCTCCTGGATCTCTTCCATGAGGATGGAGAGCAAAATGAGAAATAAGCCTTATCACATCAGTCTACAGAAGAGTTCTCAAGTGGCAGAACACAGTAGTAACATTTGGAGAAGTCAAATATTTACACATTTTTCAAATGTTAAATAAGTGATTATGGTGTGGCTTTTAAAAACAACAAATTAACTTGGATAAGGACTGGTCAGTGACCTTGCTGAAGATCTTTCATATTAATTAATTAAATTATTTCATACACAATATAATAAATGAACATAGGCTATCACATACAACTAGCAAAATAAATATTCAGCTTACATTTAACAGGAAAAAAATTATACTATCAATATTGATACAATGGCAAAAATGCCATAATTTGTTTTGAGGTAATTAATGGATAAATTGCAGACTGGAAGGGCAAGTACTACATCAACAAATTTCAACGAGTAATAAAATAGTGGGAAACTTTAAATCTGAGAATGTGAATATCTGATAGCATAAAAGATAACAGAACTCTAAGGACATTAGCTAATGAAAATGAGAGTCAGAGCCAGTCTACCAAATGTGTGAATATAAATAGTTAAGAAAGGTTAGGAAAATTTTAAATCTATTATAATGTAGCCACATCATGCAATCATAAGATCACTAATACCTTATGGTTTTTAACGTCAAAAAATACATTAGAAAACTCCCAAATGAAAATTTAAGAAGAATGGCATGGGGAAGAGCTTTTTCAAGTATGACACAAACAGAAGTTATACCAGAGAACACTGACAAATTTAACTACATAAAAATATTTTAAAATTTGCAGCAAAGTAATTACACACATTAAAAACAAAGAGAAAAATCATAAAGTTAAAACATTTGCAACAAAAATCACAATTTTGTGTGTGTGTGTGTGTGCATAGACATACATATGTACATGTCATGTGTGTGTATAGTCTACAAAGCAAAAATAAATGACCAAGAACATAGTGAAAGAGGTAAATGATACCTTTGGAGAGTTCATGGAAAAGGAAATTGAAATAGCTTGAACATACTAAAAACACATAATTTTATTTAAGAGAAATAAAAATTGAAAGTATGAAGTATCACAGTTTGCCTTGGAGTATCAAGGATGAGAACGTGTTGGCTAGTGTATAAGGAGATGGGCGCTTTTACAGGCTGTGGTCTGATAGAACCTCTGCGGGAGGCAGCTTTAAGAATGCCCACGTACACATATCCAATTGTTCGATGCGACTTGGCTACTTTTAGGAATCTGTAACACAAAGGTCAAGTGAGCCATAGAAAGGTGAACTGAGGCATTGCTTGGAACAGAAGAAGATGAAGACAACCTAAAGGACTTTTGGTAGGGAGCTGGCTAAATACAACCCTACAATGACGTGATACGTAATTATATAAAAAGAACAAGAAAGTTTTTTATGAGCGGATACCAAATGAACTTTAAGATGCATGAAAAAAAATCAAGGTGCAGATTAGCGTATACAGTTTTCTACCAGTTGCATAAAAGACAGGGGGAAGAATATACTATATATAGTGTGTATATAGACACACACACACACACATTTTCTTGAAGTATATTCAAAACCTGGAAGGTTATACCCAAATAACTGGTTGTCTCTGAGGAGGAGAATTGGCTGGCTGGGGGAGCGCCTTTTCCTTGTATCTTCTTTAAGGATTGAATGTTAGCTGTATTGATGAGTTACAAGTCAGGAAAGTAGAGCACGCAAGTTGCCTTCCATCTATAACATCATTCCCCAAACCTGCCCTCACTTGACCTTCTCTATCGCCAAGGAGTGGTATGAAGTCAATCGCACAGTATGTTTCTCTGTAAACAGACTCCAGGCACGTATCTATTTATAAAGCTAGTTTAATGAAACCACCATCTAAACTCAGTTTGAAGAAAAAGTCCACTGAGTCTCCGAGATGGAGAAACTGAGCTCTGAGGCTCAACACCACATTCAGAGTTTAGAAATGAAAGGAAGCAGAAATAAGGGATTAAAGTTAATGATAGTTTAGGATCCGCTTGGGTTGTATTTTTTAGTAGCAAGAACATTCCTGGGTTCTTGAAATCAGGAAAAATATTCAGTGAAAGGCAAAAAAAAAAAAATTATCTGCATTATCAACAAAGTGGCCCCTAAGAGATTACGTGTGAGCCTCTAAGTACGCCAAGAACTAAAGAGCAGAGCGACCAGGAGCAAGCACAAGAACAAAGGAATTAAGACTCTTCTTTTCTCCCAGAGCCCATTCTTGTCTTAAGAGCACCAACCAATCTTCAACCGAAGTGGCGCTGTTAAAATTCTTTTTTTTTTAATGAAATTGATCTAGAAGTTCACTAAACTGAAAAGGCTCTCTGGCTTAAAGAAATTCCAACTGTGCTACCTAAATGATTGAAATTATGGAAAGTAATCTTTGAAGACAGAAGGTTGAAAGTGGTCTGTAATTTAACTATGAATGACATCTTTCTACACTGAAAATCTATCGATGTGTTTGTCCTCACACTGGTTAGACCCCATAGAAGCAAAAACTTCTTGATAGAAATAGAAAATTGATTGTGAACCAGAGCATGGCAGAGATGGAAGAGATCTTGTTTTAGTTTCCTAAGAATACAGCCAAGGAAACTGAGATCTAGAAAGTTGCCAAAAGTGACCAAGGTGGTTAATGGTAGAGTTAGATCTACTTGATCTTGTGCTCGTTTTGCCCTTAAATATTTTAAAAGAAAAAAATAAATATGCTAAAAGACACTGGTAACCACTGATCTTGAAGTGGTCTCGAAGCTGTGCAGAAAGGCAGAGCGCTTTATTCTCCCCCGGATTGAACTTCTTTAGAAGTGCAGTAAATTTGGTGTGTGCATCGTGTGAGTGGTATTTGTGATGATGGAGGGATATCTTCTGGACTCTCCAAGCCATCCTGCTAAATGCTAGGCCACTCCCTAAGCTGAATGTTTCCAGTTGCTTACAATCCTGTGATAAAAATCAAAGACTCTGAAAGCCGAGAAACAGATCCACTGTTCCTGCAGTGTGTTTTGTCAACTCTGTGCCCTGTGGGCCAGTCTCAGGGGCTGAATTCTCTTATCTAGGAAATGGGACCAGTGACCTCAACTCAGATTTATCTTGGATGTTCTCAAGCATGCATAAAGGAAATAACACTGAAGTTCTTAGCACATAAATATTGTTATGTAATAGTGATGTCTGTAAAAATAGTTATGGATAGACAATAATGGAACGGTTAATAAACATGGCTATTCTAATAGTCTTATTGTTGCAACACGATTGTATCAAGTTTCTACATTTCTGAACATCTGAGGCTGAAGGGATAGAAAAGGAAATTTAAGCGGTAGGATATGCTAATATATGGTCATATCTACAAACATTCATACTGCCATGATTAGCAGTAAAAAAAAAACAAAACAACAAAAAAAAACCTTACCTTTTGCCTAAGGAGTAAATACATTCATTCCTACAGTAATGAGGGCAGGGTAGAAGATTTCAACAGAATGAAATTTGGTAGCATCAAAAAAAAAAAAAATCAGGTAGCATCAAGTGTATGTTAACAGTAGTCCCCAAAGCCAGGGCACCCAGAAATTTAAATCAGGACTCTTTGAGGGTGGAGAGAGAGAGAGACGAGGATTATGACTGAGAAATACTTCGGTGGAAAGTGAACTTTTCTTTAAAGAAGCAAGGTCCCAATTTCTTGAGTCCTGCAAGTAAGCGACCACAAGTTTTTGTAAGTTTTTCTGGAGAAGGAACAAAGTCAAGAAACAACGCTTCTGAGGATAAGCAAAAGCTATTGGAAATACGCCTTTCACTCCCCACACCGAGGGCGCATTTTAATTTCAGCCTTGCTAACAGATCTCCCTAGAAAACAAAGCCCAGACATAAATTAAAAAGGGGCAGAGGTGTGGTATCTTTCGGGCTGCGGCTCAAGTTCAAACTCAGTTTTTCAGGAGCAGCAGTCCCGGCAGAGAGCTCAGGAAGGATGGTCTAGGACAAGCCGTCTGTCAGTCAGATCCTCCCGCAGGAAGGGCAGGGCAGGGGATGGAACCCACCCCGGAGCGCCCGAAATAGACGCCTTGGGGTGAAGTCAGCTGGGCTCCCCCGCCCGGCGCGGTCCGGGGGCGCCCCCACCCCAGCTACACTTCAGTTTAGCCGTGCACTCCAGGGAAGTCCGGAGGGGATTTGCCTGGGCTTGGGCTCGCTGGCAGCTGTCAGCGCTCTTTAGGACCTCAGGGAAACCCGGGAGTTTCTGGCTTTAGGACCCAGGAACTCCGAGGCAGCCTGACATAGATGCCTTGGACCACAGCACCACCTACTTATAGAAGCATCCCGAGCCTCAGCCGGGCTGCATCTCCGTCGGAAAGTGCGCTCGCCACATCCCTGCGGCCTCGCGGGAGCGTTCTGTCTCCCACAGCTTGGAAAGGGAGACGTCCTAACTGTGAAGTGGCTGTGGAGTAGAGCCCGGGAAACCGCACGGCTGGACAGGGACCTACAGAGTGAGAGCCGGTCGTGCCGGTCGCCCGAGGACCGCACTCACCGGTGGGGACGCAGCATCCCCAAGGCTGCTGACGCGCCCTCCCCGCCGCGCTCCTGCTAGGCACCGCCAGCCCAGAGGACCGTGAGAGCACTGCGAACCCGCGGCGGCCGCCGGAATCCCGGAGCTGCCGGGAGCTCCCGGCGCCTCTCTGCAAACTTTTCCCCAGCCCACGTGCTAGCGAGGCGACTCGTTTCCCCAGCCCGGGATGGAGCGCCGCGCCTAGGCACGCCGCACCGTCCGAAACGTAAGTGCCACGGTAGGCGACTCGCGTCCGGCCGCCGCGGCCACCGCGCTGCGTTAGCCCACTGTGGGACCCGAGGGCCGAGGGGGGCTCCTTGAACCCTGCGCCCTTGGTGCCTTCGGAGCTCTTTCCTTTCCCTGGACCGTCCGCCCAACGCCCTTTCCCCCGGGTCGGAGCCCGTAGCTCGGCAGAGGTTGCTAATTCACTGATTGTAAATCACCTTCCACTCCAAGTTGCCCGCAGCTGTGCGCTCGGGGTTAAATTGCCCCGCGGCTCGTGCCAAGCGGTGGGTTCGCGCCCCCCTCCCTCCCTTTCTTAAATTGGGACGCGCGAAGAGGCAGCTGTCTCCTCGGGGCTCTCTCCACTCTGCTTCTCCTCCTCGTCTCCCAGGTTCGAGGCTTGAGAGATGCTGACGGCGCCGAACTGACCAGAGCGGGGCCGCCGGGCTAGTGGCCACTCTCCCTCTGCGTCTTCCGTAGCAGCGCGGTGGGCGCCGGCTCCTCGGATGAGCTATCCAGTTCCCCGACTTTGAGAGGAGCCTCTCCCCCGCCCGACCGCCCAGATGCAGTTTCGCCTCTTCTCCTTTGCGCTCATCATCCTGAATTGTATGGATTACAGCCACTGCCAAGGAAACCGATGGAGACGCAGTAAGCGAGGTGAGTCCTACTCTGCCGGAGGTGCGTGGGGTCGCAGTGGGGGCGGGTCGCGGCACTCGTGCGGGGCTCCCCCGGCTCCGCTGGGCAGACAGTGCCCTCCACCCCGCTCGCGCGCGCCGCAGCTCTGCACTTTCTGGGCCCCTGAGCTCGGCAGAACGCTGTCTTTTCTGTCCTCAGAAGGCGCTGCGAGCCGGAGCGAGACGTGCTGGAGAGCCGGGTGAGCCCGGCTGGCGCTCGCGGCTAAGTGGTGCGGTCCGTACTCGGTTCGCTGCCCCGCTTCTACTCCTGAACTCCTCTTTCGCTGTCCTTTCTTATCGGGCATCCACCGTTTCTTGTTCTTCTCTTTGTCTTTCTCTTTTTTTAGTCCTCTTAACCATCTCCCCTGCAGCTTATCTGTGTCTACCTTCCCCACCCACGTGCGCCCCAGATCGCTTTGAACACGGCCTAGCTGTGCGTGTGTGTGTGTGTGTGTGTGTGAGAGAGAGAGAGAGAGTGCAAGAGAGCGCGAGCGCTGAGGAGGGGTACCAAGTCAAGCTGGAGGACCTACATTTACAGGGAAAGGGCAAAATTGATCTTTTTTTCTGGAACCGAAGACTACGTGGAATGATTTATTGAACTTTTTGCATTGAGCAGCAACTTGTACGCAGGTTTTCTGGGGAGCGCTGGCGTGCGGAGTGATGTTTTGGGGACAGGCCTGACTTTGCCCTCTCCGTATACTTCCCTCAAAAGTAACTGTTTCTGTTCTCAGTGAAATTCACTTGCGGCTTTTTAACCGCTCCCTCAATCTCCATCACTTCTGTGCGCTGCGGGGAAGGCATGTGGAAGCCTCCAGAAAGATTTCAGAGCGCTAGCTCTCAGGCAGATTTACTGTGTGCCTATTTGAGTCCTGCTGTGGCTGCAGCTAATCCAGCTGCATTTTAGGGGAAGGGTTGCTAGAGACAACGAAGTCTTCTGGGGGGGGGGGTTAGACACCACCCCAACGCACGCACACACACCCAGTCTGCGCATTACCCGGCGCATGGAAGGTGCCCAGCAGTCCCTTAGAACTATTCGTTTTCGTCTAGCAATTTGGACTCCTGCATGGTTAGAATTTGTCTTGAAGTTAACAGATTTTGATTTTTTCCCCCCCTGGGATAGAAACGTCGCACTCGCCTGTGATAGGACATGTTTAAAACTCGTTTTATGGAATCTCCGGTCCTGCACCCAGATTTTGGAGAGAGCTCTTTGCCCCTAACTTTTCATAGCTTTTTAGGACGTCCTTAAGCTGTTGCCACCTACCCCGAGGGCTGGAGATTGGCGGACCCGAGGGCAGAGCTCTGATAACTGGTGGTGTGCGACATCCCTAACCTCTGCTCTCCAACTGACGCTACGGATCTGGTTTTTTAAAAAGTCGGCCCCTTTCTCTTTTTCTCATTCCTGGCATTCGGAAAAATGCTTATTTTCAGAAATCGTTTCGCAGAAAAATGCTAGGGGGAAATTTCTTCCCAGAGACCATGAAAGTTTAATACTGATGTTTGTCCTGAAATGTCCCTTTCCATCTCCTCCTCCACTCCTTCTCCCCACTGGCTCCTTTCTCTGCCTGGTATTTTCTTTTGAGGTGTCACTTGCAGATATGGCAATTTTTGGTTACACTGTGGTCAAACATGTTTGGAGAGGCTTTATCCCCTCTTACCAGCACAAGGTGCTGTCTACTTGGTTGGAAAAAAACGAAGATGCTTAAAGTTCGCGCAAATAGGGAAATTCCTAAGACGCTTTGCCAAGTGGTTGTTTACTAGATGACTGACCAATTCCGTGAGGTCTTTCTGATCCCCACTGCCTGTCCCATTGTGGCGGAGGAGGAATCTAGTGTTTTGGGAGAACTTCACCCCGCGGGGCTGTTTGCTAGAGGACAGTACAGCACCCCTGCGGCCAGAAGCGGTATTGCATGCTCTTCCCGGGCGGAGCCATCTCTGAAGTTGGCCCTGTGCCTTCTTAGGTATCTGACACAAAACCTATTCATTTCAAAGCTGCTTTGGCAAAATCTCCTAGCAATTACCCTCCCCAGCCCCAAGTGCTGACACTTAGAAACCCTGTTCTAAAGTGTACAATAGTAACTTTTGCCAAACCAACCTTTTGATTTAATAAAATTCGACTACTTTCAACTATGTGTGAATTGGTAAGGTTGTAAAGAAAAAAAATTTTATCGAAGTTTGCATTTTTCCCCCTTTCTTAACAGCTGTCCCTTCCCAAATTCCAAGTTTCTGGCTAAAATAACTACGGTTTTTAAAAGTGACCACACTGTCTGTGCCAACAAAGGGTGTACTGTGTTTTTAATTAAAAGTGGAACTACTTGAAGGCCTGGCTAGACAGCGTAGGGTGATAGTAGCTTTTCTGCTCTGCAAGGAAGCTTAAGGATCGCATTGTGAGAGTATTGAAATGAATAGAGATCTAACTCAGGTTGTGTGAATTGTCCCTCTTCACAAACTTAAGCTGGTTTTAATTGATCTCATGTCCACTGATTGATTCTACACCAATTGTTGTGTGTACCAAACAATTGGCTTTCCCAAAGGAGATTGATTTAAATTAGTTCCTTGGTGAATGCTTGACCACTGGCCAAATCATGTCAGCAGTGACAGTTGACATACTAGAGCCTATTGTGGTACCAACATTTCCCCTTTTCCCTTTGTTTTGGATAGTGGCAGTTAAATATTACTTTCTAGGGAGAAAAGTGATTAGTACCTTAAAAAAAAGCGTGTTGTGGCTTAGAAGATCGGGTATTTTCTTGGCTTTGTGCTACTGTGTAGGCAGCGGTGATACCAGGATTGGTTAGGCTGATGCCTGCGAGCTGATTTTTTTTCTTCTTCTATATTCCATCTGCAAATAATCAAACCTTCACTGTGGAGTGTTCTCAGAACTCCTTTGGCTTTATGTTTAGTCTGCTCTGTGATCTCAGATGCTCTATAATATCATTTTCTTAATGAAATAAAATTCTTGGCAGAGGTTAGATAATTTAGTCAGTTAAAATCAATTGCATCCAGTTTGGAATAGAGAGCAAATATATCATTTAACTGTATGTTCTATTTCAAAATAGAGCCAGAGGATTGAGAGAATAGAACGTCAACCTTCCCTACTTTTGGCCAAACCTAGTATGGGGGAGACCATCCTAAACAACAACACTTACACTCTTTCTTCCCCTTCTTTAGAAAACAAAATTCTAAAATAAAAATATATTTGATAATCATTAATAGGGCCTGGAAGCATTAATTTTTATTTAGGCACAAACACAACAGAGAATGAAAATTGTGCAGAGAGGAGGCACATGCCAACATTTTGAAAAGCTGGTTGACAATTCACATGTTGTCTACATGGTAACAGTTGTAACTCCTTGGCCCCCTCACCCCACCCTCTCACTCAGAAGCGTGGCCATTATTAGCTACTGTTAACCCCCTGCCTGTACCTGTCTTGGAACCACTTACGGTTTATTTGTAGGGTAAACTGGGCACATTTGTTTCATCTCTTGGAATGGTTGTAAGCCACATTTCAGGCTGAATTACTGAAAGGTGGATGGACAAATCATAACTTTATTATGGTTTCTGGGATTTCTTGAGCTTGGTATTCAGCGACTTAATTTTCTATCTCCTTCCTTCTGTTTATATGCCCAATCATATTTTAACCAGGGATCTATGAAAACTTCTTGATAAAACTCCTTAAAAAGCAGCAAGGCTCCCAGATATGTAATTGGAGTTTCCGGTGGTTGGATGGTAGGGGGCATAGTAGGACAAATGTTTCCCGCCTAGCCTTTTCCATAGTAAAGCCTCGGCTTCTCCCTCCGAAACCTCTCAGTTTCCTTAAGATTAGATTTGGCTTCTTCCGTGAAACTGAAGTGTTTATCGCCAACAGTGTGGTATGTATCTGGTAACTGAGGTTGGTGAAAAACCTAAACATTTTCTCTTAAATGCTATCGGGATAAATTAAAATTTAATGAAGAGATTTGGAGATACTTGGCTTTACAAGCGCTGTCAATGATCGCATATTTCTCGTTGGTATTCTTTCAAAAACACAGATGATAGGTCACATGGAACATATTTACCTACACTTAAATGAGAAAGCTTTAAAATATGTCTTGTATATTACCTTTAAGTTCCAGAGTATTTCCGAAAATCTCTTGTGATGTTTAACTTTGCATGTAAATACGCTCTTTTCTTCTCTTCTGTGAATGAGCTGTTTTGTTCTTCTAGCCTAATTCTGGGTTTTTTCTGCCTAGTATCTTACCAGGGCACAAAGGTTAAAAAACTGCTGTGTCTCCACCAAACTTTTATTATGCTACTGAAATTTGGAAGTGATTCAGAATAGGTGATGTTCCCCCGGGCCTCCATTTAATTCTGGCTTTATCTGCTTATAAATCCAGCTCGGGTAGAATCCAATATTTGCAGAATCACAAGTTGGAAATGACACTTCTAATTCCTTAATGCAAAACCACTTCTTGATTTATTAAGAGACTAACCGGCCAGTGTATGGATTACCCAGGATAATTTTTACTTTGTTCCTTCCAACTGACTGCCTTTTAAACCTCCCCACATCCTTGGGGATAAGCACTCCTACCCCTCCTGAGTGCAGGAAATAAATGACAGACAAATCATTTGATATAATGTTTGATAACCACTGTGCTAAAAGGGGATGATAAGCCCTGGGATGAAAACAGTTTTAAACTTTCTTCCCCCCCGACCAATGTCATCATTTTTTCCCATTATCTGCAACAATCAAGGATTAATCATAGGTACGGTGTTGCATGTCCATATGCATACATTTTCATAATTTTAGCTGGAATAAATACGGAAGGTGCTCATTAATGCTGAAGAGAACACACAATGTATATAATTAGATCTATGTTCAGGGAGGGATATATACATACAGGTGTATGTGCATTTGTGGGCTTGGAGAGAAAGGGGTTCTATGGAAATCAGATCTTTGGAACTAAGAAGGATTTTCACTCTTCTTTCCCAGTTACTCTGTTGTCCTCTTTCCCAGACCAGACGGTGGGACCAGGAAGGGATGGGGGAAGGGGAGAGGTAATGAGTAACGGGAGTGTGTTTTTATTCTTCCTAAGGCCTGCCCCCAACCTGTTCTGCCCTTTTCTAGGACCTCTCCATGCCAGTCACCGTCTTTTAGAGCATGTTGCTTTCCCACAATCCTAAAATTCTAAATTTCCTTCTTCTTTGCATTGCTTTCCAATCTCTTCCCTTTTTCTTCACTCGTCCCCTTCCCTTCTCTTGATTAACAATCCTGTTCCATTCACCCTTTAGTCAGTTACAATCTGCCTTCTGCATCCACCACTTCATTGAAAAGATTTTCTTAACAGTCCTCCTTATAGTCACCTTCTTGCGAGGCCACCAACATCGCGACAGCCCTCCATGGCTGCTTCCTCTGGAGACATCCCTCCTTTCCAAAGAAAGTCTGTTCCTCTGACTAGTGACCTCACACTCTAATTTTGCTTCCCATATTCTGCCCATTTCTCTTATTTGGTCCCCTCATTCAGAGAAGGTGTAGACTAGTGTTCATTTTCCTTTATTCTTTCCCTTCAAGGGATTTTACCCATCCCTGTATCTTCAACTGTTACTTCCATGTAAAGTCCTTCAACTCCAGCTTCAACTTAAAATTTTTTTTTTCTTTTTAGCTTCAGATTCTATTCCCCTCTGACTCCCAACTACTGCTGTATGGATAGATAGGCCGTGCGCCCTTGTATATGGATAGATAATCTGTTCTGTGCACACGCAAACTTGACAACTCCCGCCCCTTCTGTGCCCTCTCCCAAACGTGTTTTCCACCTGTGTTTCTTCTTCTATTCATGAGGTTTGTAGGAGTCGAGGCTGAAAGCCTCCCTGTAGCCTTTGTCTTCCCTGTTGTCTCTTTCATTGGTTCATTTGGTCTTAGTCTAGTTCAGAAAGGTTTATATCCACCCCATCCTTTCCATTCCCAAAAGTACTTCCTAGCTCTGACCCTCACGGACTCCTCTCCCAGCATCTACTTCTTCTTTACTCCATCCTTCACTCAGTGCTGCCCTGTTGAAGGTTTCTCAGCCACGGATCTGATCATGTGACTTCTGTTAATAAACCCCAGCCCTCCAGGTCTCCACACTGATCACAGAAACCGTGCCAGCCTCTTTCACACAGCATTCGAGGCTGTCCCCACCACCTAGTGGCAGCTCCTTTCCAACTTTCCGCCATCCTGGAAGTGCTGCACGCTTTAGCTTTACCGGGTTACTCCATTTCCAAACACACCATGTGTTTTGAGGTTTTTCTTTGTTCAAGACTTTTTATTCATTTATTTGACAGAGAGAGACAGCCAGCGAGAGAGGGAACACAAGCAGGGGGAGTGGGAGAGGAAGAAGCAGGCTCACAGTGGAGGAGCCTGATGTGGGACTCGATCCCAGAACGCAGGGATCACGCCCTGAGCCGAAGGCAGACGCCTAACGACTGCGCCACCCAGGCGCCCCGTGTTTTGAGGTTTTGAAGTTGAACATCTGCATGCCCAGCTGAAGTCCCTGCCTTTAGCAACCCCCCCCCTCCGGAATTTTCTGCCTTTTTTCCCTGAAGCCAAAATCCATTATTCCCTTATAGCTTTCTCAGCTTTCTGTACCACTCTTCAAGCATGCTCTTATTTTCCCCTTTATTCTGGTTATTTTGCCAAATGTCTTCTCCTTCCTGTATTTCAGTCTCCTCTAGGACAGCACTGCAGATTTGTCTCTGTGTCCCCGAAGCCGGCCTCGCAGAGTGCTTCTCCACAAGTGGTGGCTGAACAAAGCCATTGACGACGAGATTTTGTTTGCCCTTAAAATAATTTTGGTGACTTAATGAGAAGTTTTTTTTTTTTAATTTCTAAGTTCTTTGCACATAGTTGAAGTTGGAATGCATTCTTAGGTATCATCTCATTATTGGCTTGTCTTCAAAGTTGAAAGACAAAAACCATCAAGATAGAAAAGCCTCCCCAGCCCAGCCCTCTTTCTGAAGTCTCTTCTGATAATTTTCAGAATTTCGTGGAGCACACTGATGCCTGTTGGCGTATCTGTGTACCACTTTATTTGAATGATTGAGCACTCCACATGGCCGGGGAGTTTGGGGCAGGGAAAGGGAAATTCTGGGGTGGGGTAATCTATATTTTAAAAGCATTTCTTCTAGAGAAAGGGTCAACCAGAGATTTGACTTTTTTCACCCCCAAACACTTTTCCCATGGGAATAATCATTTAGGGGAAAATAAAAGTGGTATTTCTCTTCCTAAAAAGCAATGATATTAATAATGTACATAGTGCAGGAAAACTTTCCAAACTGCATCCTTGTGTTTGCGCCTTGAGTACACCAGAGCTATGCAGACCGATCTATGGGAGACGTGGGGGTGTGTGTATGAGAATAAATTCTTCTGTAGGTGTCAAGAGAGGACATAGTTCTTTTTCTGTACAGTGTCTTCTGGGAGAGCATTGCCATTTCACTGTTTGGAGGAGGCACGACCAGTTCGACAGAATTGGAAGGTGAAATGTGATTTTAAAAACTAATGGTTAAGTGGAAAGTAGCTGGAACTAGAATGCAGTTCTCCTGAATTCCCTGGCTTTTCCTGGACACAGTACATGTCCAACATAAATGCTCATTTAAAAAAAACCCACCTTTGAACCCATTCAGGAGTTCTTTGAACCACAGAATTCTATTGACCTCAGAACTTCTACAACTCCTAATTGTGCTAATAAAATAACAATGCTAAGTAACTGAAGGCTGACTAGGTGGGCAACTGTAATATAGGACCACAAGTGGGATCTGGTTAAAAAAATTTTGCATGCTTGTATTGTTCAATTTTTTTTATCATTCTTTGTTTTTTAAAGATAATTATTTTTGTATAACTTTGAGGAACCTCTTATTTCTTGTATCCCAGTTGCCAGAACAAATACGTGTGTCTGTAGGTGTGTGCTCATGCAGATGTGTCAACGTGTGTATGTGTGTGTGTGTGTATATATATATATATAATGTATACTCATATGTTATACCATCAGAATAACCAATCAAGATTAGAGAAAAGCTATTAAATATTCTTTTACTCTTAAAATATAGAGAAACTAATTATAGGTGGCTTTCCTTCTTACCTAGCTGCTTGGGGAAAACCCTTAACACTTATTTAAAATCTTTCAGTTCTCATCACTTGGAGGCTCGTAAGGGCACTTAGAGTTTAACGTATTTAGCACATTTCTTTTGAGCAGGGTTTCTTAACTTGGGGTCCAGACATGGAGGCAGGGTTTTTGTGAGTCCCCTGAAACCAAATGCAACCCCCCCTTTTTTAGGGTAGAGAGGATCTAAAGCTTTCACTAAAGTCTGAAAATGGCCCTGATTCATCCGTTTCCTTCAATAAGCTCCTAAAGGAATAGGAGGTAGACCTTCTTAATTAGCCTGATGCCAAATGGCTGGTTCAAATTGATATACACATCTGTTTTCTAAAATTCTGTTTTCCAGGTGTGGGTTTCCAGCCATTTGCCGTGTATATATTACACAATGTGAGGGAACATCAGAAGCGCTATCTCAAGACTTATCTCAGTGAATAATTACTTAGCTATTGATCCCTTACTCGAAGACAATGGATATTTAATTCTCTCAATTCCTCTAAAAAGTTTGTCGAAGTACAAAATACACAGAATAAGGGGTTTTTGTTAAAATCCTCTTCTCATGTGGTCTAGTTATCTCATTAATAAAGCAGAATATGAAGCCCTTAGACATTGCCGTTGTGGTTTCCCAGCTGATGACATCCGCGGGCCCTGACGGGACTCCTCTGTATTGTGCTGCCGGTTCACAGATGGGTCAGAACCAGAACATTCTCCAGTTCAGGTCCAGGGGGCTTCTGCTAGGCGTTTGCTGCCGGGTCAGCACATTTGATAATTCTTCTACCAGGATGGCCTTCGTGTCTCGCCTGCTGCTGGAGATAACTTGCCAACCAGCCATTTGGCAATTAAGACTCAAAGACCGATAGAGGGCACACTTTGCATTCTTTTCCTTGTGCTTTGTTCTCTGCTGTTCTGTAGGGTGTGTGCTTCCTTTGCTGTGTCCCGCTGGTTCAGGTGGGAAAACTGCTTTCTCCAGTAAGAGTGACGCTGTGATTATCTTGATATCCACACAGACGAAGAAAAAAGGAACAAATAAAGACCTTTCGGACTTACTGGGGCATTTCTGGTTTGGGTCCCTAATCCTTTTGACAAAGCCTCACCGAAAGGCAAACTTAACCAACCTCACAGTTTTCAGATCTGTGAGATAAAAATTATGTCAACTCAGAGGTAGATTCCAGCGTCTATGGTCACTTTGGAAAACGTTAGTTTTATTAAAAAAACAAAAACAAAAACCTTTTTTTCCATGAAGGGCGTACCTGAAAATTCAAACAACTGGTAAAATTGGGAATTGTCCAAAACAACTGCAAATTAATACTTGCCAATTAATTGTTTGCCAAATTCTTTAATCTTTATGGAGAATATCCATTTCTTATAATGAATCTCTCACCTTTTTGCTGTTGAGAATAGTGAAATTGTCCCATCTTATTTTGAAAAATCTAATTTTTTTTTAAAGGTTCTCTTTCCTCCTCATGTAATGAAGTCTGATGGATGATTTAAAAATTCTCTGTCTCCTAATTGTTCATCTTACCAGCTGTGTTCTAATGCCTCCTTGTAGATAAAAGCTGGCTTTTAATGGTGAGGGAGTTGCTGGATCATCATTACGATCTTGCGAATTTATCACACTTCCCCCCCGCCACCCCCCCCAGACCATTTTTCAGTTGAGTTGAATCATAGTGAAGTCAATATCCCTGTGACCAGGCGGCAGATCCTGTCCCCATCGTGCCTCCCCCACCATAGCCTTTTTGGGATAACTACGGTATCTTTTTGTTCTTTTCCAACACCATCAGTGGTCCTTGACGACTCCGCGCTGAATGAAAAAACCCTTGGCAGCCCAGTAGATTGAGAAGAACTGCACCTGGGGCTCCAAGTTTACCATCACGAGATATAAATTAAGGGAGTCCTGGTCTTTGGCTTGTCATGCCCTCTGGGTAGTTCTTGTAGGTAGAAGACGACTTTAAAATTAACGCTAGTTCTTGATGCTTGAGTCTTAATGTTTTAGAGGTTTTTTGTTCTTGGAAGGTGTGTGTGTGCGTGCACGTGTGTGTGTAAGGGTCAGGTTTATAGGGGAATTTTGAGGAACTCTTGGGTATTCTGGGCTCTTCTAAGTAGATAAAAGGAAGTAGAAGTGAACAGCTGTAGTTTGGGTGAGCGGAATGAGCAAACTAGCTTAAAATTTTCTATTTAAGGATCTGGAATCTGTCCAATGTTTTGGGAGAAGTTAGGGCTTCCTATCTGTAGCATTCCTTCTACTGGTGAATGATACCTTGTGGTCACTGTCCTTCCGTCAGGTTAGTGTAATACAGAAACTTTGTTAAAGTTAGGAGACTGACTAACTTAAAAACTGAAATGTTGTTTGATAATGGACAGCTGTGGTTCCCGGGAACATGATTAGTGGGTTGAGGTTGGTTGGTTGGTTAGGGAAGCCATTGACCACAGCGTCTGCTGGTCAATAAATCTTGCAGTGGCTGATGTGACTCTTGACTGAATCTTGTCACTTACGAATGATTTTTTTTGTCCCGCCTTTAAATACTATTCTGTAAAGTGACCTAGGGTTTGGAAACTGTCTCTTGAAAATTGTCCAAAATTATGAATTTGGCACAATGTGGTTGCTCCCTTATGCAGAAATAAGATAATTGGTCCTTTGCAACTGCTGTGGGTGAGCAACATGACTTTGATGTGAAAGTGGCTCAGTACTAACTGTTGTAAAGTCTTTGGCAAACTTCAAGGAGACCTCTCTTTGTTGAATTTTGAAAGTTTTGAAGAGATGGGAGAGCCTGGACTTAGGGCGGGAACAAGATCACTCCTGTTCAAGACTTGTGGCCTGTCATGTGGAAAAAGGATGTGATTTATCCTAACTTTTGGAATTAGGGGAAAAATGAAGGAGGCTCATAGGAAATTTCCAGGTGTATATAGGGAACTATTCATTAATGGAAGAGACCCTTTCTTGATGATGTCTGGAGATTGCCTTTTTCCAACAGCAGGGTATTTCTTCTTTTTCTTTCTTTTCTCTTTTTCTTTTCTTTTTTTTTTTTTTAACAGAGGGTATTTCTTAAGAGTGTTGTAAAGCCAGTGACTGTACTGAGTGTTGAGGGATCTCTAAGGACCATTCACACCATGATCACATCTGTAATGCATCTGGCATCTACTAGGTACTTAAGTAGAAATTCTTGTTGACAACTATTGACTTGAATTATAAGACTCTTATCTTTCTAAGCAGAATACTAAACAAAATTACTTCATTGGATTCTGCATCATATGCCTCTGAGTCATCATTTTAAACGCTTGTAATAAACAATACTATAGATAGTGAAGTTTAATCTGAATTCCCCCCCCCAAAAAAAGGAAAGAAGACCTATTTCTCAATTCTTACATGACCATTATGTCAATTTCTAGAATGCTTCATTGCAAGAAAGCCAGATTTCAATGCAGCTGTAGCCAGCATGGGTTATGCCATACAAATATTTTGCTTTCTTGAATAGGTTTACTAGACTGGAAGATAAATAAGTGTTTGACCAAAATTCATTAATAATAGCTTGCACTTAGGAAAATATAATCGGCTGTAAAAATCCTTTTGGGAAAGGTAGAGAAATGCGGGTATATCATCAAATGTTACTTACTGAATTATGTTTGAGAGCGGGGAGTAATGAATTGTCCACTCTGGTCTAGAAAAGGACTCTTATCAGCCTTGTTTGGAGCGATATTTTATTAAGGATTAGGTTGAAGACAGCAGATATTACCAACCACACTTCTGCATGCTGTGAAGTTGAACGGGACATTTCCATGTTGGTTGATGGGTTACAAGAAGATGCCGATGGCTGGACATGACAAAATGAACTTACGAATGAAATTTTAAGAGAAAACAAATGTAGAGTTTTTAAGATCAAAGAAGCAACAAGGGAGGACTAGGATGTTGGCGACAAGGGGTTATCATTGATTTTTTACTCCTGCTGAGGTTATGATGTAATACAGTTGCAAAAAGTAGTTGGCTACGTTAAGAGGATTAGATTGAAGAATGAGGCAGAGGAAGGTCCCCAGCTCGCACCCGTGTTCTGTTCCGATCTGGATGTCATGACTTTTAGAAGTGCGCCGGCAGCACGTGCTACAATACTGTATTGATTTCCGAGGGCTGCTGTAACAGGTGCCACAAACTAGGTGGCTTAAGAGAACAGACGTTAATTTTCTCCCATTTCTGGAGGTTAGAAGTCCAACATTAAGGGGTCAGTAGTCCATGTACCAGCTGAGACTGCAGAGGGGGAAAATCCTTTCTGGCCTCTTGCAGCTTCTGGAAGCTCCAGACGTTCTTTAGCTGTTGGCTGCCTAACTCCAATGTCTGCTCCAGCTTCGCATGGCTGTCTCCCTTCTGTGTTGGTCTCTCTTCCTTTTTACAAGAATACCAGTTACGTTGGATGAGGGCCCACTCCAATGACCTCATGTTAACTTGATTACAGTTGCAAAGGCACTATATCCAAATAAGTCTACATTCGTAGTTATTGGCGATTAGAACTGCATTTCTTTTTGAGGGACACGTGTCAATCCAAAGCCAAGTCCTAACCTGTGCCAGACCTTTAGGTTCTTTATGTCCTCATTTTCATAAGGAATATGAATAAGCGGAATAAGTGTTAATTATACCTTAATAATTGGTATTAATGGCAATAGAAGTAGAATGATTGCGTTCAGCTGTCCCATCTCTCCTAGACTATGTGCTGTACATACAGGATGATATTAGCGGATCCCTCGACTTGGGCACATAGTGGCCTGAGGGGTGAAGATGATTTAGACAAGGGTTATAGGGTATGGACTAGAAGACTTCAAATTCTTTCCCACCTCTGAAGTTCTATGAAACTGTACAAATCCCAAGAATCACCTGAGTGTGTTTATTATTTTTTCAAATAACCATGAATCAAATTGGCTCTTATTGTTTAGCTGGAGTTGAAAAATCTGTTTTACTGATTTCCTATTGAGGTTGAGTGAACTCCAAGAGCTGTGAGCATCCTTTGCGGAACATTACTACAGTCTCCATATTGTCCTACAGTACGTTGCTTCTGGTGTTAGAGGTATTTTAAATCAGTTCCCTTGGATTTTGAGTGACATCCAATATTGTTATATTCATACTCATTTGCTAGTAGAACATTATTTTAAATGTTCTCGTATTTTTTTTTATTTTTTAAAGATTTATTTGAGAGCGTGCACGCCGAGAAAGCGAGAGAGCCCATGAGCAGGGGAAGGGGCAGAGGGAGAAGCCGACTCTTCGCTGAGTGGGGAGCCTGACAGGGGACTTGATCCCGGGACCCTGGGATCATGACCTGAGCTACCCAGGTGCCCTGTTCTCACATTTTAAATGTGAAAATTTTCAGACATACACAAAGGCAGGGAGGGTACATAATAACTCTCCATATGCCCGTCGCTCAAATTGAATAAATACTGAGATTTTGCCACACTTCATCTATTCTTTAGTTTCTTTTTTATTTATGCTTATAAAGCAAATCTCTATTTTTACCTTAAGTATTTCTGAATGCATGTCTTACAAATATGGACTTTTCTTCCCAAACCACAAGGTCATTCACAGTGGTTAATTGGTTATTACTTGGTAACATCTCTTAATCAGTATATAATTAGACTTCACCAATTGCCTCAAATGTCTTCGTGCAGCTGGTATGTATGGATCCGCATTCACAAAGCACCCGCTCACGGTCCTTGGTTGGTAGGTTCTTCGAGTTCCTTTGATTCTAGACCAGTACTTCCTTCCCATGCCATTGACTTACTGGGGAAAAAAAATCAGGTCAGTTTTCTGCAGAATGACGTTCTGGGTTTTTCCATTTGCTCCCTTATGGTGGGGGGCGGGGGGCGTTTGACTTATTCTGCTATCCTCCATATTTTTGTAAACTAGAAGCTTACCTTGAAAATTTGATTAGATTGGAATTCCACTCTCTTGGCTAGAACACCTCACAGGTGGTGTGTGTGCTTCATACTACCCCACATCCGGAAGCCCCCGACACCCCGTTGTGCCAGTCTTGGTGATGCTAAGATGAATCTCTGGATTCCTGTGGTAAAACAGCCTGATCCCTCCACTTGAAGGTTCCCATTAACCTGTCATTGAATGGTTTCTTCCATTGATGACTTTTGCTGAATCATCAGTTTCATGAGGTGTTACAAAATAGGTTTTCCCCCTAATTTTATTCCTTTGACATTTATTAGCTAAAATCCTATTTAAAAAACTGTTCTTTTCCAACCATAGATACTTTGTTACTATGAAACACAGTTCTTGTTTCTTGTTTTTAGTTTTAAAGATTTTATTTAAAAGAGAGCGCACACAAGCAGAGGGAGAGTGAGAGGGAAAAACAGACTCCCCACTGAGCAGAGGGCCCAATGTGGGGCTCGATCCCAAGACCCTGAGATCATGCACTGAGCCGACGGCAAACGTTTAACCAACAGAGCCACCCAGGTGCCCCAAAACACAGTTCTTATAGGAAAAGCAGGCAATAGGCCTCACTCTTCCCCTTTAATGGCCAACGTTCAGAGGAAGGAGTGGATGCGTGTTTGGCCAGCGGGTTAACTTCACTGCAAGCAAATAAAATGCTTTGATTTGTTTCAGGCCGTTGCCTGTCGGAGGAGGCAAAATTTTCCGATAGTTTCTGCCTACTGAAACGTTAGTGGTCAAATGACATCAAAACAACCCTTTTGGCTTCTGCTAACAAGAATGAAACGCAAGCCTTCTGGAAACCTGAATTCTATGAGACATCTTCTGATAATGTTTTCTGTTAACAGCTTTTAGAGAAGCTCCTGAGTGAACACACGGTAGCCTCAGCCTGGTGTAATGTGAGGCTCACTGGGTAGAAAAACAGTACTTTGTGCTACTTACACACTCTCTGAAAGGCTTACAGAGGGAGGAAGGAAAATATTTGAGGAGATCAGCTGGTTGTTGCAGAATACAAGTAACGTCACCTGAGGAGGATTAAAGTTTCCCCTAAAGCTTGGCCTGAATGGCAGCCACTTAGGATGTGCTCTCTACGGCCGTCAGTAGCATGTTTTCGGTTGTGTAGTCTTGAGTTTGCAGGCATATCGGGAAAGGGTCTAGAGATTCTATGTCTTCAGTGGGTAAGTGGCAGTAAAGTTGTAAAAAAAAAAAAAAATTACCATTCCTCCTCCTTAGGAGCTGCAGCTGGCTCTAATTACAGAATCGTTCCTATAGCCGTCTGAAAACAGCTTGTTGCTACTGGTCAAGTTACCACCGGCATTGCTTTTATATTACTCAGTGAAGGATACCTGTAATATGCACATGTACCAGTTTAGTGAAGTTGGAAATTTAATTCACGCATGTCTGTGAGGAAGATTGTATTAAAGAGCCTGCCAGAAAGTTTGAACATAGACACCTTTAATACATGGCTCCCAAGAACAAACCTGTTGCTGGAGAAACACAACACTTCGGTGTGTGCTTTTCTTCCAAGCAAAGTGCCTTTGTGGTACTTTAAGGGAGCAAGAAGTATTGTGAACCGAAGAGATTGGTTCTTTTGCAATCCAGGAAAATAGCACTGGCATGCACCTAGCTGCTTTTACTAATGAAAGTTTGGGAATGACTTTTTTTTTTTTCTTTACCCCTTCAAACTGTATGTTTTTAAGAGAACAGCTGAGCCACATCCACTAATCAGGGCTAGGAGTTCATGTCCGTCAGACCCCATTTTTCTTTCATTTGGTTTTGCAAGTTATTTTGGTAATAAACCCCCCATCTTGTTGAGACATTCAGGTGCTTTGTCCTGGAAGCAAATGGTAAGGACTTGACACCATTTCGGTGTAAGTAGTTTACAAAACCAGCACTAACTGGACGGTTTCTCTTTAACGGAGTAAAACTGACACACAATATCCCTGTAGTTTCAGGTGTACATCATAGTGATTAGTTATTTTTATACATCACGAAGTGATCCCCACGATAAGTGCAGAGTTTTTTATGGCTGTAAATCCAATGTCTATTCATCTTTGGAAATTTGGAAAATAGAACAGTGAGAAAACCAAAATGACCAATAATCTTTCTACTCAGTGATAACCACTGTTAACGTCTTGGTTTTTATCCCTCTGGTTGTTTCCTTCCCTTCTACATAAATACAAGATTTTAAACCTATATCATAAGCATATATTCCTAACTATTTCAATTACCTTATTTATAACAACCATTGTAAGTTGCTCACCATGAAATGAACTGATATGAACACCCTTTACACCATTTCCCCTTAGGAATCATGTGCAGAACTGGATGTAATAACTAATATACTCGTCATATTTACTGAGCACTTTTTTTTGTGCCAAGCATAGTTCTTTATGCTACATGTTATCTTATTTAGTCCTAAAATGACCTGTAAGGTAGGCTCTATTTTTCTAGCCATTTGACAGAGAAAGAATCTGAAGCACAGAAAGTAAATAACTTGCACAAGTTCACAGAACTAGTAAATGTTAGAGCTAGAATATCAGTCTAGGCATCGCATCCCACCATGCTCTTAACCACCAAGATGGAAAGGTGAGTCTTTTGATCTTACTGCCAATTGTTCTCCAGAATATTGCACTGATGCTTATTTTTTAGGTGGGAGATGGGATGCCTATTGCCTTGAACTTTGATTTTTTTCATATATATATGTGTCTATAAATGTATACGTGTGTATATAATTACATATATGTATATATGTACATAAATCAGGTCATGATCTCAGGATTGTGGGATCGAGCCCTGCATCCAGCTCTGTGATCGGCAGGGAGTCTGCTTGAGATGCTCTCTCCTCTTCCTTTTGTGCCCCTCCCCCTCTTGTGTGCACACTCTATCTCTAAAATACATCTTTAAAACCCGTTGTTGGATTATTCTTGAGAAGAGAAGCCTCTCCTTTTCTCCCCAGGAAACTCACTATTTAAATGAAAAGAATATTCTTTTCCTGGCTCCACAAAACATTAATATCCACTTGGTTGCTTAAACCTTTATTTCTCATTTCTGAGCAATACCTCGGGTTCTCTTTATGCTCCCTCTGGTATATTTTGAATCCCTCTTCCAAGTCTGTTGCCATTTTGTAGACTGTGTTCTCCCCATCTCCCTCTGGAAACATGTCGGTAGGCTTCCAGCGGCTTTTCCTGTGGTCCATCCTCCACAGGGTGCTCGGAGGGATTGCTTATAAGACAAAAGTCAGAGCCTTTGATTCTGCTACTTAAGAGCTTTTTGTGATACCTGAAATAATATCCAAACTCCTTGCTCAGATCCGAAGGCTCCATGTGACCTGGTTTCTGCTTATGTCTCCAACTCTCCTTTGGTTTCTCAGTCCTATTGGTCTCTTTCTCTTTCTCAAACCCTCTAACCAATATTCCTGCCTCAGGACCTTTTCATTTGTTGCTTACTCTGTCTAGAAAGATCTTTCTCCCTCCTTTTCATAACAAGCGCCTTTTCTAGTCCCTGCATCTAAAGCAGCACATTGCCCTCTTGTTCTAATTTCTGCAGTTAAACTGTCTGTTGGGGCCAAGATAGGGTGAGGTAAGAGGGGGGTCTGTGAGGAGCACAGGTGTGCTCGCCTAAGCCTGAGAACGTGTGACTCCTTTTTGTACCCCAGGAGCCTCACTCACCGCCCCAGTCCCCTCTATTCTATCACGTGCTAGAATTTGGTTCTTGTAGCAGAGAACACCGTATCTGTCAACCCATTTCTTTTGCCTCTCGCACGTGTAGCTAGAGTATATTTTCCTTGTACCTGGGTGTGACTATGGGCCCGGGGTTTGTAGGGAAAGTATGCAGAAGTGATATATTTACTTCTAAACCTGGATCCCGTTCATCTCCTCTGGGAAAGTCTCTATTCCAACTCGGGGCAGAGGATCCAGCCCCACTTCTCCGCCCACACTGCCTCCCACCCCAGGATGACAGGACCCCCGGGTGAACAGAGCCGGGGTCCCAGAATGGCCTGTGGAAGCCTCCCAGCTGCACGTCCACACCAGACTCTGTGAGCAAGAAACTTTTGTGTTAAGCCCTGGAGACTCTGACATTTGCTTCGGCTTGGCTGACTCCGGAGGATATTCTGCTAAGTGAAGTAAGCCAGACAGACACAGACACTGCATGGCATCCCGTATGTGGCATCTAAAAGAAAAAAAAAGTCGAATTCATAGAAATAGAGGAGAAAAGTGGTTGCCAGGGGCTGAGGTGTGGGGTAAATAGGGAGAGGTTGGTAAAAGGTAATAGTTTCAGTTATGAGTAAGGTCTGAGGATCTAATGTGAAACATGTGACTATAGACACTATTTTTATAACTGAAATTGGCTAAGAGAGTAGAACTTGTTCTCAGCCCAAACACAGCGGTAAATAGGTCATGGATGTGCTAATGAACTTGATGGGGAGAATCTTTTCACAATGCATGTGTCTACCAAACCATCGTGGACACTTTAGTAATACTCCACATTCAGTTGCCAGTTTTACCTCAGTAAAGCTTGAAAAAAAGCTTGCATGGCCCTTTCCAATTCTATCCCGTCCGAAGCCCCGTCCAGCTTTTAGAACATAAGCTGCAAAGAAGCGGGAGCTTGCTCACGCCGTCATCAGTGCTCAGCACGATGCCTAGTCTGTTGTAGTTATCGAAGAAAGAGATAATTTCTGAACAAATAAATGCAGGCTATCAATAGCAGTCTGTCAAAAATCTAAGAATGATACAAGAATAAGGCAGATAAGAAATGTCTTCTAGGTTCAGAGGGGGAAGAAATGCTGCTCTAGGAAGAGTTCATGAAAATGGAGACACAAATGAACTCCACGAGGGGCGCCTGGGGGGCTCAGTTGGTTGAGCGTCCCACTCTTGATTTTGGCTCACGTCATGATCTCGGGGTCCTGAGATTGAACCCCCAGATGGGCTCCATGCTCAGCAGGGAGTCTGCTTGAGGATTCTCTCCCTCTGCCCCTCCCCTCTGCTCGCTTTTTCTTTCTCTAAAATCTGGGGCACGTGAGCGGCTCAGTTGGTTAAGTGTCAGACTCTTGGTTTCAGCTCAGGTCATGATCTCAGTCGGGGGTTGAGTGGAGGGCTTTGCACTCAGCAGGGAATCTGCTGGAAGATTCTCTCCTTCTGCCCCTCCCCCAGCTTGTGCACATGTGCTCTCTCTCTCTGTCTAAAATCTTTAAAATCAAAAAGAATAAAAAATAAAAAAACATGGACTATAAAGTGGTCCTTAGATTTCTTACTCACAAATGTTTTGAAAGCCTATACCAAAGGTATAGCACAGTATTTTACACTAAAATTTTATCATTTAATAACAGAATGTTAGGCTGTATCCAATCGTTTTTTAGTTACATGATTATAACTAGAAAATAGTGAAAATTTTTCTTACTGATTATGCCCAATATATTTGAACTTTTAAGAATTTAATTGATGCAGCAGAAAACTAATGTCTGCTTTTATTACTGATAAAGTAAAATTCCTTCGTGTTCAAGTTCAATAGATTATTTTGCTTGCCTAGTGAAGGAAACATTAGTTTGGGGTTAGGGTCTAGTACATTCCTTCTAGAAATGTCTATAGGCCCCAAGGGGAGAGCATTGTCTGGAATTGTACTGTTGATGATGGGAAGGATTTTTGGTTAAGATTATTAGGGATTTTTAACCCTTTTATGAAAAGGTTAATGTCTTTATTTATTTATTTATTTTTGGAAGTCTTGAGATTCTGGGGGTGGAGGAAGATGCATAAGAGGAGAGTGAGGACTGATGCTAGTGAAGGCCTCAGTAGGCTGTGGTGAGGGCGGAGGAGTGAGCGGCTGCTGGCCCTGGGTGCCTTTCCGCCACGAAGAACATGAGAGCAGGATGGATTGGGGCAGCTGCTCGTCCAGGTTTTATGATCTGTTAGAAGATCTGCATATACAGGCTCAGTACCCAGTTGAGACCTAGAAAGTATAAAATCCACGTTCTTCATTCCTGCTTATGTTCTAAAGTCATTGGCAAGGAGCGTGTGCTCCGGCCAGAATGGCTGTTTGCAGCTCTCTGTCCTAAATGAACCTGATGAGTAACTCTTCACTAGCTCTGCCACGAGTGTGTGTGTGTGTGTGTGTGTGTGTGTGTGTGTGTGAGAGAGAGAGAGAGAGAGACTGAGGGAGAGAGACACACAGTGGCACGTGCACAGAGACACGTGTGCAGAGAGACACAGACACACACGAGGGGAGAGAGGCACTCACACATGGGGAGTAGAGAGACACACACACACACACCACAGAGAAAGACACAGACACACCACACACACAAAGATGCACACCACACACAGAGAAACACTCTCTCACACAGAGATACACTCTCTCTCTCTCACACACACACACACACAGACACTTTCTCACAGAGAGAGACTAAGACACTTAGAGAGACTCAGACACACACAGAGACAGAGAGGCACAGAGAGAGGGGCACTCAGAGGCACTCACACACCTTCAGAGAGGGAGATACACACAGATACTCAGACACACAGACACACATATAAACACACATACACAGAGACACAGAGACAGACACACAGAGACATTCACACTCAAACTCACACAGAGATACACACAGAGACTCACACATGGAAAGACACATAGAAAGAGACACAGACACACAGACTCACATACACACACATGCACACTCACACACTGAGGAAGAGACACACACACACGGAGAGGGGAGACTCACACACAAACACACACACATACATGGAGAGAAAGAGACTCAAAAACACACCTGGGGAGAGAGAATCACACACACAGAGGCTCACACACACACACACAGACTCACACACACACACAGACTCACACACGCACAGACTCACTCACACACACAGACTCACTCTCACACACAGACTCACACACACAGACTCACTCACACACACAGACTCACACACACACACACACAGACTTAGAGACTCACACAAACATGCACACATACACACTCACTCAGAGACTCAGAGAGACTCAGACTCACTCACTCAGAGAGACTCACTCACTCAGACTCACTCAGAGACTCATTCCGAGAGAGACTCAAAGACTCAGAAACTCAGACTCACTCAGAGACTCACTGACTCAGAGAGAGACTCACTCAGAGAGAGAGGGAGACTCACAGAGAGGGAGACTCAGACTCACTCAGAGACTCACTCAGACTCACCCAGAGAGACTCACTCAGAGATTCACTCAGAAAGAGAGAGAGAGACTCGCTCAGAGAGACTCAGACTCACTCAGAGAGGGAGACTCACTCAGACTCAGCCTCAGAGAGAGAGAGAGAGAGACACTGAGAGAGAGAGAGAGAGAGAGACACTGAGAGAGAGACTCAGAGAGAGAGACTCACTCAGAGAGACTCAGATTCACTCAGAGAGACTCAGAGAGGGAGACTCACTCAGACTCAGCCTTAGAGAGAGAGAGAGACTGAGAGAGAGACTCAGAGAAGGAGAGAGAGAGACTCACTCAGAGAGACTCAGAGTCAGAGAGAGAGAGAGACTCAGAGCAAGAGAGAGAGTCAGAAAGAGGGAGGGAGTCAGAAAGAGACTCAGAGACTGACTCACTCAGAGAGACTCACTGGCTCGGAGAGAGAGACTTGCTCAGAGAGACTCAGAAAGAGAGAGAGACTCAGAGACTCACCCAGTCTCTCACTCACTCAGAGACTCACTCAGACACTCAGAGAGGGAGGGAGACTCAGACTCACTCACTCAGACTCACTCAGAGACTCACTCAGAGGGACACTCACTCAGACACTCAGACACTCACTCAGAGAGACACTCAGAGACACTCAGACACTCACTCAGAGAGACACTCAGCCACTCAGACACTCACTCAGAGAGACACTCAGAGAGACACTCACTCAGACACTCAGACTCAGAGACTCAGAGAGACTCAGAGAGACTCACTCAGACTTAGAAAGAGAGACTCAGAGAGAGAGAGAGAGACTCAGATGCACAGGGACTCACTCAGACATAGGGGGAGACTCACTCACACATAGAGACTCACATAGAGACACACAGAGACTCACAGAGAGAGAGAGAGAGAGAGACACGCACAGGCTCCCTCACAGAGAAATGCACAGAGAGAAGGAGACTCCGAGGTATGCCTGCACACACACACACACAGAGCCCCCCCCCTCCACGGACACAGATAGACACAGAGAGAGAGACGGACACAGAGTGAGCGAGCGAGAGAGACGGACAGAGAGCAAGCGGGTGAGAAAAAGAGAGATGGACACAGAGAGCTAGCGAGCGAGAGAGAGACGGACACAGAGCTAGCAAGACAGAGATGGATACGAGAGAAAGAGAGAAGCACACACACAGAGAAGCTCAGAGAGAGAGAGAGAGAAGCACACACAGGGAGAGAGTGAGCGGGATGGACACATGGAGAGTGAGCGAGCGAGCGGGAGGGACACAGAGGGACAGAGAGAGAGATGGACAGAGGGAGAGAGATGGACACACAGAGGGGGACAGACAGACCTGCACACAGCGGGGTGGGGGGAGACAGATGGGGATAGACAAACTTGCACACGGGGTGGGGGGAAGAGGCAGATCAGGGCAGACAGACTTTGGGGGGAGAGACAGATGGGGGAGGGACAGATGGAGGGGATGGGGGATAGACAAATGGGAGGAGAGAGGAGTGAGAGAGTGAGGGACAAGGATATATAGAATGAGACAGAGGGACAGGGAGAGATGGACAGGGGGACAGGGACAGAGAGGGACAGGGATGGGCAGGGACTGTGGGACAGGGCCAGATGGAGCAAGAGAGAGCAAGGGACAGGGACAGACTGAGCACGTGAGAGAGACAGGGATAGAGGAATGGACAGGGACAGAATGAGTGAGGGGGACAGAACGAGCGAGGGAGACAGGGGCACAGGGACGGGGGATAGGGACAGAGAGAACTTTTTGACCAGACATTCTGCCTTTTTAAAATAAAAGGTTGGACTAAATGGTCCCAAGAATCCTTTTAATGGTAAAATTCATATTTCTGTTCATTTGATCCAAACCTTTTTGCCAAAAATTCTACCACCTCTCAATTACTCTGGAACATTGGTTAGCTCACTTCCCATCTCTGTGACTCAGTTCCACTCTGGTGGGGTGGGGGCAATGGTGCTCACCTAGGGATTCTGTTGTGAGCGTCCGAGGCCGCAGGGCAAGCCCGCTGGGGCGCCTGGGAAGCGTGTGGTGACAGCCGCTGCTAATTGGATTTTCCGCTGGCTTGCTCTGGATGTCTTCTCGCTCATAGCTGCAACCACAAGCAAGCCTCTAATAAATTGTCCATTCACAGTTTTGAAAGATTCCCTGAAATCGTGTCTTTTAAAAATGCATTCTAATTCCAACAAACCCCTAAGGTACTTCTAAACTACGTAGGGATTAGAGAAAATGTGCGATTTCACTGATCTGGCATTCTTGAGCGTGGTGCTGAGGAATACAACCCTGGTAGAAGTTTGCTCAAAATTGTAGGTAAGTTTGAATTTCTCAAAGGAAGGAGCTTTTTCCTTCAAACTAGCTGCTTGTGGGGAAGAACCGAAAATGAGTGTGCTTAGAGAAACGAAACGTTAGTAGTGAAGGAGCAAAATGCACCTTATAGTAAAAAGTAATGAGTTCATAGAAACATTTAATCTAGAACTCTAAATCAGCATATGTTCAATTTCCTAGCTTTCTTTATTATCCAGTTTTATATAAATAGGTTTAATTACCTGTGAAAAGGAGTTACATTAAAATATTCCACCTGCTGAAAAATCTATAAATTTCCTTTTTATATTATAGCATTTTTTCCTTTTTAAAAGTTATACAAACTGCTACTTTAACATGTGCATGGCTTCGTTTGGTAGAAGTCACCAAAGAGCTAGGCTGGAGATGCCCAAAGAAAACACTTGAAGAAACAAACTTGAATTTACTTAACCCTGGTTGTACATGTGATTTAGAAAATTCCACTGGGATACACCTGACTTTTCAAAATCCGTACATATTAAATATATATGGTTTGATGAGTTTGGGGATATGTATACACCTGTGAATCCATCACCTTCGTCAAGGCCACAGACCTGTTCATCACTTCTGCAAGTTTTCTCCCACCCTATTATTTATTTTGTCATAAGAAAACTGAGCATAAGATCTATCCTCTTAGCAAATTTTGAGCAAATTAAATTACATCTTAATTTTAATGCAGTGTTGTTAGCTACAGGCACTATGCTAACAGATTTCCAGAACTTACTTTTGTGCATGTGACTTGAGTTCTTAGGTGAGAATCTAGTAGAAACCCCTGACTTCTGAGGCAGGAGTCCTGGGTTCGAGTTCCTTCTGGATGGGTGCCTCCTCTCACTGTGACTACCATCTTTGAATTCTTCTGGGCCGTGTGTCAAAAGAATGAATTTGGGGCACCTGGGTGGCTCAGTCGTTAAGTGTCTGCCTTCAGCTCAGGTCATGATCCCTGGGATCGATGCCCCACATCAGGCTCCCTGCTCAGTGGGAAGCTTGCTTCTCCCTCTTCCTCTCCCACTCCCCCTGCTTGTGTTCCCTCTCTCACCGCTGTCTCTCTCTCTGTCAAATAAATAAATAAAATCTTAAAAAAAAAAAAAAAAGAATGAATTTGACTCTGTGATTTTTACTTCCCCTTCGGTCTGTCTCTAAAGACCAAACTCCCTGTGTATCTTCACTTCCTAGGATGAAATTCACAACTACTTTGTCCTGTCCTTTCAAAACCCTGGCCCTGATAAGCCTGGGCCCTTCTGTCCTACTCTCAGAACATTCATGCATTTTCTCTGTTTATCACTATTTTTACTGAAGAGGCTTTTAGGCAATAGGTAGTAGATGAAATATTTCTTTTTAGATCATTGGGCATCTCTTAGTACCCACATTTTTTGTACACAGCAAGAAGCAGCCAGTTTAAAAGAAAACAAATTTCTTTGTGGCCTTTTTTTCTTTTTCTTTTTCTTCCTTTCTGCTGGAGCCCCCACCCCCAACCCTCAACTGCACTAAATTGAGAGTGTTGATTTCTACCCCCTGCAGATTGCCTCTGTACCGGCTCTCCGCTGGGGGACTGCCAGGGACACCCTGTCTAGATTATAGTAATAGGCATCCTATTTTAATATTTAGGTGAGCTTTCAAAAATATTAGCTACCAGTTTTTATTCTCTCAACATTTCTGTGAGTCCTTCTTTTTCTTTGCCAAATGTGTTATTGGTGGGATCAGGGTGCGGTGGGAGAGAGCAGCTTTGCTCGTTGCTCAAAGCCCTGCAGCCTTCTCCAGCTCTTACACACATCCTTACATGTGGTTTTGATTTTATGGTGTAAGAGGGTTCCTCACTTCTTGATTCATTTGTGGCCTGTTGCTGCAGCCATCACTGTAATTCATCTCCTGGGAAGAAGTCGGGCAGTTCATGTCGGTAAAGGAGAACCCAGGAAAAAGCAACTGAGAACCTTTTTCTTTCCCCCAAGTGATTCTTCTGTCCTTGTAGGTGTGGGTAACTTTTCTTCCTGATCTCCTAAAGTACATTGCGCTGCTTTCTTTCTTTTCGTTTTCTTTTTCTTTTTTTTCTACTGCAGAGGTTGTGAGCTAGGAAGAGACGACCCAGCCCAGCCAGGGTGCAGGTCCTGTTCAACATTCCCCAGGTAGTCGCAGCAATTCTCCTGGGAACTCTTTCATATATTCATGCTTATACTTTATTTCTTTGTTCATTCCAAATGGGATTTTATTAATGCCACCTTGTCTCCTTTTGTTACTTAAAAATTTTTTTTCCACTTCTAATTTTGCTGAACTGGAAATAATCGGAAACATAAAAATCCTAAACTAAACAGTCACATACCCACAACCGAGAATAAAAATTTAACATCTTACTGTAGTTGCTTCATCAGTCTGTATGTTCATGCTCTCGTTACTCATTTTTTTAACTGTTAAACTATAGCTACTTAGTATGATCCTATGAAAGAAGTGACAAATTATTCAAAATGATGAATTTTATTCTTCTATAAACTCTTTTTAAAATTAAGCAGTGTTACAGTGAACTGATCTATACCGCAAGCTCAAAATCTTATGAAAGCTAACATTTTAATGCACTTGAATACATGAGAGTAAAAAGCAATTTGTTTTCACTTAAAAGGCTTTTCTGGGCTGTGGAAATTCTATTTGAAAATGCAATAGGTAGAAAACAAACATATCCTGGAAACACAAGTGGTTTGGATGGTGTAACGATTTCTCAATGTTGACTGAGTGTAGTGGAAAAAGTAGAGCTGCGAGTGGTCTAGTGTTTTTGTTGTTTGTTTTCCTGAGATTATGGAATTATGTACAAGATAGAAAACTTTTTTTAAGTTTTGTAATTCCCAGCTTGGGGTAAAAAGAAAGAACACGGAATGGAAAGAGCTGCTTGTGTTTTTTCTACATGTCAAGGATTTAAAGCTACAGTGAAGTTTAAGCTATCTGTAACTCTGGAAAATGAGTCCTTTTGGAAAGCCAAGATTCCAGGTGGGTGAAAATGATTATTTGAAACGTGGGAACTTAGAAAAATATTTTTCCTGACTGTAATAGATTTTCTAAAATTTCAGTTTCTTTGTGACTTTGGTATTTCTAATTTTAACTATCGAGTTCTTGTGCAGCCTTAAGGGGCATATAAAGTTGGATATTGAAAGGGGAGCGCCACTTCCGTTTCCAACCCTAGACTTTGCTTCCTTGAAGTCCCTCAGGACTTTTCTTAAAAGTTGACTTGAGGCATATGAAGAGAGGAAGGGTGATGAAGGGATAACATCTCAGGTCTAAGCTGTATGTCCTTGGCAAGTCGCTCAACCTTTCTTGGCCTCAGTTTTTCTGTCTGTTGGGTGGATATGAATAGTACCTACCTCCTTAGGATAATTGTAGGAGTTAGCATGTGATACCTCAGGAGTGTTTAACGTAGTACCCAGCACGTAATAAGAACAAAAAAGTTACAGCTGCCATCATTTTTCTGCAGAATTATTTAGCAAATACACATAAGCATATCCCTTACAAGTAGATAGTTTCTCTTTATAATATAGGAAAATCTTTATGCGTCACTCCCTTAACTTGTCCCATGACTTTGGGTGAATATTATAGAGTGGACCACAGGCTTCCCCTCAAATTGCATCAACTTTACCAAGTTATTCTCTGAGTGAGAAGAAGCACACTACCCAGCAGCCTTTCAAGAATTTTTCTGAGGTGTTTTGAGAAGCATACATAGTGAAGTGTGCAAATTCTTCATCGTTATCAGAAGATAGCACTTCCGCAATAACACATGAGGTCACGAATTGCCCCACATTCCCCTTAATATGCTTGGCATGGCCTCTGCCGTAAGCAAGATTAAAGATTGCAATTTAAATATTGTTAAGATTGAAAGCTTTGAATAGGGTTTTCTGGTACGTGATTAACTTCCACATTCGTTACTATTTTCTATCCTGGATAAGGCCCATGGGTTATAGTAAGTGATAGTGAAGGGTAGGAAGGTGACAGGAATATTTCTAAGTGCTAGTCCTGCTCCCACAAGGTGACCATTGGCAAAGGGATGGCCGCCCGCTTGCTGCGTCCCACTACATGTGTGTGTCTCCAGGCGCTGGCTCGTGCCCTTTTCCTCTTTTTTTTTCTCCTTAACCTTTTTTGGCTTTTTTTTTTTTCTTCTCTCTAGACACTTGGAATCAATAGTATGCTTGCAAATGACGAGGATTTTTTTTTTTTTAATTGAGACTGCTGACTAGGTAAAAACATAGTGTTTTTTCTGCACACCCAAATGGTTTATTTCTAGAAAGCCTATCATGTAGATTGCCCTTGACAATTATATTGGGAAAGGGAATTCGTAGGGTGAATGTTTAAATCCTTGCCCGTTCCGTGTATAATTTGGCAGAATTGCGTCAACGCACTGGGTCAGACTTGAATGATGGACTTGAAGGCGGAACCATTTCAGAATATGGGTGTGCCCGTGCCGTTAGTAGCGTAGTATTTCGCAACAATGCTTTTGTCTCAAGGTGCCAATTTTAACCCAAGGGAAAAGTTGACATGGCTGGATAGGATAGAAGATTGTTCCTTCCTTAGACTAATGGTTTAAAAAATGACCCATGCCCATTTTCATTGCCAGTCTGAGTTCTCTTCATTTTTCCCCTATACGTCGCGTCCTATTCACATCTTAATAGTTTTTTCTCCCACTGAATAGACAATTTTCTTCCTTTCTAATCTTTTGAATAGTCTAAAGAAGTACTTGTTAAGTGTTTCATGGTGTATGTGGAGTGAGAAAAATCTGTAATTGTTCTTGATTTGGACATTTCACAAGGCAATCAAACCCCAGATATTATAATCCAAGATAAATGATAACACATTTTATCTTTGCATTTGTGAAATCGTATTATACTGTTCTGCAAATGTACAAACGTTTTCTTTTGCATAAGGCCCCAGGCCGAAATTATGTCTGCTCATTAACAAATGGCTTCCATACTCCGCGAGAAGTGTGCGGGCGAGTCTTCTCCCAGCAGTGGCCGCTGCCGTGGGCGCTGTCAGGACCAGCGGTCATTGAGCATTGAACTCTCCCTGTCTCGGCTTTTTGCCTCTTCAGGGTAAGAGGTGTTTCATGTGTTACTGAAAATTTACTGATGTGAACCTGAGATACAGGGATTCTCCAGTTCAATGAATAAAGATGGCAAGGTAGGAAGGCAGTTTACAATGTAGCTGTGTTTTATATTACACGGTTTAATTCCAACCATATATACATATCTCTATGTCCTCGGGTGCCGACTCTGTGGCAATCTGAGTGGAGTAAGCAGTTAGCAAATTGTTCACATGTATTCCCCTTGCAACTCACTTAGGTAGATTTAAGAAAAAAGTCTTTTGCCATTGAAGAGGTATATATCCGTGTAACACACCCAGACGAGATGGCTGTCTTTTTCATGTCTAGAAAAGGTGAATGTACTTCAGCTAATTTTGTGTGGCAGCTACGTGTGGAACAGACCTGTCTTCCACCTACTTCATGCCTCTCCCCCTAGAAAATAAGTGTTAGTATTTGTAAGTTTCAGTATTTGCAAATAGTGAATGAAACCTTCTTTATAAGCTTGAATGTTGTTCTGTATCTGTAATAAAGGAAAAAAGGAATGAATATTCTGAGAGCATTCAGATTTTGAATCCAGGGGTCTAATACATGGGCTTTGTAATCAAGAGAGAAACTTCTGTATTTAATTTGCGTTAAAAAAAATGTGTGTGTGTGTGTGTGTGTGTGTGTGTGTGTGTAAAACGGAACCTTTCTTTGCTCTCAAGTTGCTATTGATAACGATTCAAATGCAGGCTTATCCATGTAACATCCCTTAAATTCTTGGTCATGACAACAATGTTTTGTATAAGTGGCTCTCTCATTTCCTTCTCTCTGGAGCTGGCTTGCCACGCGGAGACGCGGAGACCCCTCTCCTCACCCCTGCTACGACGACCCTGACCATGCCACAGCTTTCACATTCCTTCGCTTCATGACTGGCTGTCACAATGACAACGTTCAGCCAAGTGGTCATGGTTATCTCTTTAATTTTCTTTCATATTAAATGTGGGTTGAGAGAATGTTGGCATGCTTCAGGGCGAGAGGTGCTAGGACTGTTTGTTTGGTTTTTTCCAAGATACTACTTTTTTTCCCCCAAAGTATATTAGTAAAAATTCTAACCAAATTAAAATAACCATTCCCCTGTAGTCCTTTAGCAAAAAGAGCAATATAATGTTTTAGAGCTTTAGAAACCATTTGTAGGAACAAAGTATTACGCCTTGTTTGCCACGTGGGAGCAACAAGACAATGAAACAAGATCGTTGGGTTGTCAGAGCAAGAAAAACCACAGTGGAGGTTAAACGGCCCTCTACCAGCTGGCCCGGCCCAGCCCCTGCCTCTCGGAGGCTTAGGATTTTAGAGTGACACAGCGTTACCGTTACATGTAAATAGAGCAAGCATCTGAATCAAAACAAACCTCCCACTACAAATCCGGACACTTATTCTTAAGGTTTGAAGGTCCCATTGATCAAGGCACTTGGTGGTGTGCAGTCGCTGTCTTCCTCTCCCTCTCCGCCTGGCTCCCCGCCCCCGCTCCACCCCACCGCCTCTGCTTTTCACAGCCTCAGTCTGAGAGGCCTCTGTGCCTCCTCCCTTCTCGTCATGCTTGCTTATTTTTGTTGTAGTTTGTGTATATGTAGTATGGTCCAGCCCTGTGCTTAACAGGTATTCAGTATTTCACTCGCTCCTTGCAGCAGCCATTGCTATGGATTCGGAAGCTTATAGGCAGGAGTTGAAGGGAGTGAGGAAATGAGGCCGGAAGTTCTTAGAACTAGCATGTGATGGGACTAGGATCTAGAGCTAGGCCTGACTGAAGCAAAGCCCTTCATCCCCTAACTGCCTGGTTTTGTTCCACTTCCCAGGCTGCTGGTGTCTCGTGCTTCCCTCATCTGTTAGCCATCACTGTTGCTTTCCTGCCCCAACTAATCCTCTTTAAGAACACCGTTCCTTACTTCCCCAGGTTTCCCACTTTGTCACTTTAGTTCCCTAGGTGCCAGAAGAAAGCAAAGCTCGTGGCAAAGTCGATGACTTTTTCCATCTGCTTGCCATTTATGAACCCCACATTTAAGGAGCACCAGTACCGAGTTGTCACGAAATCTGGGTTGCAGACCATAATGCCTCTTTTCTGGAATCTTCTCCTCGTGGAGTCCCCCTCCCTGCATTTCTCCAGATTTCCTTGGAAAAGGAAAGATTGTTTCTCCTTTCTCGGTGCTCCATCTTAGCCATGATTTCCCACCACCATTACTGGCCCATCCCCTTCTTTGTGGTCTGCAGTCCCTTCTGCGGCCTTCCGCATGTTGGCACCATGCACTGACCTTCAGGGCATTCCTTTACCGTCCTCCAGGAGCCGCTTCTCAGGTGGGTCACAGGGTTCCTCTAAATTCAGCACCCATGGGTACCATGTTGGTGACCTTTGAGAACTTGTCTTTGGTCTCCTTTTCTCTTCAGTTATTGGAATGACTCGAAAGACCCTTCTCATTCTCAGTTCTCAAATTTGTATCTTCTCCTTTAAATATAATTTATATGGCTCAACCCTTTCACTATCCCTTAATTGACCTCCTCCTTTGACCTTTTTGTAACCACAGGTCCCTCCTTTTTTCTTTTTTGCCTGTCAGCATATTGTATTGGTAGACCTTATCTTCGTCCATTTGGGCCACTATAACAGAATATCATAGGGTGGCTTATAAGCAATAGAAGCTTATTTCTCACAGTTCTGGAGGCTGGATATCTGAGATCAGGGTGCCAGCACCGTCCTTTTCAATGAGGATCTTTTTCCATGCTTCAGGCAGCCGTTTCCTTGTATCTTCACATGGTAGAGAGAGGGCTAGCCAGGTCACTGGTTCCTTCTTAGAAGGGCACCAACCTATTCACGAGGGTTCCACTCTCATGACTTAATTACCTCCCAAAGGCTCCACCTCTGAATACTATCACGTTGGGATTAGAGTATCAACATGAATTTTGGAGGGTGAGGGGTAACACATTTGCTCCATAAAATCACCTTCCAGGCTGTGGTCTTTGTTATCTTTCAGAATTAAATTCAATTAATTAACATATAATATACTATTAGTTTCAGAGGTAGAGGTCAGTGATTCATCAGTCTTGTATAATACCCAGTGCTCATTATATCATATGCCCTCCTTAATGTCCATTACCCAAATACCTCATCCCCCCCACCCCCATCCCCTCCAGCAACCCTCAGTTTGTTTCCTATGATTAAAGTCCCTTATGGCTTGTCTCCCTCTCTGATTTTGTCTTGTTTTATTTTTTTCTTCTCTTTCCCTATTATCCTGTTTTGTTTCTTAAATTCCACATGCGTGAGCTCATATAATTGTCTTTCTCTGATTGACTTATTTCGCTTAACATAGTGCCCTCTAATTCCATCCACTACGTTGCTAATGGCAAGATTTCATTTTTTTGATGGCCAAGTAATATTCCATTGTGTGTGTGTGTGTGTGTACACACACACCACATCTTCTTTATCCATTCATCTGTCGATGGACATCTGGGCTCTTTTCATAGTTTGGCTCTCGTGGACATGACTGCTATAAACACTGCTATAAACAAAATTATCTTATTGCTTTTCCCTTTGACCTTTTGTGATGCAAATCTCAAACTGCTGGGGGGTATTGGGTGTACTGTTGCCCACAAGTGGGATTTACTACTTCTTGGAGATCCTTTTCGTCATTGGTTTTGGACTCTATTGCATCCTCCCCCCACGCCTTCCAAATGGTCCTCTGCAATCTCGCGCTTTATTCCACACTATTATCCCTCTGGTAACAAACTTGCCACTTACTTTACCAAGACGAGCAAAGCTGTCCACTTAGTGTTCACTAATATTTTCTCATTCTCACCACACGCATGCTTTCCTGTTGCCATGTACTACTCAACTTAAAAACTTCTTGGTTTATTTAGGTCTAAGTTGTCAAAATGTAAAATATCTTGATGAATAAAAAAGAGGATCACATTTTAGTAATAAAAGAATGTTTCTGAACAGAATTAAAAAAAAAAAACAACTTCTTGGTTTAGTACCCATTCTTTTAAATTCATTTTTTCCTGCTAGTTCACATGAAATGAGGCCTATTGTTCCTACCTGTACTTTTGGTCTCCTCTCCTAGGCTTTTTGCTCAGATGTGATCTGTTCCATTTTTATCTTCTGTCTCTTACTCCCTGACACTGCCCCCTCTGACTTTGAAATTTTTGGGGTATCTTTAATATTCCATAGAAAATTAAAATATCCTTTGAGTTTGCAACCCTTAAAATACAATTTTTGCTCTTCCCCATTCATTTCATTGTCCAACTTTTTGGAAAAAAAAAATTATATCGCCACAGAATTGTTTTTTGCCATGCATTCATTCTTTAATGTCTTCTAAAATGTTGCAAAGAGAAGAAACTGGATTTTGGTTCATGCTTTGCGGCTTTCCAAAATTGTCTGATAACTTTAACATCTCTCCGACCAGCCCTGTGTTTTCATTTGTATGCTGGAGAGCTCCACTTTCTTGGCCAACGTGTCCTAAAAGTGACCACTCTGTAGGATCTCCCCCAGCCAGAGCTAAACAAGTGGGACCCATAACCCCACACTGTCTTCTTGCTCAATGCTAATTTTAGTGATACCTTAATTCTCTTCCTCAAGTTGGAAGTTTTGACTATGTCTTAAAATACTCGGTCTCTTTCAGATCCCTACACTCCGCATTATCAACGCTTGTTAGTTTTTGGTTCATAATCAAATCCACCCTTTGTCAAATTTCTCCTTGCCAGTGCTCTGGCCCAGATCAATATTTTAGTCATGATTATTGCAAAAGTCTCTTAAGTGATTTTTCTTTATTTATTGCCCTCCTCTTTCCATTAGTTTTCCACTTCAAACCAGATTAGTCTTCCTCTTGTTACTCTTTGGTCCTGTCGTTCTGTTGCTCAGATTTTAGGAACTTAATGCCTGGAGACTAATTTTCTTAGTGTGATATCGCGTGCACCGTTTGGTCTGGACTCAACCTGCCTTTACAGCCGTCTGAGACCATCAAGTGTTTACTCTATGCTCCAACTGAACTGCAGCATTTATGGTTCCAAAGAATTTGCTTATGTAAGGTTTTTTTTGTTTGTTTTTTGTTTCCTCCCTTCGAAAATGTCTTAACTACTTGTGCTCCTTCCATTTGAAATCCAGCCCACAGGACCCAATTCAGATGCCTCCAGTGATCATACAAATTGAGAAGTTAATGGATTAAAGCAGGATATTTTAATATGTATATTTTCTAACGCTTACCTTGCCTGTTAGTGTAGGTGTTTTAATGCCTGTTCATACAACCCTTCTAACTGGATCCTTTTTAAGGACTCCAATCATGACTTCTATTTTTCAAAGCCTTCCAGCAACAGGCACTCAGTATTACTTTCTTGATTAATCCCTTATTTCTACTATTTCATATCTGACCAACAGTGAGAAGAGGGAGATGTACTTGGCAGCTCAGTGGGGCCCTGGGACCCTCTTGGGGTTGAGGGGAGGGGCTGGGCCAGCCCAGGGGAGGTTGGATGGATGAGTTCAGTGCTTCTTCACCGTCCAGTTCCTTGTTCTCCTTTTGAAAGGAACCTTATGATACACCATCTTCCAAACATTTTTTTCCCCCTTTAAGCACAAGAAAAACATCTATGAAACCTTCTTTTGTCCTAAGCCCTGAAGTCAGACTGCTTGGGTTTGAATCCTGGCTTTGTCACTTAGGAGCTGAATGGTGTTGGTCAAGGTACATAGCCCCTCTGTGCTTCAATTTTACCCTCAGTATAATTGGAATAACAGTACCTCATAAGGTTTTCATAAATATTAAATGAGTGAATACATGAAAAGCCTATGAAACAGTATGGCATATAGTGCATTCTCAAATGCAAACAATTATTACTATTAAGCAATGAGGAATTGCTGCCAGAGGAGATATCAGAACTTACAATTTTTACTTGACTTGCCAGATTGTTAAAGTGCTGTGATTTTAATACATGAAGTTAAGATCTAGAAACTTAAAAAAAAAAAAAATCTAGAAACTCTTAAAATAGGAGACCTAGTGAAAGAGAGAATGAAAGGAAATGTCCCAGAAAGTTCCAGAATCTAGTCTTATGTTTGTTTTGTTGTCATCTACACCAGTGGACTCATCAGCTGAATGAAGCCACTCAAGAATAGAGATGATTATTTAGGATACCTAGTAGACCCAGAGCAAAGAAGTTTATCAAATACCGGATAGCAGTAAGTGAAAGTGAAGAACACGTGGTCTTGTTTGGGGGATGCTCAAATTGGTAGAATAACCTGGTAAATACAGCCCCACATAAAAAGCCCTGTTCACATGGGTGCAGAAGCTGTGCCCCAAGCTATTCTGCTGAGGGCAGAGGGGGCGTCCTAGGAGCCACATCGTGAAATATAGTCGGACTTTTACAGAGAGGACAGAACAGCTCTTCTGCTGTAGATTTTAGCACATTTTAATAATACGTGGTGAATTTGTTTTGTATGCAGTGCTATCTGAGAGGACAGCAAACTCCAGTGGTGGTTTACTTGGTATGAAGGGAATGCTAATTGTACCGAGTTGGGATTTGTTTTGTTTATTGTTTTTAATAAAAGTTTTGGAATTTAATACAAATTCTTTTTTTAAAGGTGCTTTTTATTGCTTGGAGGACAGTATGCACAGATTCACAGGATGCTTTTGTCTCTGTCTTCCTAATATGTCTAACAATATCAAGAAAAATGGTTACATTAGTGAGCACATGGATAGAATTTGTGGCTCTAAAATCTGAAAATGGTGAGAATAACCTGGGGAGCATTTAATGACATGGGAGCCTGAGCTCCAATCCAGAGAAACTGAAACAGACTGAGGAGGGAGCTTGGATTCCGTGTCTAGGAATCCCAGGTGTGGAAGAACCGTGGGGAAACCAGCACTCGCTGGAGGCTTGGGCTGTTGATGGGGAAACCACTAATTGTCTGTGGTACTAATTTATACTCAAAAGTGAGATGAAACAGCAAGAAAACACAAAGTGAGTTGAAACTTAATAGGAAGTATCACCAAGTCTTTGACTTGTACTTATCTGGTCTCTTATTTATCTGAAGAAGCAGCTACGAGCAGCAGTGATTTGAAGATAACCATATCATTCAGAAAAGCTGTCTAGATTTCTAAAGTTCTCTTGCTGCTGCTAGTTACCCAGGTAATCATTTGGTCTTTTGTCTCCATTGTTTTCTTGGAGAAGGATCCGGTCTTCTTGTCCCCAGCTTCTTTTTTTTTTTTTTCCCCCTCTCCCTATTGAGTAATGGGCAAGACGTGGACGGTGTGGTTGTCTGGACGCAGTAAGTTTCAATTATTTAATGTAAAATGAGTCTGTGTTATGGTGGGGGGTAGAGGAAGCAAAACAACCTTTTGGGGAAGAAGTTGGTAATTTCAGTCAAAACATGAAGAAAATAAAACTTAGCTTCTGCCTAGGAGTGTGCTTGGTCTTGTTGAGGTTATGTCAAGAGAACATGTACATATTTTCTAGACCTTATATTTAGGATGCTTTCTGGACTGATTTTCACATAGCTTTGGTCATAGCCTGGTCACAGCAAATCTTTCTCTACTTTGATGCTTCTGTGGTCCCAATACCTTCTCAGCTAGGCTGCTGCAATCATTATTCGAGCTCTACATAAAGGAGAACAAGTAGGCTTTAACAACTTTTTTAGGCACGTATTGCATGGTGCACTGGGTGTTATACACAACTAATGAATCATCGAGCCTTACATCGGAAACCGGGGATGTACTGTATGGTGACTAACATAATACAATAAAAAATCATTAAAATAAAAAAAAAAAGAAGAACTTTTTTAGGGACACCTGGGTGGCTCAGTCAATTAAGCATCTGCCTTCGGCTCAGGTCATGATCCCAGGGTCCTGGGATTGAGCCGCAGTTTCAGCTCTCTGCTCAGTGGGGAGCCTGCTTCTCCCTCTCCCTCTGCCTGCTGCTCCCTCTGCTTGTGCTCTCTCTGTCAAATAAATAAAATCTTAAATCTTAACTTTTTTGTTATGAAGAATTTCAAAGAGAAGATATCTCTCCATATTCATCACTCAGGCTCAAAATTTATTATGCTCCCTCTGTCCTTTATCTTTTATTCCTGCAGAAGTATTAATTTTTTTAGAGAGTGTGCATGAGTCGGGGGGAAGGGCCAAGAGAGAAGGAGGGACAGAATCTTAAGCAGGCTTCATACCCGGTGCAGAGCCCCATGCGGGGCTCGATCTCATGACGCTGAGATCATGACCTGAGCTGAAATCAAGCGTTGGGCACTTAACGCACTGAATCATCCAGGTGCCGCATTGCTGAAGTATTTTAAAGCAAATCACAGATGTCCTATTTTTACCATAAGATATTTCATTATCTATAAAATATGGTTCTTTTAGAATCTCAGTGCCATCAGCGCGTTCAAGAGTATTAACAGTAATTCTTCAGCACCCTCTAATATCTGTCATAACCAAATTTCTCAGGTTGTCTCTAAAAATGGCTTTTAATAGTTAATTTGAATTGGGATCATACTTTGGGAAAAGGGCATTTTTAAGGGTGGTACTAAAGATACATTAAAGGAACACTTTATTCCAGATGTAATTAAGCAAGTGGGGGGGGGGATAAGCAGAACCTCGTGGGATTTCTTAAGTATTTTGTGGAAGGAACTAATACTTTCTCTCAGTTTTCTGTCCTTAAGGAGCACCATGATCTATCCCCAGAGAATGAACAATCCGATGCCTGTTTTAAACAATGTAAACCGCAGTTTCTGGTTTAATGAGAGATTACTTTTCACATCGCATTCCACGTCCGTGCAGACACAGTGATTTCATGTGCTAAAGTTAGTCCTACAATTACCATTTTGATTGCTCTTAGAAAAATGTACACAAAGAAGACAGTGACTCAGCACAGGGTGTTGCCAGTGGGTTGTAGTTTTTAGCTTTGCGATCATGATAGAAGTGCATAAAGAATGTACAACTTGGTGTTGCATTTTTCTGCTCCCCATGCCGTTCCACGCACCACCTACCAGCACCAAGTACACCCACCCGCCTTTTCTTCGTCTATTTTTTTTTTTTAAATGGCAGCTTTTGTTACCTTACCTTTCTTAAAAAATTATTTTAAAAAATTATCAAGGGTCTGGAAAGCCCAGAAGACGAGTGAGTTGCAAAACTCCATACAAGGCCTTGTTCTTAGTAAGTAAGCTTTCCGATTCTTTGTGACTATAAAGATTCATAAGGCTGTATTTACAGAAAATAATGCGGAAGAGTCCAAAGAGGTCTAATTTTGAACATAAATTGATGTTCGTGTGGCCCCTCACTGAATGCTTTTATTGCAAACACGTGAATGGCCACTCGGAGTTGAATAAGACCTGGCCCCTGCCTTGCATACATGCCGCCATCTTCTGAGGGAGATGGAAGTGTGGTGTGGGGAAGATGAGTGGTTTGGAGGGGAGGAAGCTGGAATCAGGGAAGCTGCCTAGAAGTTTTCGCAGTAATCTTGGCACAAGGTAATTAGCAGCTGGACTAGGGTCCTCGTATTGGGTAACGAGAAGAGATGCTCGAAGGGTTTAGAAGTATCCTCTCAGCTTGGTGACTTACTGGATCTGGGGGATGAAAGAGTGGTGACCAAGAATTTGTGCTGCAATATATAATAAAGGATGCTGTGTTTTTGAAAAGAAACAGGAAAATTGATAGGGGGAAGTTGTTGGGTTTTTTGTTTCTTGTTTGTTTTTTTTTAATTTTAGTATCTTCACTTTGGAATCCTAGACAGCCAAGGGAAAATGCTCACTAAATATCTGGGATATGTGGCCAGGATACAGGATAGAAATGGGAGCTATTGATTTGGAAGATAAAGTCCTTTATTCATCTATATAAAATACAACAACCTTCATACACTAGAAACTGTATTAAGGTGTCAGTGATGAAGTTTAAGAGTGTCTGCCCTCCAAGAGTTAGTTCATGATTTAGTGGGAATGAAGATGGATAAATAGATTCTCAGTGCACATTTGGTCCGTCCCTCTATATATGTTATTACATGTTTATGATCATGTACAATTAGGCCTAAATTCTGTAGAACCAATAGATGGGGGTTTTTCTCTATAACTTTCTCTCCCTTCCTATTCTTACTTTCCTTTTTTTTTTTTAATCTTAATTTTGGAATTAGGACAAGGGTGTGCAAGGTGTTTTACTTGAAGTTTCTGAGTTAAAGACACAGTATTGGGGTGAGAACATGTATTTGCCTTGTAGGCATGTGGCCTAGTCCCTGGGAGAATACTACGTCCTGTACAAGCTGTGTGTTGGTATATGGGGTGACCACCTTCCCTCCGTTCCCTCTCCTTCATTGATCTCTGCTGATGTAAGCCACCATCGTAGCTGCTGAACCGTTCTTGTTATGAGCAAAGTGTGGGACACCAATCCTATTTTATTTTATCAACTTCTTCTTCTTTTCTACTTGTGCCAGAGATGAAGGAAGCTAATCACTGTCTCCAAAACATTGCACATAATCTTCGCAGCTTGATGGATCTCCTGGCTCAAGTTCACTTTTGATTCCTCTTCCATTTACAGGGAGAGAGCAAAGACAGAAACAAAGTCTACTTATTACCCCAGGCTTTAATTTTTAGCATTCCTACATCAGTAAAGATTGTTTTTACTTTTCATTCATGGCTGATCTTGAATTTTTAATGTAGAAAATTGTGGTCTTTTATTCTCTGATTTTTGTGTCCTTTTTTATTCTCACCCAGGTGATACTTAATATTTGTATTCCTCTTGTTCTGGAAGAGCTTTTGCAGAACAAGAAAATGTTTGGCCTCTTCTTTTAAAATGAATTGACAATTTACTCTGTAGTTTTCAAAGTGTTTTTAATAATAAGTAATAAACATAATTTTTTTTTTAGTTGGTAGCATAGTAAGGCCATTTAGTTACACCACAAGAAAGGAAAGCTTATAATGGACTCCTTCTGTTTATTCTTATAACTTCCTGAGTCAAGTTTTCTGCACCATATAATGATGATCCATTAGTGATGCAAAATCTTTGGGATATTTTAAGTACCCTCTTTATAGCCATTATTTGAAGAAAGATTAAGCTGGTGGTAGATTCAAGCCTATAACACCATGACTTATAAATAGACTGGTTCAAGTTATGCCTGTTCCAGTTTGGAAATGTGTCTTGGATACAGATCCTATGAGATAAAAGAATAATTTAACAATGAAACTGCACTCAGTCCATAGGAGAGACTCATTTTTCTCTGGTAGCATAAAAAAAAGCCATCTTGATCCTTAAAGAATATGGCTATGTTAGTAGCAAAATGCTTGCCAATTCTTCAGGGATGCCATACAATGATTTCAGTGAACGTTAAATACACTTGATGAAATGTATCCCATTATTATATCTTCAGAAGGAGAAAAACTGAATAGCTGACAGAAATGTAAAAAAGAGAACCATTTCATAACAAGAGATGTCTTTCCTTGTTACATTCTGAAAAACAGAACTGGTGTTGCTCAGAGTTCTTTCTGACGTGCCTCCACTGGCTGGGTTTGGAGCTTCTCCTCTGGTTTTCCACAGGAGCTTGTACATACTTATCGCACTTACCAAAATGTATTGGTTTTAATTTCATGTGTATCCTACGTAAGCAGAGCATATTTAAACCGGCAGAGGAATAATAAAAGGATTGTGGGTTCCACTCCCCATCAATTTCTCCAGTTATTTCTGGGCATCACAGGCAGTTACCATATGGCATCCATCATGGCTCACTTCCCTTAGCCACTAGTCAATGTCTGTGACTCACGAAGTCATTTGGGGGTGCCTCGTCATGGCCACTGCTCATGGCAGTGCAAGCACCAGGCGAGACAAGAGTCCCCCACTTCTGAAATTCCTCAAGTTACCAACCTGCAGCGTACCAGAGCCAGGCTGGCTTCCATGCAGAGGTCAAGGTGCCCTTCCAAACTCTACGCTGTACTTTGGTCTTATGAATGAATTCTGCTTGGGTGTCTCCACCATTTCCTCGACCACCTCACCCAGCTCCGATACCTCACCTTTTGAACTTTGGGAACTGAATTCCTGTTCTAAGGGCTGGGCAACATCACAAGCTTCCTGGTCTCATCTTTTTATCTGTCCTAGAATCCTCTCTTGCAAAACTCTTCTTTCATCCCACCTACCAAGCAAAACAGACTTGGAGCTGAGTAAGGGGGAGAAGGGTCATTTCTGCTCAAAGTGTTTGAACTTCAGCTGGAAGAATCCAGATAACCTTGTTAAATGCATGTTTGTGTTCCTCACTGAACTCTGAACTCTACAAGGACAGGGACTGTCTTTATTTTGGATCCCTGGCACCTGACGTCTTGTGAAAGGAGTCAGTTAAGTGGAGGAGGAGTTACTTCAGTATCTTGGTCAGACTTAACAGTTTGCACAACTCCTTTCAAGCTGGAATAGCTCCCATAACCACCCTCTGCTTCTTATCCATTGAAGAATATTAAATATGTAAATATATTTACTCTTGTAGCTCACGTTCTATTTCAAGTTTCCTTTTAGTGGAAAAAATGTTTAGTGTATCTTTTATTTCTCTTGAGTCATCATCATGCTAGAGAAGACTGATATATGTTGTCTCGTAGATGGTTTGCAGTGTTAAGAGTTTTGTGGTATGTAATGCTTCCTGAGCCTCTAAATTTATAGCAAATTAAAAATGATGATTTTTGTGGGATTCCCCCCCCCCAGGTATGGGATATTTGAGTATAGGGTATTTTAGCTGTTAATTTTGTATGTCCATAGAAATTTAAAAAAAATATTACATTAAATATTACCATGGATTTAAATTGCTAATAGCCAGAAATATACTAGGCCTGGCAATAAACAGTGTCTGATCTGTAATCCTCACAAGAATCCTCAGAAGAGAAGCTGGCAAACTTTGTCCATAAAGGGCCAGAGAGTAAGTATTTTAGGCTTTATGGATCACAAGTCTATGTAGCCTCATTTGGGAAAAACTCCTCCTTTGGGAAAAAAATGAGACTCAGGTGTTAGGAGATTTACCCAAGATGACCTTGCTTGTAAGCACCAGCTGTAGGATTTGAATGGACTCCATTATGTCATGATTGAAAAAATATATATATCAATAGTAAAATATTTGTATCTACTCACTGGGTTAGGAGGCACCGCATAGTGTGCTATGGAGGCAATGCAAGTCAGTTACAGGACCCTATGGTGTAGATGGGGGTAGTAGTCAAATAACATTCCTCTTATCTACCTAAATTGTGAATGGCGACAAGATGTCAGGATTTTTAGATGACAAATAATTTTTGTTACTGGTAAAGCTGATACTAGAGAACATGGATTTGATCTAGAGTAAAAATGGGCTTCCTAATCTCATTCCTTGGATTCAGACACGCCTAGCCAGGCAGGCACAGGCGGTGTGTGTGACCACAGGACTCTTGCTTCTGTAACACTTTGGGAATGCAAGCAAATTCCAGAGAGGAAAAGCTGGAGGAGGGTGCTGGTCTGCAGTGAAAAGTTCCTTGTCCCCAAATCCTCATATAGAGAACTCCCTTCCCCTTTCTTGCAGAAGAATTAGTGAGAGGGAGGAGAATGTGCGTAGTATGTGAACAGATACCCCCCTGTGAAGAAGGAAACATCAGGAGTGGGGAGTAAGTATCTGCCCTCTTTCTGCCCAACAGAGAACAATTGGCATAAAGGTGAGAAAAATTGAGTTGCTTTGAAATTTACAGTGAGGAGAAATTACTTCCAGGATTGGAGAAAAGGAAAGGTTTGAGAAGGTGGCATTTGGACAACTCCTTGAATAATTTTCACTTCGATATATGGACATAAAGGGGGCAGGATGAGCCAAAGAATAGGAGCATCAGAAGCAGGCGCATTGGAGAGGTCAAGAGGTCAGTTGATAGGTTACAGAGCTAGGGTTACCAAATGTCCCAATATGCCTGAGACCATCTTAGTTTCAGCCCTGAAAATCTTGCATCCTGTGAAATCCCTCAGTCCTGGACAAACTGGATGGTTGGTTTCTTGAGTATCAGGTTAGGAACTTGAAACTTTACTCTGTTGGATGGTAGAATAAATAGAATGGGTCCATGTATGGCAAGTCCCTGGACTTCTGGTATATGTAATTACTTACATGAGACACTAGGCAGGAAATAGAGGGTTAAGAGGCTGTTGTAGACTTTGGGAACCATCGAAGAACCTTTGAAGGATATGAGGGTTACAGTGAAACTTACAGTATAGAAAAGAGCTTGTAGACTATTGAATATAAAACCAGATAAGAATATATTAGGGAGTGAATCGAAAACTCCAGGAGGGTTTTGTTTTTGAGAAAGATGGAATCCAAAGAAATATGATCCTTCATTGTTTCTATTCAGCTCTGAAGAGAGCTAGTTGGAATTCACTCCTCCAAAACTACGCCCAACCTGATCTGTCTCTTCTAATGGATAATGTTTATGTGCTGTATGGAGGTGTTAATGCTACAGTGATAATCACATTGTAATCTATAAATTTATCAAATCACACACCTTAAACTTATACAATGCTTTATGCTAATTGTATCTCAATTTAAAAAATCTACTGGATAGTAGTGATTGGAATCAATGGTTATAACTGAACTCGTGGATTTTTTGGGTTTTTTAAATGCAAGCTCTCTACTTTTCTTTTTCCCAGATAAAAGTGCTTTTGTAATGGAGGTATATCCAGAAAGTTTTTTGAAATTGTTATTCAAGAATGGTTTTCATTACCTTGACTGTATTAAATGTTCTGCCTGCATGTGAGAATCCTTGCAGGATCTATGCAAACGGACAAGATTGGTAATTCATTTGGCAAAGCCCGTTGGGTAAAATCTGTATGGTGGTTGGTTGTTGGCACTGAATAAACTAGATAAGCCAGATATAGATGTTATCTGTTTAACAAATAGTTTTTCAGTGAAAAACATTGTCTAGATGTTTAATTAGATACTTTCCTCTACCGAGAAATCTAAGAGGAAAATGTAGTATGTTTGAGCGTGTTGGTCTTTCAAGTAATCAGACTTATTACATAAGAAATATCAGAGGTTTTCATGATTTACTTCAAAGCTCTAGGGAATATAGAAGTGACAGACATTTGGTTCTTTGGAAAAACTAGTAACTTCACAAAACTACTTTGTATTCATTGTTATAGTTTTTATAGGTAATTATGTGAATTTTGAAATGGATTGGCTATTGCTTCTTTTGCTTAAACTTGATCGTTATATCGTTTAACTTTTTATTTTGGAATAATTTCAGACTTCTAGAAGAGTTGCAAAATTTGTATAAAGAATTATATGCCTTTTCTAGATTCCTCAAATGTTAATCTTACCAAACTTCACACTTGCTATATCATATTATCTATTTTTCCTGAAATTTTGTGAGTAAATTGGTGTCAAGCTTCTTATGATTCTTTATTCTCCTTTAATCTGGACCAATTTTACAGCCTTTGTCTTTCATGATCTTGACTTTTTTTTTTAAAGATTTTATTTATTTTTTTGAGAGAGAGAGTGCAAGAGAGAGAGAGAGAGCATGCGGGGTGGGGAAGAAGGAGAAGCAGGCTCCCGTCAAGTAGGGAGCCCGATTTGGGACTTGATCCCAGGACCCTGGGATCATGACCTGAGCCACCAAGGTGCCCCTATGATCTTGACATTTTTAAAAAGTACTGGCTGGTTAGGCTGTATAATATCCCTCAATTTGAATTTATCTGTTTCCTTGTGATTAGATTGAAGTTTTGCATTTTTGCTAGGGATATGACAGAAATGTGTTTTTTCAGTGTATCATGTCAGGAAGCAGATGATATGTTCCAGTTCTAGTGATGTTACTTTCAATTATTTCTTTTTGAAATTAATAAGTATCTTGTGGGAAATACTTTGATACTATATAAAGTGTTGTTTTTTATGGTACATTTACTGAGTAGCTTTATCTCGTGCCTGAAATGATTATTACTATGGTGATTTCCAAGAGGGAAAACTCCCAATTCCTCATTGTCTCTATATTCACTAGTTGGAATCTGCAAAGAAGAACTTTCTCTTCTTCATTTGCTCATTTATAGCAGTGCAGATTCATGCTTTATTCTTCTGTGGATTATGATCTTTTACTGTTATTTGTTCTGTTCAGATTGTCCCGGATTGGGCTACTGGGAGCCCTTCTGGTCTTTTGGACCTGTCCGGTCATTTTTTGAAGACTTCTCTGCTTTCTGGCATAAGATGTCTCAGGCAGATTTTTTTACTTTCTCTGACCCAGTCTTGGAACTCATAATTTCTCCAAGGAGACATGGCTCTTTTTAGTTGAGAATGGTGTTTAGAAAACAAAATCTGGATGCTAGATAGGCTCATTGCTATTAGGATGTCATTACTTTAGAGTTTCTCAACAAAAAAAGCTAGGAAATTGTGTGTGTGTGTGTGTGTGTACACACACATATGTGTTCATATACATGTATGTATATATTAAAAAATAATGACTTCCTGTTGCCATGACTTCTAACCCAACATTGTAGGGGTCATTCTAGTGTCCCCCCTTTCCATATTTTTAAGTCTCATTTCTAACTGCAAGAAACCTGTCATCCACACAATATACTTACCTATTTGTTCAATTCTAAAATAGAATCCCTTTAGAAATGCTGAGCCATACCACTGTGCAAAGCAAATGTACTAAGAGCCAGTATTTCTTTAGAGTTTTCTTTGTCATTAGTTTAAGGCGACGTAGTAAAACTATTGTGTCCAAAAGCTACTTGGATTAGTTCCCTTCCCACTTCAGGGCGGTTCTTTCATTCATTTGAAATTCAGTTAGATGGATTTGTTTCTGTTTTTAGCTTTTGGGGGTGGGGGATGGTAGTGGGAGGGGGTGGTTTCCTCTTCCCCATCCTTGTTGTTTTCAACTTATTGTTTGAGTATGTTAAATATTAACATGAGTCTGAAGGTCAGGTCAATACAAAAGAGGTGTCTGTACTTGCACACCCTATCCGTTCTATCCTGTTTATATTCCCCTGTCTTTTCCATTCCATTTCACCTGTCGCCTGCAGGTAACCATCTCACTAGTTTCTGGTTTATTCATCTTCTGTATCTTCTTGCACAAATGAGCAGATGTGTATGTTCTTATTTCTCGTTTTTTTTACTGCAATATTAAAGGTAACATATATTAGATATTCTTTTGGCACTTGGCCTTTTTTTTTTTTTTAACCTAGCAGTATATCCTGGGAATCCTATCGGGTTAGAGATCTTCCTCATTACTTTTTACGGCTGCATCGTACCCTGTTGTGTGGCTATATCATACTTTCTTGACTTGCGCTCCTGTGTTTGGGCGTTTAGGTTGCTTCCAGTATTTTGCAGGGACGAACAACACTGCAAAGAATAACCCTGTGCATGTCTTCAGATGAATATAAAGTTTACTGCATTGAAGTGACTTAATCCAAGTTTTCTCCAAGTTTGGAGTGAATTCTGGAGTTAAGTATGTGTCAACTTGTTTTCCTCCTTCAGAAGCATCCTCAGTGTTTAAAATTGTTAAGTTCTCCTACTTTTAAACACAGAAATCGACCATATTGGGGCTATACACCATGAAATTTCAGTAATTTAATTCATGTTTAATGTGTGGTCAAAAGAGCCCTATGCTTCCTGGCTTTTTATTATCTTGGGTAATCTGAGCAGCTTCTAAAGAGAGGTTCTAAAAGAATTTGGGTAACTGGTTTTATAGCCGTAATTGAGACACAGCTCTGCTTAACTCCTTCCATTCACCACTTCCTCCTCCCTGTATAGGACACAGGCCCTGCAGACTACTTGCAGGGCCATGTGCTTTTCCAAACGAATAGTTCTTTTAATACCCAGAGTCTCCTAAACAATGTAATTTCTAAGCATTTGGTGATTAATACCTACTATCCGTGCCTGCAGCACAATGTCCTATTTAAATGGAAGCATACATATTGTGGATTCACAAATAACAGTGTGTATAGGGCTATTCTGCAACACCTTCAATACGACCACTTTTCTGTTCAACTGTCACCACCTGAGAGGAAGCCGATCTTAATTTTATTTGTACATCCTTTCTCTTAAGTGTTTGCATTCTGCTGGTTTCTTAACTTTTAATCTAAAATGAAAGCATATCATTTTAGTTCACATGCCATGTGTTGTACTTTATCTGATCCTCATGCCCTTGAACTCAGGTTTCCTTGACAAAGACTCTGTTGTTCCTGGGTTGATTGACTCTAACCAGAAGCTGGTGTTTTCTAAGCTTCGTTTTCAGAATGGGCTCTGGGGGCCACGTGGCGTGCTCCTCAGGGATGCTGAAGTACTACGATGGTTTTCTCTATTCTGAATTTGCTGCCTTTGATTAAAGGGATATAATTTTATTCGCACTAACCATGAAGAGAAGCTCTTCTCACTGTTTCTGAAGGGTAAATTAATAAATAGTAATATGAGTACTAAGATTCTGCACACTTGATGATTGAGTCCTTTCATTATAAGGAATCAGTCTCTCTCCCTCACTTCCTCTCTCCGTCTTTCTCTTCTTCCATTCTCATTTTAGTAACACTTGTTATACACAAATATATCATCATGAAAGAACAAGAAAAGCCTGTCTCCTTTCATGACCCTTCTCCGGGCACAACTACTGTTATTTTATATCAATTTCTGATTCTTTTATGGGTTTACACCTTCAAGCAAACTGTCATACTCATTTGGGAGCTTGGGGATGAACGGGAAGTGTTTCTCCTCCCCAAAGGCAAGGGTGAGAACTTCAAGAAAATCACTTCTAAATTCTGTTGCTGAGACAGAAAGGGGAGGCAGGCTTTCCTGCCCTTGTGGGACATTGACTTAGGTAGCGCACTACTGCTCTCTGCTATCTAAAGAGAAGGGAGAGGGAGACGGAACCCACAGCGCCTGTGTGTTTGATTACAGGGTGGACGGCGTTAGGGATTATGGTCTTGACCCTTGAAGCAGGCTGGCGAGGGAGCTGGCTAATGCTTGTGCTGGGGGATGCGGCGCGAACCCGGTGTTAGCTGGAGATGCGATGTGGTGTGAACAGGGAGCACCGAAGCCTGGGGAAGTTGGTCTGGGTGTTAGCCTCTCCACAGCAATGTTCCTTTTGATGATGGTGATGAAGTCCTCACTTCTCTTCCTGAGACCATTAAGACCAACCAAGAAAGAGGGACAGAACCGTGTCCTTTAAATGGAGGATACAGCCCTTTCTCTTCTGTAGCACACTGGGGAGTTAATGGATCCAACCCTACGTACTCCAAGCTGTTGGGGAATTAGACCTTTCCTGCTTGGGTACCGGGAGGGGAGGAAAGACTCTACATTCAGTTCAAGTCAATGTTTTAAAAAGGAATGCAAGAACTGTAATAAATTTTGACTTTCTTTCATTTATAGAATCTGTTCGGTATACCTAGGGAGCTGATTCCTGACCAGAAAGTAGAGATTCAGAGTAGTGGAAGGGCAGGTTTGGGGGACCGGGAGGGGGTGGGGGTGCTTATTTACATATCCAAGTGGGTCAGGCTGTCTCAGGAAATTGGTTAATGATTTGTTTGGCAAAGCGATACAGTGGATTTGCCTTTCAAATCCATGACCTATAAAACATTGTTATAAACTTGTTCAAAAGGATTGAAACCAAACTTTACAGATTTTTCCCTTTACTATTTAATGTTACACTAAATTTGATGAATCATGAATACATATCTTGTTAAATTAGACTGCTTGTTCCTGGAAACTAGGAATCTTATTTTCTAACAAGCCAAGTAAAAGGTATGTGTGCTGTTAGTTAGTTAGTTAGTTGAGAGACACTGTGTTTTACCAATATATTGTTTTTTCTTCCCTGTAAAATGTTTGAATTTATTTATTTTTTAATAAATTTTATTTTGTTATATTAGTCACCATACAGTCCATCCCCAGTTTTTGATGCAGTGTTCCATGATTCATTACTTGCATATAACACCCAGTGCACCATGCAATACGTGCCCTCCTTACTACCCATCACCAGCCTATCCCAATCCCCCACCCCCTCCCCTCTGAAGCCCGCAGTTTGTTTCTCAGAGTCTTACATAATAGCAAACATCTATACTAAGTGTGAAGCACTGAGGCGGACTGGGGGCACATCAAAATATACAGGAGATGATACTTGCCTTTGAGGGGCTTACACTCCACTGGGGCAGACATACAGACAGCTGGTTAATTTTATAATGACAAATATAGTAATAGAAGACAGTCCAGGGATGCTTGGGTGTCTCAGTTGGTTGAGCGTCTGCCTTTGGCTCAGGTCATGATCCCAGGATCCTGGAATGGAGTCCTGCATTGGGCTCCCTGCTCAGTGGGGAGTCTGCTTCTCCCTTTCCCTCTGCCCCTTCCCCTGCTTCTGCTCTCTCTCTCTTTCTCTCAAATAAAATCTTAAAAAACAGAACAAAACGAAACAGTCCAGCATGTCTCTTAAACCTTTCAAAGTGATTAAGAGTATCAGAAGCAGGTCCTGGAGGGGATTTTCTGTTCCTTCTTAAGTCAGGGAATAATGATAAGTAAAAGACACAGTTTCCTATGTCCTATATAGTAAAGACAAAATCAGAACTGTTTGTTGAATGAATAAATGAATGAGTGAAATAGTCTGATATGAACCTTGAATTATGAATATAAAGTAACTAGAAAAACAAGGTCCAATGGGGGTTGAAGCTATTCTAGGGATTAATGGTGAAGCGTGGAAGCAGAAACTCAAGAGTTTAGGGTTGGTGTTCTGTGTGGGCATGAAATACCACTCGGAGATGAGATTGGGCTTGGTTTTGGAGTAGTGGAAACTATAGCAGATTTTTAAACAAGGGGAGTAATCATATTTTCATTGAATTTTTACATCCCTCTGGAAGTATAGTGGAGGGAGGATCAGATGGAGGGGAGAGTTGGAAGCATGAATGTGTGTAGGTTTGTAAGAAGCCCAAGTTCTGCAGTGAGAAAGAAGGTCATAGAATACAGAAGAGGGACTGAAGGGGACGTGGGAGAGTGAAAATTGTAGATGTTGGTAACTGACTGTGATGAGGGATGGAGGTCCAGGATTGAGGTAAGATGTTAATCTCTGAGATCAAGCATAAGTCTCCTGGATAGGACTTCTAGAAAAGCGATTGGTTTCTTACAAAAGATGAGAGACCCAGCTGGCACGTACCCTTGTCCCTGCCTCCAGTGCCACACAGTGAATGCCTCCTAACTACCAGGGAGTCTGGGAAATCAGCTTTTTGGCCAAGAATATTGCCTCCTTGAAGAAAAGTGGGATTCTGAAAGAAGGGTAGGCAACTAGTAAAGTCTGATACATGGTAGTGAAGTTACCTATTAGTCTTCCTACAACTAGTATTAAAGAGCACCAAAATCTATTCTTTTTAAGAACATTTTGAGGAGCTCCTGGGTGGATCAGTCAGTTAAGCATCTGCCTTCAGCTCAGGTCATGATCCCGGGGTCCTGGGATGAAGCCTTGCATTGGGGTCTTTGCTCAGAGGGTAGCCTGCTTCTCCCTCTCCCTCTGCTGCTTCCCCTGCTTGTAGCTGCATGCCTGCCCTCTCTCTTTCTCTAACTCTGTCAAATAAATTAAAATCTTAAAAAAATTTTTTTGAGAAGAACATTACATATCAACAGGGGATTACCATAGTTGCAAGAAATTGTCCTATCCTTAACATGCACTCAATCAGCAAGCACTTTAGCACTTCCTAGGACTGATACTGTTCGCATCAAAGAATATAAAAAAATAAAGGAGGTGATTGTGGTCTTTCTCACCCAGCTTGATTTGACTGAAAAGTATGAAAAATAGAAACCCTCAAAGGGAAGTTGAAAAGCAGCATATAAACATGTGACTCTAATGTGACTCAGACTAAAAGACTAAGGGAAACCCACAAAAGGGAAAGGCTACCATGGAGTGTGGGTCAGCTTTGCAGAAGATCCAATAAAGGTATAAGTAGGAGAGAGTTATATTTTATGAGTAATCAGATTCAGTGTCAGGTAGTTCACTCTAACATTGTGAGTTGAATTCATTTTGTTAGGCTTGAAAATATTAGGGACGGTGAGACTCACAGACCAGAAATAGCAACAAATCTTCTATCAAGTTGATAGAAGTTGATATAGCTTTTGTATTTATATTTAAAATAACCTATGTTGTATTGTCTACACTTAAATATACCACCATACATCAGTTTTCAAAACTATTTTCAACATACATGTGCAATTCTCGGGCTGGCATGAAGTCTGTTTTCTTAAAGTACGAGTTGTTAAATATAAAAGCCAAATGCCCTAAATGATCGTGAAGGCATGAAATTCAGAGTTCTGGCACTTTAAGATTCTTCATGTTTTACAGAAAAACAATCTTCACATTTGGTAACACATGAATTTATTGTTAATGCTTTATCTGGATTTTCTATCCTGTCCTACCTCCTTTCCTATTCTTGTTTAAGACTTTGAGACATCCTGGCAAAGACGAACAAAGAGGTTTAATTCTTATTGAACATGAAACGCTTCGGGCCTGGATAATGTCTGTATTTTTGCTAAGTCCGGAAAGTTGTGAGTGTCAGCCAACACTGGAACAGCTTGAGAAACTGTTGAAATCATACATGTATTGTTTTGTCTCTTATGTAGGAAAGTACTTCTGTGTGGCCTGGTTTTGCTTGATGTGGTCCTAGTTAATCTGGTTGGCTGCTCGAGGTCTCTCATGTTGACCTAAGGGAAGTTTGGGAAGTATTGGTTAATATGCCACAGTGTGAGAAGGGTTTATAACAAATGCCATATATCATTAATACAGGCATTCTTTCCTTATAAACTCAATATTTCATATAAGAATGCAAAACTGAGATTGATTCCCTCATTTCCCTCTCAAGGAAAATACAAGAGCTCCCTTACCACCCCAAAAGGGTTCATCATAAAATAAGGTGAGCTCTTTGAGACTCTTATTTTCTGCTTATATATGAGCAAAGTCCCCTTTTAGTAAGAAAGTATAAATATGAATTTAGGGTATGATTTTATCCACAATTAAGTAAATAAAAACATTATGGCAAGTTATGTATTGTTTTTCTCTACATCAAATAAGTTTCATTCAATTGCTGAATGAAGCAAGATACTCTCCTATGAGCCCTCAGATTCTAAAGGTTTTTTGTTACTTTTCTAATTGGTGGCAATTAGAAAAAATCTGGAATTTGAGTATTGTGGTATTAACTGCTGACAGCCCATGGAAAATTAACATTTGGCTGTGTATTTCTCTCCCTTTAACTTTGTAAATGCTATGCAATTGAATCTCTAGTTTAAATTTTCTTCTAATTTCATCCCGTAAATAGAAAATTTCCTAAGTATAGGTAAATCACTCACTACAAATACAAGAATAAGCAGATTTTTTGTTTTAAATTTTCTTTAATCAAACTTATACACACATATGGTTTAGTCAAATAATTCTATCAAGCTTGTTTTGAAAAACTGTTCTTGTCCAATGCCCTCCTGCCACTTCTTCCCCAAGTACTTTCATCTCTCTCTCTCTCTCTTTTTTTAAATTGAACTATGGTTGACACATAATGTTACATTAGTTTCAGGTGTAGAAGATAGTGATCGGACAATACATTATACTATGCTCGCCTTAGGTATACCTACCATCTGTCACTACACCCCTGTTACAATACCATTGGCTCTATTCCCTATGCCGTACCGTGTATCCCTGTGACTTATTCATTCCGCACTTTGAACTCTTCTAGAAACTTGGGGGTATTTATGTTCATAACTCTTCAAACATGAGGTTATTACTCCTCCTCTGCTTTTTAGTTTGGAGTGTTATGTATTCAATTTCCACTATGGGAGATAAGGATTTAGCCCATTTACACTACTTTCCTTGCTCACTGCATACAAGCATGCTCCCCTCCCCATCCTCCCAGTATGATTAGGATATAATTTTGGAAGGATGGATACATCATGTTTCTATTCTTAAAACCATTCAAACACAGCTGAGCTACATAGGGCATGCATATCTATTGCATTTTCTATCCTGAGTTACTTGTTTTCTCTGGAGATGGTTTCTCCTCTGTATAGGTATCCCTAAATCAACTATAAATTTTCTTCAGTTTGCCTAAATCTCTTCCTAGTATGTGAGAAGATAATAACTATTCTATTAATTATATACTTTTGAAGAAACTTCTTGGAAAGTTTGATCTTCTGCAATCTGGACTGATTGCTTTGCAGCCTCCTTCATGCCATTTCCCTTTACCATCCTCTTGGGCATCCTTTTGTTTCTAACCTGTGTTTGATGCCCTGTTTCCTGGATTCCATCTTTTACTCCCCCCCTTTTATAATTTCCTATTTTTGTGGAGCATATCCTTCAGTCACTTAGAAAGAGTACAAAGGATATATATTTTTAAGACCTACATGTCAGAAAATGTCTTTATCTGCTTTGCAGGTGACCATTTTGGATGTTCTTGGATACTTTCTAGTGATCTATAGCCATCTTGTCACTCCCAGCTTTCAACCTCAGCATGAGCCTTCCCATCTAACTCTCTTAATTTCCTCTCTGGTTCTTGGGCACCCATGTGGGTGGTGGAAGTTAGAAGAATGTGCTTCTCTAGAAGAACACCTTTCCTTTTTTGGTAGCCTCACTTTCAGAAGTTATCATGGATGCCGATGGTTGGTTTATGGTAGTCAAAGAGAACTAGAATGGGACAATAGTTACAGTTGTAAAAGCAGATTGTATTCAGGAATTCCTGCAATAGAAGACAAGAGACTTTGGTATAGAACTGGATTCAATTCTGGATACAACAAGGAAAAATGGGGATTTACATTCAAGGACTAGGGTGGGGGAGGGGATTGGTAGAGACAAATTAGTAAAAAGAAATATCGAGGGTAGGGCGGTATTCTTGCTAACTTAAAGGATTCTTGCTGAAGGCAGGCCAAGGGGATCAGATATTAAGGGTGAAGGATGAGGAATGTGATCAGGTATCAAGGATTGATGAAAATTCTCTCTAAGCTGATTTAGCAGGTTTTTTTGCTACCCTTGGGCTATGCAGGCCCAGCAAGTACAGGTCCCAGATCAAGGCCTGCACAAAAAGAGGGCTCAGAGGAGCCTGACTAAAGTTTGGTCAAGGGGAAAATCTTCACTGTGGTTGAAGTTCTTGTGACTTTACCACATGAGTTCAGATAGTGGAGAGTAAAAATAATTCTCAAGGTTAGTCCTTGCAACATACTCATGAGTGGTGTCACTTGGTTTTCTGTGTGTGATAGAATATTAGAATGTGAAATAAAGACTAGCACTACAGATATCTAAATAGGCTGCTGGGAGAAATGATAAGTTTTTTCATAAAGAATTTAATCTAAATATGTATATATTTCAGAAGAGTGATATAACTTTATATCTAGAAACTATAATTAAAGAGTGTACTTAGGCTCCTTCTATTATGGTTCACAAACTAATTTAGACCAGGGAATCACAGGGGTAATGTGGGGCATTTTTCTACAAAGGAAACATGTAGCAAGCTGGGCATCCTACAGATTGTCGATCAGTATAATTTTAAATTAATTTAGTATATTGTGAGAGCGTACTGGTTCTACTTTTGGCTGTTAATCCTGACCTCGACCAGGTAGTAGAAGGCCAAGCCAATGGGGAGAGATTTAGGGCAAGCTCTTGAGCTTACCTGAGCATACAGATCTAGAAACAGGCAGATGAATTTATGTTCACAGTGGTGGACAAATATAAGGAAGAAGGCAAAACAAAAAAGGTGAATTTTAAGTGTGGGAAATGAAGTTTCTAGCTTATATTGAAGTTACTAGTATTGATGAGGGTTTACAGGATCCCTGAGAATTTTGACTGAGGTTTTAAATAATCAGGAAATGAATTTTGAAACCAAGCAGAGAGCATTCTTTTATCTTTAAACAAATTACGAGCATACCCACTCCTTGTTATAGACTGATAATCCCCCAAAAAGATATGTCCTGAAATTGGAGAAGATGGAAGAAAGATTCTAAAGGGTCAAGGTACGTGGGGCCTGTCCATGGAGAGAAAAGAAAAACAATTGGAATCTATAGACACAAGTGACAGAGATATGGCCCTGCATGGATATGAATAGTGTTGATAGCAGGAACACTGCCTTGTTCCAAGATTGGGTGAGTGGTGGGACTAGAAACTATCACCTTACCCAACTAGTTATAAACTTATGGAACTGATTACTCTAAGAGGAAGTAGGGGTGGAAAATATAAATAACCTCAAAAATGATTTAACTAAATTTGTGGATTACAGATTCATAATGGGTTATTACAAGGAACTAGGATGTTTTGGGTACACTCCTAACCTTTGAGGTTGACATCAAAGAGCAGCCATTCTCCCCACAGCATGTCCCCTGGTGCCATCATCAGAATCCTGGACAGGAAGGATTGTGAGTCTGATCCAATGTGGCAAGACCCATTAGACTCTAATCGGTGCCAGATCTGTGTGGGTTGTAAATTTAGCGTAAATTCCAATATGAGGGTTGTAAATTTCAATGAATGAAAACTTGAAAACCTTAACTTTTATATTTCCTAATCTTCGTTAATTCTCCCTTATTTAGTGTACTTCTAAAGCACATTTTTCAACTCTTAGGAAGATCTTTTTATTAGGTAGACTGTACTTGACTATGATGGCACTTTATGAATTAGTAGTTTCCCACACTATAGGTTGAATAGGGTCAACTAATAACCCTGGAAAATCTTCCACCCTTGGGATTTCTCTTGCACATCAACCCATTTTCAGTTTGCAGTTTAAGATTGAGAGAATAAAATAGATTCTACTTCAGTTATGAATTTTGGTTTTTCTGATAGATATATAAAATTCCCCTTTGAATCAATTTAATTTACATATATGCAAAAAGATGATTTTAGTGTTTTCAGGTACAGAGATTTATTTTCCATATTACTTTTTTGGGGGGAGGGGAAGGGGTGTTGTATTCAGAACCTTGATCTGAATGCCTTAAAGCAATGTGTAGGAATCAACTAGGGACCTTGTTTTAATATGGATTAAGGAGGGCATGTATTGCATGGTGCACTGGGTGTTATAGGCAAATAATGAATCATGGAACTTTACATCAAAAACTAGGGATGTACTGTATGGTGACTAACATAATATAATAAAAAAATATTTAAAAAAATATGGATTTGGATTCACCAGGTGCGGAGTGAGACCTGAGCTTCTGCCGCCAGTTGATAATGCTACCGCAGGGCTGAGAACCACATTTTGCAAACAAGCTTTAAAGTATTACTTGCTAATGTAGCACTGTAGTTTTCAAAACCAATCTTGGTTTCAGCTTTCCCTTAAAATATGCTTTTGGAAAGTTTAAGGGATAATTAAAAGAAATAATTTGGGTGGACAGGAACCAAATACTCTATTTGGACATTGAGCTAATCTAGAGGTACTTACTTTTTCACCTATTCTGAGTTCTTCCATCTCTCTTCCTTCTCCGTCTTAAATATTTCCATTCTGTTTTGAAAATGGTGATTAAATGACACCAACGTTTCTTGATTTCATTAAATTTAAACACACACATGCACACACTTTCAGTTCTGTGTACTTTGCCTAATTATTGGCAATAAACTCAGTAAAGGGATTTAAGGCTTACAAATGTTCTACTTGGAGGAAATTGTAATTAAGGTTATTAAGGCCTTTGGGTTCCTGTGTGTATTTTAAGCAAATTAGGATTTTGTGTCTTTTAAAGAGACAGTTACTCCTCCCTGCCCGATTCGTTCTTCTGTGTGGATAAGCATGCGCATTCAGTGCAAGTGGTTGAAATGGTCCATGTCCCTGTTCTTTCGTGTGAGTCACTGATGTAAGTGAAGAATTTGTTTTTTCTCAGTTCACATGTGAAACTGTGGATAACTCAGAGTAAAAAACTAAGAAGTGGAAAGAAGGGGTCCATTGTAATTTGGTACCAAAATTATTTTGAAAACCAAATTCTTTAAATTCTTTAAAACATTTTATTTTAAGGCAGAATAATTGCTGTTAACCTTTTATTTCCAAAATAGCATCATTTCCACTGGAAAAGCAGTGTGGTTCATGCGGGACATTTATGAAGTGCCGAACTGTGTAAGAAGATGGACTCCTTTTACCTCCCTGCACTCACCATGTTAACATTTTTGTGTCTCTTTTTCTAAGATTTTTCTGTGTGAACATAGGAAGTGGAAAGTTTGTTTTTTAAAATTTAACTTTCCTTTAAATTCTCGTATGGTTAACATACAGTGTTATCTTTGTTTCAGGAGTACAATGTAGTGATTCAATAATACTATACATCACCCGGTGCTCATCGAAGACAAGTACACTCCCTATCGGCCCATTTTACCCATCCGCCCCCCCCCCTTCTGGTAACAGTTTGTTCTCTGTAGTTAAAGAGTCTGTTTCTTGGCTTGTCTTTTTTTTTTTTTTCTTTGCACATATTTTTTTTTTTGTCTCTTAAATTCCACGTATGAGTGAAATCATAGGGTATTTGTCTATCGCTGACTGATGTATTTCTCTTAGCATTGTACTCTCTGGCTCCGTCCATGTCATGGCAAATGTCAAAATTTCATTTTTTGTGGCTGAATAATATTCCATTATATACCTATACACACACACACACACACACACATACACACACACCCCACATCTTTATCCATTCATCAGTTGATGGACACGTGGGCTGCTTCCATAACTTGGCTGTCATAAATACTGCTGCTATGAACGTAGGGGTACATGTATCCCTTTGAATTAGTGTTTTCATATTTGGGTAAATATCCAGTAGTGCAATTGTTGGATGATAGGGTAGTTTCATTTTCAACTTTTTGAGGACTGTCTGTACTGTTTTCCACAGTGGCTACCCCAGTTTACATTCCCACCAATGGTGCAGGAGTGTTCCCATTTCTCCACCTCCCCACCAACACTTGTTGTTTCTTGTGTTGTCCAGGGTAGCCATTCTGACAGGTGTGAGGGGATGAGTGATGTTGAGCATCTTTTCATGTATCTGTTGGTCATCTGTTTGTCTTTGGAGAAGTGTCTTTTCATGTCTTCCCATTTTTAAATTGATTATTTGTTATTTGGGTGTTGAGCTTTTAAGTTTTAAATTTTTATTTAAATTCCAGTTACTATACGGTGTAATATTCAGGTGTATAATAATCATTACACACTTCCATAAAACATCTGGTGCTCTTCACAACAAGTGTACTCCTTAATCTCCATCACCTATTTAGCCCATCCCACCACCCACCTCCCCTCTGGTAACTATCAGTTTGTTCTCTATACTTAAGAGTTTGTTTCTTGGTTTTCCTCTTTTTTTCCCCCCGTATGATCATTGGTTTTGTTTCTTAAATTCCACATATAAGTGAAATCATATGGTATTTGTACAATTGTACCCCAAAATAGTAAGATCCCTAGGAATAAACCTAACCAAAGAGGTGAAAGACCTGTAATCTAAAAACTGTAAAACATTGATGAAAGAAATTGAAGATGACACAAAGAAATGGAAAGACATTCCATGCTCATGGATTGGAAGAACAAATATTGTTAAAATGTCTATACTACCCAAGGCAATCTACATATTTAATGCAATCCCTATCAAAATACCAACAGCATTTTTCACAGAACTAGAATGAAGAATCCCAAAATTTGTATGGAATCACAGAAGACCCCAAATAGCCAAAGCAATCTTGAAAAAGAAAGCAAAGCTGGAGGCATCAAAATTCTAGACTTCAAGCTGTATTTAAAAACTGTAGTCATCAAAACAGTATGGTACCCCACAAAAATAGACACATAGAACAGAAAACCCAGAAATAAACCCACAACTCTATGGTCAATTTATCTTTGACAAAGCAGGAAGGAATATGCAATGGGGAAAAGATAGTCTCTTCAACAAATGGTGTTGAGAAAACTGGACAGCAACATGCAAAAGAAAAAAGCTTGATTATTCTTATACCATACACAAAAATAAATTAAAAATGGACTTAATACCTAAACATGAGACCTGAAACCATAAAAATCCTAGAAGAGAACACAGATACTAACTTCTTTGATATCGGCCAAAGCAACATTTTTCTAGATATGTCTTCTCAGGCAAGGGGGAAAAAAGCAAAATTAAACTATTAGGACTATATCAAAATAAAGCTTCTACATAGTGAAGGAAAGATATAATTTCTCCTCTGTCATTTGTAATTTTGAGTCCTTTCTCTCTCTCTCTTTTGATAAGTCTGGCTAGAGGTTTATCAATTTTACTTTATTTTTTCAAAAAAAATAGCTCCTGGTTTCAATGACATATTCTATTTTTCTAGTTCCTATATCACTTATTTCTGCTCTAATATTTATTTCCTTCCCTCTGCCGGTTTTAGGTTTTGTTCTTTTTCTAACTCTTGTAGGGGTAAGGTTAGGTTGTTTGAGATTTTTCTTGCTTCTTGAAGTAGGCCTGTATTGCTATGAAGTTCCCTCTTAGAACCACTTTTGCTGCATCCCATAGGTTTTGAACCATTGTGTTTTTATTTTCATTTGTTTCCATGTACTTTTTAATTTTATTTCATGGTTGACCCATTCATTGTTTAGTAGCATGTTATTTAAGCTCCACATATTTGTGGTCTTTCCAGAATTTTTCCTGTTGTTGACTTCTAGTTTTAGGGTGTTGTGGTCAGAAAAGATGCATGGTATGACTTAGATCTTTTTGAATTTGTTGAGGCATGTTTTATGGCCTAATATATGATCTATTCTGGAGCATGTTCATGTGCATTTGAAAATAATGTATATTCTGCTGTTTTAGGATGGAATGTTCTGAATATATCTGTTGAACCATCTGGTTCTGGCTGTGAAAGCCATTGTTTCCTTGTTTTTCTGTTTTGATGATCTATTGATGTAAGTGACATGTTTAAGTCCCCTGCTATTATTTTATTATCAATTAGTTCCTTTATGTTATTATCTGTTGTATATATTTGGGTGCTCCCTTGTTGGGTGCATAAATTTTTGTAATTTTTATATGTTGTTGGATTGTCCCCATTATTATTACATAGTGTCCTTCTTTGTTTCTTGTTACAGTATTTGTTTTAAAGTCTACTTTGTTGAGGTGCCTGGGTGGCTCAGTTGGTTAAGCATCTGACTCTTGATTTAATTTCAGGACATGGTCAAGCCCAGTGTGGAACATGCTTAAAATTCTCTTTCTCCCTCTCCTTCTGCCCCTGCCCCCTTACCCCCCCCCCAAAAAAAATCTACTTTGTCTGCTCTAAGTATTGCTACCCTGGCTTTCTTTTCAATTCCATTTGCATAATAGCTGTTTCTCTAACCCCTCACTTTCAATCTACAAGTGTCTTTGGGTCTCAACAGAGTTTCTTGTAGGCAACATACAGATGGGTCTTGTTTTTATATCCATTCTGTCATCCTTTTTGATTAGAACATTTAGTCCATTTACATTAAAAGTAATTATTAATAAGTATGTGTTTATTGCCATTTTGTTACTTGTTTTGTGGTTGTGTTTGTAGTTTTTCTGTTGTCCCCTTTTCTCTTCTTCTCACAGTTTGCTGGCTTTCTTTAGTGATATAATTGGATTCCTGTCTCTTCATTTTTTTGCATATCTGTTACTATTTTTTGATTTGTGGTGACCATTAGGTTTGTATATAACCTCTGTATATAGCAACCTAGATTATGTTGATGGTCACTTAAATTTGAACCCATTCTTTACTTCTCTCCCCTCCACATTTTAGGTATACGGTATCATGCTTTACATCCTTTTGTGAGTCCCTTGACTGAGTTTTAGAGATATACCTATTTTTACTGTTTTTTGTGCTTTCTCTTTTTCTTTCTCTTGCTGTCTTTCCCTTTCCATTCTAAGAGTCCCATTTAACTTTTCATGTAGGTTTAGCTTAGTTGGTCATGAAGCCCTTTAGCTTTTGTTTGAGAAACTCTTTATCTTTTTCTATTCTGAATGATAGCTTTACTGGATAAAGTATTCTTGGCTGCACATATTTCCCATTCAGCATTTTGTATATATCATGCTACTGCCTTCGGGCTTGAACGTTTCTGCTGAAAAATTCTGTGATAGCCGTATGGGCTTTCCCACATATGTAACTGTTGTTATTGTCAGGCTGCTGTTACTATTTCTTCTTTATCACTGTACTTTGCCGTTTTAATTATATCTTGGTGTGGATCTGCTTTGGTTGATTTTGTTGGAGGTTCTCTATGCTTCCTGCATTTGGATATGTGTATCCTTCCCCCAGATTGGGGAAGTTTTCAGCTATTATTTCTTCAAATAAGTTTTCTGTCCCGTTTTCTCTCTCTTCTTCTTCTTGGACACTTATAATGTGAATGTTATTACGTTTGATGGAATCACTGAGATCCCTAAGTCTCTTCTCATTTTGCCCATTTCTCTTCTCTTTCTTGTTGAGCTTGATTACTCTGCATTACTCTGTCTTCTAGGTCATTAATTTGTTTCTCTGCTTCTTCCAGCTTGCTGTTCTTTCCATCAAAAGTATTTCTCATTTTAATTATTGAACCCTTTATCTGTGCTGTTATTCCTTATCTCTGTGTTAAGGGTCTCACTGATGTCCTCCACTCTTTTTCCAGTCCAGTGGGTATCTTTATGATCATCACTTTAAATTCTCTATCAGGCATGTTATTTATATGTGTTTCACTTAGATCTCTGGCTATGGCCTTGTCCTGTTCTTTCACTTGGGACAAATTCTTCTATCTTATTTTGTCTAAGTCTCTATGCCTGCTTCTCTGTGTTAGGGAAGTCAGCTATATCTCCTGTTCTTGAGGAAAATGAACTTATGAAGAGGTCCTGTGGTGCCCTGCAGTGTAGTATCCACTGTTCCCCAGGGCCTAGCGCTTCAGGGAGTGTCTCCAGTGCGTGCTGCATGCACTCTGCTGTTTTGTCCTGGCAGCTTTATCCTTCAGGCCAGCTGTCTTTAGCAGCTTTCTTTGCCTATTGTGGGCAGTGTTTGGTCCCTGGGCTGAATGTGGCAAGTTTTAACTAGGTGTGCTCTAGTCTGCTTATGAAATAAAGGCATACTTCCTCCTTTGGAATTAAGTAACCTCCTGGGCAAAATTTTTCCTGGTAAACTTTCACCTAATGGTGTTAGGATGGTGATGATCCCTGCCAAAATTAAATTATCATATTAATGATGGCAAAATGGTAAATCTAATTATGTGGCCCCAGTCCTTCAAATGCAGATCGTAAGATATTCTATGAGACAACTGGCCTAGACTCAAAAAGATCTCAATGTCTAGAAAGACAAAGAATGGTGGATGAAGTGTTCCTAATTGAAAAGACTAAGGAAACAAACCAAATGCAGTTCACAGTCTTTGATTGGTTTCTTTTTCTTTTCTTCCTTTTTTTTTTCAAGATTTTATTTATTTCAGAGAGTGAAAGTGAGAGATCAGAGGGAGAGGGAGAAGTAGATTCTCCACTGAGCAGGGAGGCTGATGTGGGGCTCCATCCCGGGACCCTGAGATCACGACCTGAGCCAAAGGCAGATGCTTACCTGACTGAGCCACCCTTTTGATTAGTTTCTGGGTAGATGGGAAAAACAGAACAATTTTGGAATAGCTGAGGAAATATGAATATAGACAGCATACTAGTAATATTATTTTACCCGTGTTAAATTTCTGAGGTCCTACAATGGTATTGTGATTACATAAGAAAATGTTCTTATTCTCAGAAGGTGTATGCTAAATTTCATGTGAAGTATTGTGATGCTTGTAACTTCCAAATAATTTATCAAAAATGTGCATGTGCATTTCCATTCTTTTCTTTCTATCCATAGATCTTTGTGTGCATAGAGGTAATGATATGTAATAGGGAGAGAAAAGGGGAATTATGATTTTTTTTTAAAATGCGGTTAGTTTTGATGGGACTTATTCTTAGTGACTTATAAATACCAAGATAGGTGTTTATAATAATTGTTTTAAAGTATAAATGTTTACAACTCTGATGTCCTGAAATGTCTTCTAGAATTTGGAGATTCTGAAGTTCAGTTTTCCAACTTACTGAAAATCAAACATTTATCCATCTGTCTTTAAATTCCTATTTTATGGGGTGTCTGGGCAGCTCGGTTGGTTAAGCATCCAATTCTTGAATTTTGGCTTAGATCATCTTCTGGGTGATAAGATTGAGCCCTGTGTTGGGCTCTGCACTGGGCATTGGAGCCTGCTTACAATTCTCTCCCTCTTCCTCTGCCCCTCTCCCTGCCTGCATGCTCTCTCTCTCAAAAAAAAAATGTTTTATTTTTTGAGGAACCAATTTATCAATACTTAAAATATATATATAAAGATATAATAATTCGGGGCACCCGGGTGGCACAGTGGTTAAGCGTCTGCCTTCGGCTCAGGGCGTGATCCCGGTGTTATGGGATCGAGCCCCACATCAGGCTCCTCTGCTATGAGCCTGCTTCTTCCTCTCCCACTCCCCCTGCTTGTGTTCCCTCTCTCGCTGGCTGTCTCTATCTCTGTCGAATAAATAAATAAAATCTTTAAAAATATATATATAATAATTCATTAGCATCTTTCTGCCTATCTTGTATTTCAATATTTTTTAAGCCATGTTTGATTTTCCTTCACTTTGAAGTTCTTTATTTTTAACTATTACAGAAATGAAAGCAGAAAATAAAAATTTGTCTATCTCTTTCATGTAATATTACCCGTATCTGAATAGTTGTTTAACTTTTCTTTTTTTGTTAATTTTGCTCTAAAAAATATCCATAAACCTTAGGAAACCTTAGCCTTCTTCACATTTATTTTGTGATTATTTTTTTCCTGAATATATCCTTTTGTACATGTTGCTTAAAATGTTTGAAATTATCAGAGAGCTTGCTATAAAACCATATTGAATTCTATAGAATGTTACTCATTTTTTCCCTCTTTGGGATTTTATAAGTAGATTTTTTTTTCTTTGAGTAGGCTCCTTGCCCAGTGTGGAGCCCAGTGTGGGGCTCAAACTCACAACCATGAGATCAAGACCTGAGCTGAAATCAAGAGTCGGGTGCTTAATCAAGTAAGCCACCCAGATGCCACAGTAGATTTCTTATTTTGAAAAATACCCTCTTAACACCTATTCTAATCTAGAAACATTGGCTGCAAATCCAGTCTTTCCTTTTAAACTTAAAAAAAAGTAGACTTTCTTAAAGTCTTCAATTACATTTCTAGAGTCACAGTTTCTGTATTCTACTGTTATAAACTCCATGGTAACATCATAATTTCTGTGTTCTCTACACATTTTTCCTTGAATCCAAGTTAAGTACTGAGTGGCTCCTTTTGTTGTTTTTGCTGTTGGCTGAAAGATAAATTGTAAATAAAATAAGCCAAGATTTATCAGACCTATTAAACATTTTTTCCTTGCATTCCCCAACCCTGTGCGTACATCTGGCACATACTGCCCTCTTTTTGGGCTATCCTCCTCCAGTGAGCAAACTTCTGCTTTCTCTTTAACACCTAGCTCCTATTATCACCTATTCCTTAGTTCTTCCAGGATAAATTAAATCTTCCCCCTTTACCCCTAAACACTTGGTGTCATGCACATAAAATACAATCTAAAAACCACAGCACCTTGAAGGGCTCATACTGAACAAATCTGGAATAAGATGAGCATTAAATTCAGTTAAGAGATGACAGTCCACTGAATAACATCCGTGATTCCCTACTGATACGGGCAAGCAGACAAACAATTGCAGGAGAAGGGCAAGCTCCTCCTAACATTGAACACCCCCTAATCAGTGGAGGAATGACGGAGTTAGACAATCACCTTTGAGAGCTATCAGAATGAGAACTGACTTAGGCAAGAATAAAAAACGGATACCATAACTAGTATGTGGAATTGTGATGAAGAACAGGATATTTATACAAGTTACTGTATTTTTTTTTCAGAAATTACTTACTATGAGGGGAAAGTAGTAACTTTGCTGTGTAGAAACCTGGTAGACCCCGTCTTAACCAAGGCATCAAGGTTAATTCCACGAGTAATACAACCAAATGCATCAGGTGCCGCTTGACATGCACAAGGAAGGACATAACCTCACTTCGTATATTATCCCAAGAATGTGTGGCCAGTCATGAGGGAGTATCAGACAAACCCACATAAACTTTCTATAAATAACTGACCTATTATCTTCCAAAATGCAAACTCATGAAAGAGGAACTGTTCCAGATTTAAGGAGACTAAAGAATGACAACCGAATGCAATGCATAGACTTGGATGGGATTCTAGTCTAGGAGAAAATTAGATACAAAGGACATTATGGAATAATTGAATATAGACTATGGATTAGAAAATAGTATTGTATTGATATGGCTGATGTAAGACAATGTCTTTGTTTTTGGAAATACATACCGAAGGCTGAGAAAATGTAGACATAAAAGAGCATAATGTCTGCTACGTGTACTCAAATGGTTCAGAAAAAATAGTATATGCATATGTTTGTATATACATGTATAAATGTAGGTGTATATTCATGTCTGTGGCTATATATACATCCATGGCTGTAAACACATATGCATATGGCTTTTCCACTCTCAAGTGACCAAACGCTCTTTACAGTTTTCCATTAATAGGCAGTTTGCTTTTGGCTTTCAAGGCCTGGAGGAAATGGAGGAGAACTGTGGTCAGAGAGCAGCGGCAAAGTGCTCTCCAAATCCATCTAGAACAGAAGTTTCTCCTCTGTGTCAGAATGTTAGTCCATATATCCCCACTTCAGTGCATCTTTAAAGTCTAGTTTTGATCATTTGAGTGGCGTCCCCAGCCTTTCTAATTACACAGGTATGCCTGCTGTGTTACTTCAAAGGTCCCTTGGTGAGGACGGCATCTGTCTTCAAAGATGGTGAGGGGAGCGGCCCACTTGCAGGAAATTGTATGGTTTGGGTAGGTTTGTTTTTTGTTTTTTTTTTTTCCCTTTGAACTTGTCAAGTAGAGATCCCTATTAAAGTGCTGGCCTTTTGCTGTGTGCCCAAATACTTTCCATTCATAATTCTGAAGATCCTCTTTAACCTCTGCCAGAAGAAACCCGTAACTCAGTTTCCCCCTGTTATCCTTTTTGTTGTATCAACAGTGTTCCTCTGAAATGTTTTTGTGGATGACATCTTAATTTTGTTGGTTTATGAGACTTAATATGTTCCTAGTTGTGTTAGGAAAGAATTAGTATAGTGCTGTTAATGACTAATCATCAAAAGGAACTTTGGTTATTTTACTCCAGGTAAACACAGAGCAAAGGCACTGTGAGCAAATTACAAGGGTACAGCCTAATTTGAAGGAACTCCATTTCGGTCATGCTTTAATGGATTTTTTCTCCAGGTGCTGCACATGTATCTCCTAATGGGGAAAGAACAAGCATGGCTTTTCAGAGAGCTGGATTCAAATTTGTCACTAACAAACTGACCTTGGAAAGGTTTCTTAAACTCTCAGATCTGTTTATTCACTTTGATAAACAGAAATTATGAGTAATAAGCATGACTTTCAAAAAGTATGAAAACATGTAGCCTGCAATTTGTCACGTACCATATTCTCCAAGTTCAGTTTTCTTTTCTTTCCCCCCCCTTTTTGACTTTCCTCTTTTTCATTGCTTCTTGTTCTGAATAGACAGAACTTTCTTAGAATGAAAGACTAGTGAAGCAGATAGATTTCAAACTGGGTCTACAGTCAGGACTGTGGTGAGGTGTGTTGACAAAGCATTTTAATATAGGCTGTTTCTAAATGTTCGATGCAGACAATTGAGTTAAAAATTGAGAACTGTATCTTGTGTAGGTCTGGAGATTTAGTAGTGAATCATTCTGATTTTTGTTCATGTATGTGAATTTTACCAAAAGTGACCTACATTGAATATAATAAAGCTTTCACTTTTTTTTTTTTGCATCATAGTGTAGTCTTGAATAATTATTGCATAATAATGTTTGTCAACCCTAAGGGTTTGTTAGTGTGTTTTTCATTAATGCAACTTAAAAAAATTTTATTATCTTTGTTTGAAGAAACCTTTCTCTGGGACAGTGTAGCTAATAGAGTGTTCATTCTCAAATTTAAAACACAGTGGTATGACCCATGGAAGTTTCCACATCTAAAACACATGGAGTCTTTAATCTGGTTAGTTATGACACAGATTCTTCTTGAGGGCTGTGTTTATGGCACCAAATAAGCCATCCAGTTTGCTTTCCATTTATTGTTTTAAATTAAAAGTAGAATAAGCAGAAGTTACCAAACTAGTTTCTACTCTAGGATGCAGGTGGTATATGAGGGATCATTGAATTCCTCATCTGTGATGGAAATGGGAATATATATTGAATAGGATCCATCCTGCCCCACCTCCCCTTTTTAGAAACCATTTAATTTTTGTACAGTCAGAATGGGGGAGATTTTTTCTACAGGCAGCTAGATGGGTCAGATACTATGGCACTTATGTTACAGTACTTACGAAGTACGCAAAACTATTTTGAAATAGTGTTAGTATAAGATGTACTTAAGTACTTTATGGAATAAAATTCTGGCTCTGTTTGTGAGCAGTTTGTTTTTTTCTATTTAAATAATTGGATTATCTTCTTATGTAAACATGGAACCCTGTAAGAGTGGTGGTTTCACAATCTTCATAAATGTATATATTTAGATCTCATGTTGGAGTTACCATTAGCACCAGCAGTCTGTCAACATTTCCATGGGGTTGCTTAAGTATGTCGTGAAAGCCCAAGCCAACACTTGGCATGAATGATCTGTACTACACAGCAATTTCTGGCTACGGCTTATAGCATCGCACACGTTCTAACTTTAAGCTTGCTTTTCGTTTAGCGTTAGAATAGTTTTATGGAGTACATTTTTTTTTTCTCCTTCACAGATTCAAGCAGGTGGCTTGTTTTATACAACGTATGACTCTTCCCTTGTTTCAAAAACATCATATATCTTTGAAAAAATGAGCAATCTCAGACCATCTCTATTTTTCTCTGATTTCATCAACTAATTAAAAGTTCTTGCTGTTAGCAGTTGTAGAAGCTGATGGTTTTCTGATGCTGGTGGTGGCATTTGCCCACGTGAGCTTAGTTCTGTGGTAAGTGTGTTCTGAACCTTAATTGTACATTCTCCCCTTATCATCTGTCAGAATTAACATCTAGAATAGAATATGCATTACGATTTTTTGTCAAAGAGTTTAGGGGAGGAAAAGGAATAATTCTTATAGGCCTGGCTTCCAAAGTGAGCATTAATTATGGGAAATACCTCATTTGGGGAACTGTATATGCTAAATTGAGGGCTTCTGATTTTATTTTATTTTATTTTATATCTGTGTCTGTATATACATGGCTACTTTTTTCCATATACATGACTTGTCTTTTTACTTAGGGTCTTCATGACCATTTTAGAAATATGTTTTTGGAGAATTTCTAAATTCCATTTAATTTTTTTGAATTTTAATGTGCTACCGGAGTTGCTCACTCCTCCGCTTTGGGCCGACTGATTTAACTGCTAATAAGGTCTGTGGCTTGTGAAGTTCTGGATAGGTTTGTTATGCTCTCAAACAGACGCATGTAAGGCTCCACATTTATTTTGCAACTGTGTCTTGATTCATCATCTTTCCTTGACCTGCAGTTATTGACTGTTCTGGGCTTCCCTGTGACATCTTAGCTGTCCCACTTAAAGCATACATGCTCTGGGGGGGGAGAATTCCTGCCCAGTGAACCACACGCTGGCCACAGTTAACTGTGGTGGTCAGTGTACTTCAGAGGTGCCAGTCTATGAGGATTATGGCTCAAAGGGCACTGGAGAGTAATGAGGAGATTGTGACTGTGGTCATTTTCTTCATTTTTTTCAAGTTATTAACACTTTATGTGTTAATATAAATCTGTGACTCCATTTAGCTCTGTCCCTCCCTCTGTATTTTAAAATCTCCTGGGCGCCTTGAGGTTTGGTACGGTGAGATACATACTTTTGTGAGAGAAGCAAGATCATCTAATTAAAGACCTTGAATCCTAACATCATTAAAATACTCCTCTCTCAGGGGCGCCTGGGTGGCACAGCGGTTGAGCGTCTGCCTTCGGCTCAGGGCGTGATTCCGGCGTTGCGGGATCGAGCCCCACATCGGGCTCTTCCGTTGTGAGCCTGCTTCTTCCTCTCCCACTCCCCCTGCTTGTGTTCCCTCTCTCACTGGCTGTCTCTATCTCTGTCAAATAAATAAATAAAATCTTTAAAAAAAATACTCCTCTCTCAAAATGATTTCCATATTTGGGGGGGTCTTATAAATTTTTAGAAATGTTATTTTCCCAAGAATTACTTGTAGAGATAAGATCCTATTGAGTCTTTCATTCCTAACTGTCCTATTTTAGGTGGGTAAAATGGAATTATTATCAAATCATCATCTAACTTGTAGGTAGCCAATTTATATGGATTTCCCTAAGCTAGTAGTTCTTCAAGAAATTAAATTTTTAAGTCTTTTACTTAACAATACTGTTATCTATTAAAGAACTCAAAAGACAAAAGAGATTCTGAGAAATATGGTTCAATTCTAGAGATTGTAGAATTTTGGGATTTTTTGGTACAAGTTTGCCTTTTATTCTCAGATTTTTTTTCTAGAATACATGTTAAGTGGACATTTTAGAAATTTATCTTTAAACTTTATTAACATTGTTAATTTTAACATCTATTTCCTTTCTGAAGCATGAGGACTATAATCATCAAGAGTATTAAAATTTGTTGTCTTTACATCAAGGATCAGATTACATGTTCCATGTTATTTTCTATAAATATTCACAACTTACTGTAAAACTAAGTAAGGTATCCTAAGATAGTCCTTTTTCATTTTGGTCAAATCTTCTGTAGCTCCTTAACTCGTGACTTTGGTTGCTTAGTTGGGTTTGAGCTTGCTAGTACCCATGATTAAAGGATTTTTTGCTCCTAATGTTGCCAAGCCCTAGTGGGAGGATCTATGCCCCACTTGATCTGTATAGAATACAACAGGCAGGATTCTCGTTATTGGTGCCGTAAGTTTGATCGATGAAGTTGATAGTAATTGTTTATCTTTAAAAATCTTTGAATTCTTCCAGCAAATAGGGAGTGAGGCTAAGGGGCCAACCATCCATTGTTCAGTTCCATTATTTTAGAATTCGAAATTTGTACCTTTTGTCAGGAATGGATGCCTTCACCAAGAAGGAATTTAGATTTCTTCTTGCTTGGCAAGGGCCTGAAACAGGGGAACACTTTTAAAAAGTGTTAGGAGTATATTAGAAACAGATGGACATTCAACACCTACATAAAAGGCACTATGGGATAAAATGTGAATAACTGGATTTAATTTAACAAAAGATCAAACTTAAATACCAGGATTCACAAAAGACCAAACTTACAATTTAAGAGCAACACAAATAACTAGAAATAAGAAATAATATTTATGCTGTTTTTCTCTCTTTGTATACTTGTTAGTACTACAGGTATTCTTACCTGGGTTCTGCCTGATAGTTCTTGTTTTCTATATCCACGTGTTCCTTTCTCTGTCAAGGTGATATGTGTAGATTTGTGTTAATGCTACTGCCTAGGACCTTTTTGAAGAGTTTTTAATGTTTTATATGATATATTTCATCTTTAGAATTTTGGGTGGGTCTAGATTTAGAAAAAGTGTTTTGGTTGGAATGATGAGGCTCTGGATCTCAGCAGGCTTTAGAGTTGGAAAAGTTGAAGCTTACAGAGAGAGCAAATAAACATGGTCATCAAAGCTGGGAATTAAGATCTGTTTATTCACCTGCACACTTGAATTAAATCTCATAGCAATAGGCAGAGCCATTTAACTTATTAAGATCCTGACCAAATAAATTACTATAGTCATGTTTAAAAGTCTATTTTTGCTTGGCTTTAGATACTGAGCTTGGTATAGTCATCGTATAATGGACGAAGAAGTTCTTGTTGAATAAAGTTGTTGATTTACAATGTAGAGAGAACTAGGATAGTTGACACCGGACAGTGGTTAATTAAACTTAAAAGTCTATTTGAGGTCCGGGACATGAAGCTTCACATTGCAAAAAAGTACATGTGCTCTTGTCCTTCAGTGTGGAGGAGCATTATTAGTGGCTAGAGAAAATCGGGGGATGGGAAGATCACTTAGGTTGGATGTGGCTTACATCACTTTTGCTTTAAGAGAATTCCTCATTTGTAGGGTTATAAAGATAACCGATATGGACTGAGATAAGTATTCCTTGATTCATTTCCATTAAGCCAGTCAAGGTTCAAGTAAATAAGGCCTAGCTTTTAATGATTTTAAGAAAACTTTTATAACAATGTGGAGCACAATTTGTTGACTCTGAAATCTTCCTGGTCAAGATGAAAGTTAGCTTCTGATACATAAAAACCAAACAAAAAGGCTTTAACTTATGTTGATTCTCTTAGTTCTGTAATTCTCTCTTCTCCATCCTTGTTACGATAGAGTGTGATTTATGGTGATAAAGGGCTCTTAGTTTAACTTTTGAACTAAAAGCATAGCTTCAGCTTTTGTTTGTGATGACAGAGAGCCTTTTTCAACCATTCTGCTATGCATGTAACTTCCAAATTCTCTCCTTACTTATGAAGCTCATTTGGGATTTGGATAACCTTGATATAATTCTTCTTCAAATCTGTAGTTAAATTGAAGAGCAGAAGGCAGCCAGCAGATCACTCAGACATGCTGCAGGGGGCTCTGCAGTGTGGGGCTCCCGCGGATACAGCTCCAGCCAACACGCTCTGCCCTCGCCTTAGTCTTCTGTTTGCTTCTAAGTCTTGCTCTTTCACAAGAGACCTCAATTGCTTCTCCAAATATCATGCCACAGGGCCTTCGTGCCTAGGTGGTTTATGTTCTTAGACAACCCTGAAAATAAAAATGAGTTCTCCCTAGTCGCTGTTCCCCACAGCTACCGAGGACTCCAGTTCTGTTCCTCTCTCCCAGCTTTTTGCACCCTACTTACCCTCTCTCCAATTTTTACCCCTTTTGCTCACAGAGAAGTTGAGCTGTATCCCAGTTTTTGACACTTACCTATTCCTTACACCCTGCTCAGGACACCAATAATGATGTCAGGATAGAATCTCTTTAGAAGGCAGCTGGGGAAATTGTAAATAGTATAGGCTTATTTTCATCTATGTGAAAATGCTTTATAAATCAATATTATCGTGTCAGAACAAGGTGTAACCGAAGTCCTACAATGAGCTTAATGCAGGAAAATCAACCTAACAACAGAGTTTGGAGTGAAAAGGAGAGAGAGGTGGGTATGGGTTGGGGCACCATAACTGTCTTAGTCTGAGAAGAAATAAGGGCCTGAGTTATGAGAGGATTCAGTGGAAGTCAGAAAAGTGAGAGCTGGAATTAAGTGTATAGGAGGAGACATTATCATGGAAGCCAGAGGATGAAGAAAACTTTCTGAAATGACCCAAGTTACAAGAGTTGTGAGGACCAGAAAATGAGGATGAGAGTCTTGAATTAAGGATTAGAAAACTGGTTGTGGTCTTCAGAAAAAGTAGTGCTGGAGATAACGGTTGTAGTAAAGCGAGGCAGAAGAACTGACACTTTGAAAAAAAATACAAGAGCAATGTTGGTCTTTTTCATTGCTGTGAAGAGCTGTTCACCACTTGACTGAAACTGAGCAAGTTAGGGTATGTGGGAAGTATGGTCAGTTATGAAAATACAAATTATGTCACATATATGTATATGTGTCTAGAAAGCTGTCTCCCAAAAGTTTATTAGGGATTATATCTGAGGAAGTAACTTTTCATCTGTATTGTTTCTTTTTTTTCCTCCACGGTTGCAGATTTTAGAAAATATGTAGTAAATAAGGAACTGTTTGAGAAGCATCAGTAGGTTTGCAAGAGAATATCCATGAAATGCATTCAGTATGTAGATAAAAGCAGTTGAACAGTTGATAGAATAGAGTCCTGGGATAAGCAGGAAGAAGCGAATCTTAATGGCCAGTTCAAAGGGCAGTCTTGGCTCTGATTCCTAGTTCTGAGTGCCTTGGTGGTTCTTTGTTTTACCTTTTGGAAAAGGAGCCAAACTCCTGTTTTGGGATCTCCCTAGAAGAGAAGCTATAAGATTAAATCAGGGCCATAGGAGTCCAGGAGAAGCAGGGAGAGCATCTTGTGGGACTAAAACCTATATAGATCTGCTACAAGTAGCTGTAAAAACATTAGTTTGAATCATTACAAGGAAAAGTATGGTATACAGTGTACTTCGTTGTATAGCTGCTAGTCTGAATACTTAGGGCTTGATACTAATTTAATATGCGAAAAAATATATGTAGGGCAAATAGGATGTGGCCTCAAAGCTAAAAGTTTCAATAATTGCTGAGTTTTCTGTTCCTTCTCTCATTTCTTTCTTTGGTAGGTTAGCCTGATAAAATGAAGTCCATGTGACCTAATATATCTTGTTATCACTATACCAAGCAAGGTCAAAAATATAACTGAAAGTTACATGAATTTTTCATATTTTAGAAATTATATTGGGATGTCAGATTGTATCATTTTTAATTTTATGCCAGGGTTGGAAACAGTATTTTCTTTGAAATTACTCTTTTTATCATTAGATGGAGTAAACTCCATAAGGTTCATAGATCCATTTTCAGATGCTATCTCAACATCTACTTTGTATTATCCCACCTTGTCCTTCCAATAGGTTATTTCTGTTATTTAAAAAAAAAAAAAAACAGAAATCATGAAAGTATAGCATATCATATGGGTGAGCATTCACTATATAGAATCTTTGAAAGAGATGTAATTACAGGTAACAATTACATTATCCTGAAGTTAGTGTATGGCCTTCCTATTTTTTCTTTTTTTAAAAAATTCAGATACAAGTTACTTATAAATTATGCACATTACTTATTTAAAAAATGCCCAGCTTGATAAGTTTTGCAAACATATACATTGTATACCCAATATCCAGTCAACGTTAGAACGTTTCCATCACCTGCTGTAGTGGATTAACTAGGGTCCGCACTCCCAATGTCTGCTCCCATTCATGTCCACCTGGAGCCTCAGAGTGTGACCTTGTTTGAAAACAGGGGCTTTGCAAATAAAATTAAGGATGGATATGAGATCCTATTGGATTAAGGTGGGCCCTAAATCCAAAGACCGTATCTTTACGAGAGACAGAAGGGACACACAGAGATACATAAGATGGAATCAGATTGGAGATAACCACAAGCCAAGAAATATCTGGGGCCACCAGACGGGGCGAGGAGGTTTCTTGCCTCAGGCCTTCAGAGGAAACAGGACCCTCTGGACACCTTGATTTCAGACCTCATCCACAGAACTGAGAGAATGAAGTCCTGGTGTGTAAGCACCACATTGTGGTAATTTGTTAAGGCAGTCCTAGGAAACAAATACACCTGCCAAAAATTCCTGCGTACCCCTTTCCAGTCAGTCCCAAACCCTCGAAGGTATTTAATGTTCTAATTTTCGTCATCACAGATTAGCTGCATGTGTCCTTGACATCAATATAAATAGAATTATACAGAGCATACATTGGGCGGGGGGGGGGGGGGGGGTCTGGCTTCCTTTGTTAATATAATCTAGAAGTTTCATTCCTGTTTGGGTACATGCCAGTAGTTTAATTCTTTGCATTATTAAAATATACCATAATTTATCCATTTTCCTGGTCACAGATTTGGATCGTTACCTCCCACTCCTATTTTATACATTTACTACATCCGTGTTGTCACGGGTTTAGAAGTGACACATTACTGTTTCTGTGGCCGCTACCAAGAGTTTTAGCAAATACATTTAACTTAAGGAAGTTTAATCTATATTGGTCTTCCTCTTTCAAAATATAGAAGCTTTGAATGCTTTTACTTTGTTTTCCCTCATAGAATCTTCCACGTTACTGCTGTTAAATATACAAATGTATTATTTTTAAACCTTGGACATTGATACTTCTTAAAAACTGATACTTTTCATAGACGACACTGACATATTTCTCAATTGATTTATTCACTATTGCTCATTATATTCTACTTCCCTGAGTTCCATTTTATTTTCTGGGATATACGCCGTTTATTCTTTTGGTGAGTGATTAATAAGTTCCTTGCCTTTATTTTGGCTGAAAATATCTTTATTTTGCCCTCATTCTTAAACTGCCATTTGATTACTTATAGAATTATAGTTTGATAATTTTCCCTTAGCAGGTTGAAGGTTAATCTATCATCTAACACATTATGTCTGATGAGATGTCTGCTGGAGGTAAAAATTCCTGTCTAGGTGATCTGTTTCTCTCTGGTTTAACTTCATTGTTTAGTATAAATCTGTTGTGTTCAGACGCAGACTCGTTTTTACTGATCTGCTCCGATCTCTGATGTTTTCATCTAAGGAATCCATCTTTCTGATTAACCAGGATCTCTTTGGGTATTATGTCTTACTCATGCTCTCTAGTTTTTGATTCTGTAGCACATAATAGAGTATTAAAATTTTTCATTTTCTTTGTACATGCTTCTTACCCTTTCCACATTATCATCTTTACTGTGTTTGATGCTACAGTTATTTCAACCCATTTTCTAGTTAAATACCTTCCTTTTCTCCTATTCAATTGTTCACAGAATTTTCTTTTTCAGTTTTAGAATTTTCATTTCTTTCTTTTTTTTTTTTTTTTAAAGATTTTATTTATTTATTTAACAGAGATAGAGACAGCCAGCGAGAGAAGGAACACAAGCAGGGGGAGTGGGAGAGGAAGAAGCAGGCTCATAGCGGAGGAGCCCGATGGGCTCGATCCCATAATGCCGGGATCACACACTGAGCCGAAGGCAGACGCTTAACCGCTATGCCACCCAGGCGCCCCGAAGAATTTTCATTTCTTTCTAATTGCAGAGTCATTAGATGATATTGCTTCTTTCCATGTGATTTCTAGTCCTTACTTTATCTCTTCAAGTATTCTGAAGGTAATCATCTTTAAGACTCTTTCAGATTGTTCTGGTATTTCTGACTCTTTCCGTGTGAGATTTTTGTCTCTGAGGCTGGTGATTCTTCCTCGTGGAGGTTTGCTTGTCCCTGTGATTGGTTCGTTTTGATCTGAAGGTGGCTTTCCATGCAAGTTCTAGGTCTCAGGATTGCAGAACATTTCTTTAGGGTAGTTTCATAGTTTTTTCTTTGTGGGTTTTCGTGGATCGATGTTTTTATGTTAGCATCTTGATTTAGTGATTTGCTGCTCCACTGATAACTTGAACTTGGATCCCATACTTGGATGTATTGCAGATTTGGGGTTCTTGTGTCTCATGGATTATATTTTCTCTCTACTGTACTCTCCCACCCTATGCCTCTAATCTGTGGTTGAAATCTTCATCTCTGGCAAATTGGGGTGGGGACTTCTAGTATTTGTTTCATGTGCAAACAGCCCTCACAACTCCAGTCTCCATGAAGAGACCCAATTATCTGGTCTTCATATGCCTATTTCTTGGCCTGGATTCAAGACCCTGCCATGAGGTCTGCCTCTGTCTGATCTAACATCTCCGTGAGCCATTCAGTTTCATCTCGAACTCTGAGTTTCCTCTTTGTTTCTAAGTTTGGTTGTGTATTAACCTTTTTTTGGGGGGGGGGGAATATTTTGTTTAGTATTTCTATGTGATTCAAGTAGGACAAGAGTCACTTGTCTTCTCACCACATTGTATTGACCAGACATCTTGATCATACTCAAATTTGAACATGTGTTTTGTGTTTTCTTTTACAGCTAGTTATGTATCAAATCCCATTTGCAAGGGTTGTTTGTCTTGTTCAAAGGACAATGGGTGCAGCCGATGTCAACAGAAGTTGTTCTTCTTTCTTCGAAGAGAAGGCATGCGCCAGTATGGAGAGTGCCTGCATTCCTGTCCATCCGGATACTATGGACACCGAGCCCCAGATATGAACAGATGTGCAAGTGAGCAGTTGATTTTTGTCTCCTATTTACTACTTATGCAACCCAGGGGAGCTAAGTTTAAAATTTTGAGTTAGAAGGTTTAATATGCTACAGAGATAGTCTAAGTTTAAACTTGAGTGGGTATGATAAGAACACTCTGATCTTTTGTCTGGAAGTATATTGCACACACACCTTTTTTTAAGAGTATTTAAGTATTTTTTGCATATCAAGCATCTCAAACACAAGCTTGTTAGCAGATCTTTGTAAGCATGCTTAGCACTCGCCCCCAAAAATCCCCAGGAATTTAATATATTGGGAACATTCTCTCCACTTCACTACAGTGTCTATGGCCTCTTTTGCCCCCCCCCCTTTTTTTTGAATTTGTAATCCCTTGTTTAGTCTAATCTATAATTTAATACATTTAGGATTCTGTAAAGCACCATTACTGAGAAAAGATGTAACTAAAATATTTAGTTCACCTTAGAGTAGTCTGAGTTCTAAGTTTACTACAAAAAAGTTATTAAGGAATGGCATTCTGTACATAGGCATGTGGGAATGATTTTTATCTTTTAATCCAAAAATCACTTATAGAATGATTCTCAACTTCAAGGTAAACAGTAGAAATTGGGGTTGAAAAAAAAGTGAGATGAGATGCCACAGTAACATCCCTTTCTTTAATGATCTTAAATGTTAGGGCATAGAGGGAATAAGGAAAAAAAATAACATGGAGTGAAATGACAAATTGGTAAGAAGTTTAACCTTAATTCAGTGCACTAAGCTATGTCAGCAGGCAAGCAGTATGTTATGGGAGTAAGTTAATTATCTCCCATTGCTACTTGTGTACATGGTTATGAAATCAGCCAAGGTCTTTAGGTAAGAGGAGAGTTTGAATGGAATCACCCAAGGACAATATTATTTTGGAAGGAGGCAGAACTAATAGATTCTAGAAAGAAGGAACCACATGTCTAAAAATAATGTGCTTGTGAACAGCAAGTCTCATCTGGGGTGCTATTGGTATTTTGACAAGGCAATTTAATCTATGTTGCTGAACACTTAGGATCCTCAGACCCTGCCTATGAAATGTGCTTTGTGCCCACAAGTCATCGAGACAAGTAAAAATGTCCCCCAACATTTTCGAACACCTAGTGAAGTACTATCCCTGGATGAGAACCCTTGAGCGGCGTGTGCTTAGTAGCAGGTGTGGTTGGAACTGAGAACCACAAAGGTCCTGAGCGCTAGGCCGAGGAGCCTGGGTGTTACCTGCAGGTTTTGAGCAGCGGAGGACCCAGGAGGTTGCTTTGTTCAGGATGATTGTAGCGGGAGTGGGGAGATGAACTGGAGAAGGATAGAAAGTAAAGAAAGCCTCCTGTAATAACTGCAGGTTAGAAATCATATTCTGATGAAGGTTTGTGGGTAATGAAATCCAGAGCTTTCAAAAATAGAATCAATGGGACTTAGTAACTAATTTCAGAGAGTGAAAAGAAAGAATCAAGTTTGATCTTAAGGTTTCAAGGTGAATAGTTTTGCCGTTAGCAGAGATAGAAATAGATAGGTTCAGAGGAAATTCGGATCTACTTCTATTTCATGGAATTGTTTGGATTAATAATTACAGAGACAGAACTCCCAACATGTATCAACAGGCTGGCTAATTTTTGCAAATATGTACCTTGTCCTTAAGTTGTGTGGTTTGGGGGCTATTTGGTGAATTGTCTCCCATAATTTTTTAACTTTCATGGAAAGATAGGTCTACCTTGAAATGGATTTCTATTCAGATTGCATTAGACCACCTGGTGGTGGGGGGTGGGGTCACGGGATTTGAGTCTGTGAATATTTGGTGCATTTTTCATTCCACATCATCAGGGCACAAGGAAAACGAAGTTGGAGTGTAGATGTTTCAGGCAGTTATTCCAAGTTCTCAGCCTCGCGTTACACATCCTGTGTATGGGCAGTAGGCTGACTATATCATATTTACTCAACCGTCGGACATCGACGAATCAAAAGGGCAGCTATTAATAACTACGCAGGGACGCTGGTGTAAACCAGGACAGTCCCAGGCAAACTGGTATGGAGAGCCACCTCAGCAATACTGCATAGCATTTCAACAGGGTCGTCTTTGGAGATACGTCCAGGCCAGGCTTAACAGGCACATTTTGGCTAAGTTTACCACTTTTCTCTGAAAGGAGAGCAGTGACTGTAAATCAGCCTAGAAAGTGAATTTGCATGAGAGAACGGGTTTGCTCTGGTTATACTTATTGTAAGTGAACACAATCGGTGTTGCAGTTGACTGAGCTAGAGGAAATCCTTACTTATCTGGTGCAAGTGGGAAGGGCTTATTAATAAGGTTCCTGTGAATCAAAGTGAAAGTGAAAAATTATTTCTTAATTCTCAGTATATGACTTTGGATGGCCATGGTTCTTTGATACTAATTATCTCCCCCCCCCAATACTTTGCATATATTCCATCGTTTATATTCTATTCAGAGGTGAGGAGGCAGAGTTCAGTTGGAAAAGCTGTCACAGACTTGGAGATGGAAGTTCTACCCACTGTAAGACATTATTGCTCTATTGTAGAGAAGAGTAGCTTTAGAAAAATTCCCAGAAACGAAATTGCTCATCTCTTTTCTAATCACTAGAGTAATATTTCAGTTGCAAAACAACAGCCTTCTTTTGAAGGAAGGCTTGCTCTGTAAAGTGTTGGCTAGGGTTGGCTTCTTGGTGCATACAGTGTGGAGCTTATAAAATCAGACATGCTTGTGAAAACCAATTCACTAACCATTCGAAGCGTATTTTGAAAAATAAATGCATACACTAATGGACACTAAGAGCTGCTGTAGTCTCTGATTCTGTTAGGTGATATTTCTCTCACACTTTTTTCCTCATTGATTGATAAACTCATTTACATGAAAAAGCTTTATACCTTTGTTATGACTGTTGTTATAAATATTCCTTGTAGAGAGCTTAGAAAGCACATAGACCTTAAAAGGCAAAAGCCAAAATAAGAAAATCACTCAAAGATAACAAAAGTTAACATTTTGGCTTCTATTCTCAACCATTTGTTTCTATAGGTGTTTATGTTTTTCTCCTCTTACAAATGTATTGTTCTGTTTTGTGACTTGTTTTAACTTATTGGATTATGAATATTTTGTTAATGTCAATAACTACAGCTTCATATATCCTACTGAGTGGATATATACTAATATATTACCTATTAAAATTTGTCTTTAGTTTTTCGCTAATATAAGCAGTTATATGAAGGATATCCTCATATAGTCTCTCTCACATACACACATGTAATTTTATACATTTGTCTGATTTATTTGCATAAGATAAGCTTCAAAAAGAATGCATTTTTCCAGCTTTTTTGAGATAAGATTGACATGTAACCATGTTACATATTTTATAGACTTTTGGTATATATTGTCAAATGGCCTTCTACAAAAGTTGTACCAGGTCATGCCTTAACTAATAGACCTTTTCCCTTGCATCCCACTAACAATGGATGCTATTGACAAAAAGTACAAAAATGAGTTTTTTGTTTATATGCTTTTCTTTGATGGGCTCATTTATTTTTCACATGAATATTTGCATCGTATGGTATTTACCAGAATCTCTGGCTCCCCCCCCCCAATTTGCACAACTGTCTCACTCTTACTGATTAAAAAAAACAACTTTAAACGAAATATCACAAGAATTCTATGTTCAGGATGATAAATGGAGCGTTCAGTGAATTATCACTAGGTGGACACACGTCTGCAATCACTAATACAGGTCAAGAGGAATGCTAGCACCCCAAGAGCCCTCATGGTGCCCCTTCCCAGTCACTCCCCTCTCTCCTCCTCCAACAAAACTACCACCTTGACCTGTCACCAAAACACAAATAAATGATTACTCATGACACTGCCCATACCAATTACATATTGGAAATAACCCAAATGTCCAAACAATAGAATATCGGAAAAAGCACAGTATATTTATAAAGGACATATATAAAAGTGGAAATGAACTGCCACAGCATACAACAACACAGGCAAATCTCACAATGTAATGTGGAATGAAGGCAGCCGTAAAAAAATTATATACATTCACATACATCGTGAAAAGAGTTAAAACTACTCTGTGGTACTGAAAGTCAGGATTGTAGTTCTTATATACATTTACTGAGCACCTACTATGTGCTGGCTTTTGTGGATACCTGGAGATACAATAATGAGTCATAATTAGTTTCTGCCCTTGAGTTGCTTATGGTATAGAGCAATGATTCCCTACCAGGCATGATTTCTCCCTTAGGGGACATTTGGTAATGTTTGCAGAATTTTTGGTTATTAGAGCTGGACGGGTGCTACTGGTATCCAGTCGATAGAGGCTAGAGAAACTGCTAAACATTGTACAGCGCACAGGACAGTCCCCTGCCACAAAGAACTGTCTGGCCCAAAATGTCAGTAGTGTTGAGGTCGAGAAACCCTGCTCTAGCAAAACGGACAGACAAGTAATGAACCCAGTGTAGTGTGTGATAAAGGGTGCTAATTCACTTCTGTGCCAGTTACTCTGTTAGATATACATTTTCTCAGTTTTCCAAGAAGTGTGCAAAGTAGGTTGTGGTATTTTTATTTTATAAAGTTAACTGAGTAAAATACGCTTTCTAAAGGATTTCAGCAATGAGGGAGATGACACTTATGAAGACTATGGATGTTTTCAGAATTATTAGGATTAAGCATTATAGGTAGAAAAAGAAAAGCCCCACGCGAGGGTGTACAGACCCCAAAACAATCTTCGGTTGGTAGGTACAATGCCAGGTGGAGAGTCCCGTTGCACCGCAGAATCGGAAGTGCTGTGGGGCGGGGGGGGAAGTGGGGTTTGCTGGAGCACAGCAGGCAGGTGAAACAGCTTCCTGAAGCCCCAAGTCGTCCAGAAAGGATTTCAAGTGAGGGACTGATAAAGTCCGGAACTAGGTTTCTTTTGGCAGCATGAAAGAGGAGGGTTTTTTTGTTTGTTTGTTTTTAGATTTTATTTATTTATTTGACACACAGAGAGAGGGGGACAGTGAGGGAACACAAGTAGGGGGAGCAGTAGAGGGTGAAGCCGGCTTCTGCTTAGCGGGGAGCCTGATACGGGGCTTGATCCCATGATCCTGGGATCATGACCTGAGCCAAAGGCAGACGCTTAATGACTGAGCCACCCAGGCGCCATGAAAGAGGAGTTTAAGAGAAGTCAGCAATGAAGGTGGCAAGAGGGATCCAGATTTAAAAAAAAAAAAAAAATGAGAAAAGCTCTTTCCTCATCAGACCCTCCCAGGCTGATCTGTCTACAGTGTTACCTTTCCTCATCCCAACATTTCCTTTCTTCCTTCTTTCTCCAACCTTCCTTTCCACCTCCTCTGACTCCCTTCTTCCCTCCCTCCTTTCCTTAGCACTATGGGCAACTAACATACTGTTTATTTTGCTTATCTGGTTTATTCACCTCTCCCGCTAGAGTGTAAGCTCTAAGAGGAAAGGGATTTGGGCCTGTTGTCTTCGGCCCATGCTATGCAGAATAGTGTCTGACACGCAGTGGGGCTCAACAAATGTTTGTTGAAGGAATAAATGAATGAAGATAGTCATAGCAGAAACAGGGAAATGGAGAGAGAGATTGAGGAAGAATCAATAGGACTTGATGATTTGGTGTTGGCTAAAGGTTAAGGGAGAAATTGAGATTACTCTTACGATTTTGGCTTGGGAGCTGGGCAGTGAAATTTGTCCAGGTACAGACTGTGGGAGGAGCAGCATATATGCTAGCGAGGAAGGACATTATGGTGGAGAATGGTTGATTTGGGACGTGTTGAGCTCAAGGTGGTATGAGATGTCCTAGGGAAGGTACCCAATGAGCAGTTAGATTAAGTGTTCAGAACTCTCAAGGGAGGTCTAATCTCAATCGTTGGCAGGAAGAAGAGGATATTAACTGAGGGGGGGAGGGAATGCTGAGGATTAACACCTGAATGAATTTTTATGACATTTAACAGCAAGCAAAGGACAGACTTAGAGTCACCAGGAAGGTAGAAAATCAGAGACTGATGTCCGAGAAGAAAGAAGTAGGAAGGCTTGAGAAGTAGCAAGTGGTCAGTGCCAGAGTTGAACTGTGTAGACAATAGAACTGTTGACCTCAGTGGGAGTAGTTCACTGTTTCTGTTGGAGCACTGTCCTGATTGCTGTGGTTTGAGGGAGCACGTGGAGTCCTAGGCAAGCAGCCACCACGATTGTAGATAGTTCTCTTCTTTTCCTTCATTGTTACACTGGTTGAAAAGTATCTAATGATAGCAAGAAGGCTCTTGGATTAGGAGATCAGTGTGTGCGTGCGTGCGTGTGTGTGTGTGCGCACGTGTGTGTAAGATGGAAGGAGGCTTAACTGGGAAAGAGCGGATGAGGTGGAGTAAGAGAGGGACAACTGAGGAAACAAGATCACTGAAGAGACAGAAAGAAGGACATAGGATCCAAAATTTAAATGGGAAAGCTAGCCTTGAACAGAACGCTTGTTGAATCAGCCTCCTGTAAAGTATCACCTAGCTCCCATCGGTCAAGGTTTCATTTTATTCATTTACCAGGAGGAGGGTCAGAAATATGCTGAAGTGACAGAAAAAGAACCAGTTCATTTTTTATGTATAAGAAAATAAGACATATACTTTTGTTGCCAGAGGCAGCGTATTTTCAAAAATCATTTGTAAACAAAAAATTATAGAAGTGAGTTCAGAATCCAGAGAATTTGCTCCTTTTGTTTTTAGCTCTTTCTGCTGTGTTTTATGACTCTGCCTTGTTTGGCACTTTGTTAAAATGTGTTTTAGGCTAAGAGAATGTTGACATGCTTTTGAAATGACATAGGTTTAAAAACTAGTAATTTTGAACATATGAGAAAACTCACAGTTAAATATAACCATCCCTTAATTTGTGAACTCCAAGACCAGTGTTTAGGTGTTTTTAAAGAATTACTACATGTCAACTTTGAGTACTTTTAGAAACACCTGCCATTCCTGAATCATGAAGTTTAATGATGCATTTGGAAAAAGGTCTAGGTATTTGAAATTAACAGAAATGTTTAAAATGGTTTTAATCAAATCTCAACGACTGTGAACTACGAGAGGGAGGTATAGAATTACTCTGAGAACCATAAAGTCTATATGATGTGTGTTTAAAGATCTGTAAAGATGCAGACCTCTAACAGATATGTTGCTATGATATCAGTATTTGTGGGATTATATGAGAAGCAAACAATTAGGAATATCTTTATTTAGAAGATGCTAATGGACGGACTGAAGTCCCCGTTGGGTTGCACGTGAAGCTCCCATAGAATCAGACAAGGGTATTTTGTAATCACTGTTACCCAAAGTTTTGCTAAAGCACAATAGATAAATGGGGTTAGGTGTATTACAGAATCATGACAGGGGTCAGAGAAGAGACAGGTTAGTAGGTAGGCAAAAGCAGTAATTGAAAGATTATGGAAATCGTGCAACTCAGCTTTATTTTCTCCTGCCTTCACCATCCAGCCTGAATGGCTAGAGAGTGAAGTGTTAGGGGCATTTGGTGTTTAACGCCTCTGAAAATGCTGAGTGCTACCCCCTATGCCCTGAGCCTCTGATTTGGTAGATCTGAGATGGTGCCCCAAGAACTTAACATTTTCAACAAGCGCCAGGTGATGCTGAGCTGGCCGGGTCAGTAACTCCACCCTGAGAATTCCTACAGTGTAATAATTATGTTTCTCCACGTGTCACTGATTATGGACCAGGACACACTGTGTTTAGTAGAAGGCAAGTTTTAGTACCACCTAAGCATAGGAGGTTATTTTGAGGAAGTATGTGCCCTTTTCCCCACACCCCTCATTATTCATCAGATAATCAGTAATCCTGTATCTGTGTGCTCTGCTGAGCTGATCACAATAGAATAGAATACACTGGCTTTCAGCCACGCTTCCCATAATCCCGAATCCCCCCTCCTCTAGCTCTCATGTTTGCCTTCCCCACTTTCTCATGACTTGTTCTTCCTTCTTTTCTGAGATTTCCATTATTTTCTGTATTCTGGCACATTTAGTATTCTAATTTATAATTGTGTCTGGTATCTTAGAGTCTCATTCTCTTGTTTTGACTTTGTTGATAAAGATTGACTGAAATATGGCTTCCACATGAATTGAAGCTTTGTAAACCATTATTTGGGGCCATGTGTTGGCAGGAAGAGCAGGGGAGTGTTTATGGGCAGGAGAAGAGGGATCATGGTGACTACTCAGACCAAGAGGGTCCTTCTGCTGGCTCTGTCCACAGCCGGCTCCTGGGCTAGACAACCGTCAGGTGTCCCGACTTACTCTGATGATGGGTGAAGCTCATATTCTCTGAGTACCGGTGTCCTCACCTGTAAAAAGTAAGGGCGGCTGTGAGGTCATTGCTCTAATATTCTGTGATTCTACAACTGTCTCCAGAAATGACTGTTTTTTTACCATTCCAGACTAGCTCCTCTCTTCAAATTCCTGGTGGGAATGGCTATTCTAATGCCTTCTCAACAACCCTGTGATGTAGGTAAATGTTCACATCTTATCATTGGAAAGACAAGCTCAGGGAGCCTCAGAAACCTACCCAAGGACACTTATATGAAGCAGAGCTAAGAATGAGATCTAGGATTCTCTCTGACTCTAGCACCTGTGTTTCTTTCTGTTTTTGTTTTGCTTTATTTTAACCCATTTTTATTGATATATAATTGACATATACCACTGTGTATGTTTAAGGTGTACAGCATAATTTTACTTATATATTTTATGAAATGATTAACACAATATGTTTAGTTATGTCCATCATCTCATTTAAATACAAAGAATAAAAGAAATGAGATGTGATGACATTGTTGGCATTACTCTCTTAACACCTTTCAAATATACCAAGAAGCAGTATTGGTTACAGTCATGTTGTACCTTACTTCCCTAGTACTTATCTTACAACTGGAGGTTTGTACCTTTTGACCACCTTCATTCAATTCACCCCTCACCCTACCTTCAGCCTCTGGTAACCACAAATCTAATCTTTTTTTTTTTCCTGAGTGTTTTCTTTTCTCTTTTCTCTTTTTTTAGATTCCACATATAAGTGAGATCATGCAATATTTGCCTTTCCCTGTCTGATTTATTTCACTTAGCTATGTTTCTTTAACCATACCATGCTGCTTCTCTTAGAGAAAATAAAATAACAAAACACATTATTTGTTAAACTTCAGAATCTCTTTTTTTTGAGCAGGGTAGGGGGTAGACCCTCACTGTTACTTGGCACCCTTTGAAAGGGCGTTCTCTTAAGCTGGCTTCTTTCCCAAAGAGGGACCTTGCCCTTGTTGTCTCAGGTATCTGGATGCTCGGAGGACATGGGGAGTTTGGAGGAAACTTCACCCTGGCCAGGGTACAGGTACCCATGACGATGAGGCTAGGGAAGTAGAAGAATAGATCTGGCCAGAGGATCTTGGGCTCTAAAATCAAGGTTTTAAGCTGATCCTGGAAGTAAAGGGAAGCCACCGAGGATTTTAAAGCAGGGAAATGACATGACTAATGTGAGCCTTTGGAAGATTACAGCGATCCTCCTGTGGCTGTAACTGAGCCATCTTAGTTCTGACCTGTCACCCCGGCTTGGCTAAGCCATCAAGGGTTTAGGAAGTAGGCCACATCAGAGATGCCACCAACAACTACGGTAATGCTTATTCCCCACGCACTGGGGATGTTACATACGCTGGTCTGGGACAGTGATGCCATAATGCTTTGTTGTGGGCAACCTGCTTTAATTGTATTACATAACCCTCTAGAGGAAACTAATGGGCCACACTTTCTCCTTATTCTAGATGCTCAATTATATCAAATAGATATTCTCAGAGCTAGACTGTTTTCTTCTCTGTGGCAAACATGGCTTTGCAATTTTCAATACTCATAAAAGAAGATTTTTTAATTTTTACTTGGATCCTAATGGTTGGAAAGTAAAAAGCCTGCTCTGCTATTTAATAAAGGAAGTCTTATTTCTCGAGCTTACATTTAATTTTCTTTTGGGCTTGGGAGTTCTTTCGAATGAGCCTCTTATTTCAGTTTCTACTCAAGTTTGACAGTATCATTCTGTCTTAAAGGCAGATGCGACCTTGTGCTCTGTTTTCCTTTGTGCAAATAAGGCTTCTATTTTGCACTTTAGTGTTTAAAGTGGATGCACATCCATCCTTCATTTGCTCCTGGTAATCCTAGGACTATAATGGGGACTGTAATCCCCATTTTACAGAGCAGGTAACAAGTTCGGAGAAGTCCACTGACAAGCCTAAGGGTTTGCTGCCACTGCATAGCATGGCTGAAACTGTCTACTTTCATCGTCAGACTGGGTGTGCAGACACAACAAAGCCACCTTCACAAACAGAGTCGGCAGGTATGTCAGACCATAGGGCTAGGCACAAATATTATGCAGGTTTTAGCCAAAATGCATTGTTTGGTAAAATTATTCTCTCTTCTTTTTCTCCAACCAACCCTTCACTGACAAGTCAATGCCATATGTAATCAAGAAACTAAAAGCTTATTAAAACAGTATGGAATTTTGACCTGTTGACAACTCACAAGGAGTCCTTTCCTGATTATCAGTATAGTATGAGAAACCTGGAACTAGAAATGTTCCCACGTTGAGATAACTCAATCCCAGCGTCCTCTTATTCATTTTGTATTTGTCTTATGTACACAGCCAGATGACGCACAGAAGCCATCACTATGCCTAAAAGCTACCATTTGGGGCTTTAAAAATAAAACTTGTTTCTTTTTTCCTTTTTCCTTCAGTATGCCCCAGGGCTTTCAATCATTCCATAGCCTAGGGGTCAGCAAACTATGACCCATGGGCAAAATCTGGCTTGCCACCTTTTTTGTGGGGCCCTTGTAAGAATAGCTGTTAGATTTTAAGTGGTTGGGGGAAATATCAAAAGAGGAACAATATTTTGTAGTACACAAAAATGAAAATTCAAATTTCAGTGTTCATAAATAAAGTTTTATTGGAAAGCAGCCAGCTTAATCATCTACATACTATCTATGTACAACAGAGTTGAGTAGTTTAGACAGAGATTAATGGCCCACAAAACCTGAAATATTTACTACCTGGCCCTTCAGAGGAAAAGTTTGCCAATATTGGAGTATGAAGGGATTGAGAGATTGTTCTTGTTTTCCTTGCACGAGGGTTGAATGGCACGTATACTCTCCTGTTCTGTTGGGTGGAGAGAGATGCATTTTCCAACATTTGGAGAAATTCAACGAAGACTCAGGTCTGAAGTTTATTAAACTACTCTGGTTCTACCTTAATATGAGAAGTTGACGAGTTACCAAAACAGAAGTACAAAACCGAGATGAGAGATCTGCTACTTGGTAGGAAAATAAAATTAGATGAGAGACATTAATTTGCTTTATGAGTTTTAAAAACTTTGTTATCACATTCCTTCCCTATGTTGAGGTAATCGTCCTCCCCTCTCATCTGCTTTAAGTGGTTAAAAAAGTCCCTTGAAGCACCTAGTTTTGTATTCAAGGCAAATGTGTCCAAGTTTTAATTTCAGTTATTTTGAGAATGACTTCAAATATGCATCACTTGAATATACGAGAAATGGAGCCAACATTTTTATAGTTCCTCATTGTTTGACCGCATGATTTTACACAAACCTCAGTGTTTCTTCAGATTTTTTTGTGTGGGTGGGCCAGATATAGTTGGGTTTGTTTTTTTGTTTTTGTTTTTGTTTTTTTTTTTTGGCAAGATAAAATTCTTAAACATTCAAATATTACAGTGCATCTACTAACATATTTCACAAATTTGAGTTTTGGGTATTTTTTCTTTTTTAATGAACCGTTGTAACACTGTAAAATGAGTCAGGAGAAAAAAGTTACTTTTGGTAGATGTATCCTCCAAAGTTGAAATAAAGGTCCCTTTGGCATATGAGATAGAACTCTTATAGCGACCTGAAAAACAATATATAAATTTCTGGCTGGATTCTGTTCATCCTACCTAATTGCAGCTTGATTAAAATTACAACCAAGGCCAGAATTTTACTACCCTTCTGGTCACAACCATAATGGCTACGATAGACCACCTTTAGCACACGTCAAAAATTGAACCTCTTCGTTTTACTTAAAAAGGGGCACTGCACTTTTCAAGCAATGTCTGTTGAATATTCTGTGATAACACAGTATAACGATAATTGGATGGGCTTGTTTAGCTTTAGGGAGTGATGAAATTTTTATGTGGTACTTTTCACCTGTTCTTTTTTTCTCATCTTAAATTTGGTACTCCGAACAATCATCTGATATGGTTAGGTCTAGTCTTTTCCCCTCCTCTCTGTCAGTGAAGGAAGTAGGGCATAGAGAGGATGTAATTTCCTCTACCAAGGTCAAAATTACATTTGGATCTCTGTTTTCCTAAGTCCTGGTTCCCAGTGTTTGGAGTAGATGGCTTTCTATGTAGGTAACTGATGAATGATTGTACTCCATTTCTTTAGCCTCATGACCTAAGCAAGGGTAAAGCCATTATGCTGACTGCAGGTACTGGTGTTTGGAGAGTGTCTTTCGTTTGGATGGTGCACATATAGAAGATTTATTAAAATGATTACGTATACATATGCACTTACATATCCCCTGCACGTGGAGTACCCTAGTATCGTGGTTGTGCTTCCTCTCATCCACCATCTTGGACTGTCCTAGTTGGTAAATTTTTACACTCATGATAGTTCACATTCTTTGATCACCAATTACAACATAGATACCGTGCTGAAATCTTTGCCTTTGTCAAGCCTTCTGAATTCGCTCAACAACTCTGAGATAGGAACTGATATTACCTCTTTTTATAGATGATAGTACTGAGGCAAAGAGTTTTGCCGACTTGCCCGCAGTCACATAACAGTAAATGAGCCAAGATTCTAACCTCAGATCTGCTAACCACTGTGTTATTTGAAAGGCCACTATATTCTCAACATAGTTCTTATTTCCTGCCTTTGGCTCCTCTTCTAAGTCTCCTATTCTGCACTTGACATAGTTGAATTTCACTTTGTGCTAATTCTCCTAACTAATAAGGGCAATCTTGACTTAACCCCATTCCAATGAGTTTTACACAGATTTCTACCCTGGGTCTTCTAACTTAGTAGTGCTGGTTTTCTGTGTCATCCACAAATAGTTCCATTGTAAGTATGAAACATTGAGTCCTGAAACCTCTGAATGTGTCCTTTATTTTTTTTAGGTTGAAACCTAATGAAGCTTCTAATGAACTGTGTGTAACTTAGACCATACTACGAAAAGTGTAATTTAAAATTTTAGGTCATAGTTTTCAACAGTCCCTAGTCTAATGGGATTATTGCAATAGTACATATTAGAAATGCGTGATTTTGGTAACATAAAGCTTAAAAACTTTAGTTAGGAATACATAAGCCATTGCAAGTTTTGAGAAGGAATGTTAAACAGCAGTATTTGAAGTTGTTAGAGAAGCCTAAAAATAGTTAAACAATTAAAAAAACTCTCATATTAAGTTACACAGTTTAGTACTTCCCATGTGAAAAATTGCTAACAGTCTAATTTTGAACGTCTTTTGGAACAACCTGTCCCGTGAATTTCTGTTAAAATTTTAGCATACACTGAGCAGAGAAGCTCTAGGGTTTTCCGGGGACTGGCTTGATGCCCTTTGATACTTAAAACTCCAGTCCGAAGACTAAGTACCCCTAGTGGGTGTCAGCGTCTGTTACATTCTGAATGGAAATGCTGAATGGAGGTGCCCAATAAAGGGCAGTTGGACACTAAGCAGTCAGATTTTCATGGTGTGCTAAGACAGGTTGTACCCACCCAACAGCCCTGATTACGAAGAAATAATAGAAAAGGATGCATCTGTATGTGTCTGAGGTCTTCTCTACCTCACCGATTGCTTCCCTTTCTCCAATATTTAATTGCAGTATATAGAATTACATTTTCATAGTTTAACAAAGGCTGTTTTTTCTCTGCTTTTAATTTAAGGTTTTAATTCTTTTGTTTATATGGTTGGCCATTCTGAGATATTCAGTTAACGGATGGTTCTTGTCACCTAGATTTTGGTGGGAAGATAAAACTCACTCTTCTGGTGTGGCAAGCCCTGAGAGGGCTGGGGCACCAAAGGAAGAGGCGGGGACTGGGGAACTTGGGCTTCTCTTAGTTGTTCATCTCTTCCACCCAGTTTGTCAGTTGTACTGATTGATTGTAGGTCTCTTGCCCATGACCGTTACCTCTCTGTGTTGAGCCTCTTGGTGATTTTCCCTACCTCTACTCTCTTCCTTCCTTCAGGAAACTTAATTTCCTGAAAGTGTGCACTCCCCCGCTCACTGTGTATATATGAAAGAGTAATCACAGTACTATCTCATTGCCTGCTGTGTACCTTTGCTTTTAGTTGACCAAGATCCTGAAGTGCGGGAACCTTGCTTTTTCATCTGTGCCTCTTAGCTCCCCAGCATGATGCTTGGCCTCCTGGCACTGACTTCTGTTGAGATCAGGGAACAAACCAGGTACCATCTTGGTCATGTTGCTCTCATGCACAAGAATCTATGAAGACCTCTCACTGCTAGTCAGACCAAGCCCTAAGCTTGAACCGAACTTCATTTTTATTAATTATTAAACACTTGAAATCATACAAAGTACAAGTAATTTATAATTTAACTTCCTTTTTTTTGAAATGAAGTAAAATAATAAGTGAAATTCCCCACCTCCAGCAATCTATACCTAAGTAACTATCCCCCGATTCTAATCTCCAGCTCATTCAAGCCATTCCTCATTGGGTCCATCACGTGCCACATGAATTTTCTCTGTCCTGTGATTATGAATGGAGTCATCCTGGCCAAGGCTCTGCTCTTCCCACTGTCTCTCTCAAACCTGCCCAGCTGAGGTTCCAACTTCCACGGCATGTATTGCTTGCCACACTTTGGTACCTGTGTTCTCTATTATAATTGTTTTCAGGTGTTGGACTATTTGTTCTTCCAATAAGATTTGCAGTCCTTTCCAGCAACCATGGCTTTTCTTTCTATATTAGAGCTATTTACAGGGCATGTGTAAGCAATCTCATACTAAGCATTCAGATGAGTTTTTAAATATAAAAGAATTGAGTTTTTAAATGGCACTTATGTTCGTTCACTTGGCAAGCATGAAAACTCCACCATGTGTCCAGCACTGTGTTAGAAACAAAGAATTTACAGACTGAAAGAAAAAAAGTGTAATGGCGGAACAGAAATGGGTCTGTCTTCTCTGTCTCTAATGTACACAGCACATGCCCTTAATATCTGCTGTGCGACATTGCAGTGCTTTGTGAGTGCCCCACGGCCCCCTCCCTTTGGCTTTTGCACCTCCAAGACAGGGAATGGGTATTATAATTTTATGTTCTCAGGGTCTGGTCCAATACGTGGCACATGCTCCGTTTTTGGAGAATGCTTGGAATGAACTGTTGAACTGAACTACAGTATAATTTGAAAAATGTTATAATGGAGCCTGTATGGATATCGTGGAAGGACAGGAGAAGTGTACCTACCCTATTTTGTTTCTTGGCCAGGGTAAGCTCCCCTCGCCAAATGACAGCCCCATCAGATTGCATTTGGACACAGTTTCACTTGGACAGTAATTTTACTTAAACTGATACTGGCAGTGCTTGCTTGGATTACATTTTTGAGGAGGCACTGTAATTTAGAAGCATGTAAGTTGGCTAAACCAGGGTCTTATTTCTGAACAAGGCCTTAAATACAGGTTTTTATGGAGACCCATGTTTAGCAAACTTTGGTATTCCTGTTTTCTTAAGCCGTATAGAGTTTTCTAAAGTTCATCAGTCTATTGAATGATCCTATTGGTGTTTTAAAACTCATTTATTGATAAAATTAACATAAAAATTTCCCCAGACTGTTATTACAATGGCTATTTCTGGGAAGCAGGCCTGATGTACCATTCAGGTAAATAAGAGTCTGTCTGTATCTTCTGCACCTGTCCTGAATTTTTGTTTGTAATGAGCATGTTTCACTTTTCTATAAAGGAATTAATCAAGTTGATGTGAACCCCACTTACTTAAGGATAACAAGTTGAAGAAATTTCTGGGAGCGTGGGTACAGGCTGGAGGGGAAAGCCTAGAACCGAGGCCACACAAACGGTGGTTTTCTCCAAAGCAGAAGATTTAGTTCTAGGAGAAAAAGTAGCTGAACGGGACAGGGGTTATGGACAGGGCTGGAGCTGGTGGAAAGGGTTTCTAAGAAGCATGTCAAAGAGCAGATTGTCGGGGTCGGTGGTTTATGCTGTTGCTTTGAAAAGCTTTCAGTTCGGAGGTGTTGGTGACTAGATAAATTGTGTCCATTTGGGTTGCTGTGTGTGGGCCGTCCGTGCTCTTTTCATGTTGTGGCGGAAATCACTGAGACCAGGAAGGGCAGCAGAGCTTTGGATGATGTTAGGGCTTGGTGCCAACCAAAGCTTTTGTTTAAATGTTTTGTTGAATAAGAAATATTCAGGGATTTTCCCTCTAATGACTTGAATGAAGGAAAAGCAGCCTTGAACATCGGAAACAAAGAATACTGGACAAGAGATGATCAAACAGTTGTGTATTTTGAAGGCTAAGGTAGGTTCAACATTATAAAGGGTATAATTTCATGCACATAATTCTGAAAAAATTGGGGATGGAATACTATTCCTTCATTTTTACCAGTTGGAATCAAAAGAATTTATTTCAGAACATTAATATAGTGTTATTTTCTGTAAATTTAAGCAGATCACAGTGTTTATTGAAAAAACTTCTGTTTTACTTTTAATACAAAAATGCATTACAATTATAAAAGACTCCTATTTAGAAATAGATAATTTTTAGTCTTTTTCAAAATTCCACCACCCCTTTCCCAAATTAACTTCTCTAAGCTCCTACCACACACACACACACACACACACACACACACACACACACACGTGCATGTGCAGTTTTCTTGTCCCATACTCCATATATCCTGCAACTTGCCTTTTTCTCTTAATGATAGATCTTAGAGCTCATTCTCCATCATTGCTCATAATTCATCTCATGCTTTTTCATGACGGAAGTAGTCTACAATTTGAATGTGTCAGATGTGTATTCTACTTAAATTTAAGGACAAATAATCAAGCTTTCTTTTAGCAGGATTTATGCCTGAAGAATCCTAAGGGACTTTACAGAGAATGATAGGTATTTCAGAAATTCCACATTCTATGAACTAGTGTTAGGGGCATGGAATGAAATGAGGAAAGGGAGCGACAAGTAACAGTCAAGATTAGCAGAGGACTCTGAAACATTATTTCCAAAAGCTTATTGCTATAACTTTTAGGCCAAAAAGCTTATTGGTGTAATCCGTGTTTTAAAGAAAACTCAGACTTTGTAGATAACAGCTAATTTATGAAGTGTACAGTCCTCTTAATATAAATGCTTTGTTCTCTTCACCCCTTAGTTCTGTTTTATCTTTGGAATGTTTATCATTTCTTGGAAAATAATTCAGCTTATAAGAAGGGCTGCTTGCTTTTTAAAAAAGCAAGAAAACCAACTATTTGTGGACATGATGGTCATGTATTTTGACCATGATTAAGAAGCTACCGACCAGCTTTAGACCACCATTTCATTAAAATATAGGATACAGCATTTAAGATCACAGATGCACATTTTATGGGGTGATAAACTATTCTTCTTTACCCACCATCCTCCCCAAAAGAGCAATAGTATAATTTAACTATGGACTTTCACCCACACATAGTTGGTTTTCCAGTTGTAAGTTTGGTAACATTTTACAAATTGAATTAGCTGCTTCATGGTGTCATTTAATGCATGAAGACCTGTTAGACCCCAAAGTGAAAAGTGAAAAGTTGCTGTTTTCTTTTTATAGGTCCAGAACCTTGTCATTATTAAAAAATTTAATCTGTCAACAAAATTTTTTTTTTCAGTCTTTAGATTCTACTTTTGGGGGGTGGGAATCAGAGGGGAAGAAGAACCATAAGAGACTATGGACTCCGGGGGAAAAACTGAGGGTTTCAGAGGGGAGGGGGGTGAAGGGATGGGTCAGCATAGGGATGGGCATTAAGGAGGGCACGTATTGCAATGAGCACTGGGTGTTATACACGAACAATGAATCCTGGAACACTACAACAAAAACCAATGATGTACTATTTGGTGACTAACACAACATAATAAAAAAATTCTTTTTGACTCTAATTTCTCAATATTCAAAATATCCAGTGATTTCGTGTTTTGGTTACATTTTCTATTCCATTATCTCTTTGCTTATAGGAACTGTCCATTTTAAAGCTTTTTCTCAATCATTAAAGGACCAAATACAGTAGGGGCATTCAGAGGCTTGTTAAGTGAATAGAAGTGATGCCGTGGAGTTTTTCTAGAGTTTATGTATTGTTAATTGCCATCAATTAAGTCTGTTATAAGTAATATGTCCTATAATCTGTTGAAAATCTGAGCTTTGAATTAATCCTCCAACCTTCCTTTCTTTCCTCTGCTTGCAGAGTAGAGTATATTTATTTTCACCTGTGGAAGCCAATTATCTCTGGTCCAGATGCGACTGGTCTAACAGGGAATCTGACCTAGGATACTTAGCCTATAAATTCATTCTTCTTTTTATGGTTTGTTGTAACGTGTGTGGGTTAGTGGGAAAAAATACATGTTTCTAATCTGTTGTTTCTGTGTACAGACTGCCTATTCCAAGCCAGTCAATTTGCATATGCTATTACAAATCTTCACAACAGCCTCGTAAAGTCAGTGACGTCCCTGTTTTATACAGAAGGAAATAGACACTCTGAGGCCTGTCGTTGTCCAGTGCCACAGAGCTGCTAAGAGCAGAGCTAGGATTCGAACCCAGACCTAGCAGACCTAAAAAGCACTTCTTTTTCACAGACTGCAACTAGTGAAATTGTGGTGCATTATAGAGAAAAGATTACAGATTTAGAAGGCCATCAATTTGTGGGCCTCTCAGAACCAGCTCAGCCACTCTTGGCTGTGTGACTTTCTCTTAATCTCAGGTTCCTTATTGGTGAAATAGCAATACTACTGCCCACCTTGTAGGATTATTGTAAAGACTAAATGGAAATGCATGTAAAGCCTTTGGCACATTGTAGGTTTTCAAACTAGTGACCTGCACTGCCCCTCCAAATTAAGACACCTTCTGCTGAAAGTAAATGCCAGCACTGACCAGCATTAAACAGAATGTTAATTTACTGTCCTGAAACAGAAGATACTGATTAGAGTATTCCCATTGTTTTTCATTGTAGGTCTTTTGAAGAGCAGGACAAATTTCAACCCCAGCAGCAATACAATTTGTAGTGGGCGTGTTTTCTTTTTCTTTTTAATCCTTTGTTTTAATCTCATTTGGAGTTGCAAAATTTTCTGAAGGGTCTTATGCTGCCTAGGGCCCTAGGCTGGAATGCTGTCTTAGCCTATTGATGTGGTGAGCTGTTGGAAGAGGTAGGAGTGATTTAGAATGGGATGGCATTAGAAAAACAAATGAGTTGAACACATATTTCTCTGACCACTAGAATTTTGATGGAGCTAACCGGTAAATTTGTGAGTGTTATTTGCAAAAAACAAGTACATTTCTTTGACTGAAATTTTCTTTTTCTCTTTTAAATTGTTTTTAGGATGCAGAATAGAAAACTGTGATTCTTGCTTTAGCAAAGACTTTTGTACCAAGTGCAAAGTAGGCTTTTATTTGCATAGAGGCCGCTGCTTTGATGAATGTCCAGATGGTTTTGCACCATTAGATGAAACCATGGAATGTGTGGGTGAGTAGCTTTTCATGTAACTTTCAAACTTTTATTTTAACACCTGTTTCTTGAAAAATAATGCATGCTGGATATATTCAACTTAAAAACAAATTGGTTCTCTTGTTGTTAATTAGAACTCAAAATTATTTTAGTTCTTTGCTGACTTGCTGAATTTTTTGGGCTTCAAGACATCGGTAGTCTCCTACTAAATCTTGCTACAAAATTTGCTAGTTGTATGTTGGCTAGTTCAACTATTTAAGCGCTGGTATGGTTTTATTGTCTGTAACACATACATTTCTTACCTTAAATTATTAACAACTGTTAGAGAAAAACATTTTGTTTAGAAGAAAAACAAAATTTTTAAGCAGTACCATGTGGTTAACTGTTATATCACTTTTGTTACGTAGCTTAATTATGGAGCTTCTTGTTTAGCCATTTTAAAAAATTGGAAAGAAACATTTTGTGCAAAATGGATTTTGTGGATGATTGCATGTTGCAAAAGTACATTAAAACAATGTGACTTTTACTAAATTTAGATATCTAGAATGCATAACTTAATATACACCTATATACTGTTCATAAATAATTAGGAATACACATTTCATAAATTTTATACTTTTGGAGTGTTTGAAAAACACTTTGGTATTTTTATACAAGTGATGAAAAGGTAGAGATCTATAGTGCCTACATTTTGATGAATGCCTAATGTAATGATTCTAATCTCCAGGTGTAATGGCATTGTCCGCACACCCACTTGCACCCCCGCCCCCAAATTTTGACATATTATACATCTGATATGATCTATAACAGAATTATGTATTATAAAGGAGACTTTCCATCCCTTAAAATGGAGACTTAAAAAAAATAAAAGAACTTCTTTTCTGCAGGAATACTGTTGGAAGAGTCTGTAATTATATATTTGAAGGTTTGCAGAGAACACATTTAAATGACAGGTTTTTGAAGAAATGTGTACTTATGTTCCTGTTTATGTGGGGGTTCATACATTCATACAGGTGACACCCTATTAAAGTCACTAGAAGAGGGGCGCCTGGGTGGCACAGCGGTTGAGCGTCTGCCTTCAGCTCAGGGCGTGATCCTGGCGTTATGGGATCAAGCCCCACATCAGGCTCTTCCGCTATGAGCCTGCTTCTTCCTCTCCCACTCCCCCTGCTTGTGTTCCCTCTCTCGCTGGCTGTCTCTCTCTCTCTGTCGAATGAATAAATAAAATCTTTAAAAAAAATAAAGTCACTAGAAGAGAATATTCAGAATGTTGAATTTGCTTTTGAGAGGCAAGACCCACACCCATTACAAATGTTAAGTGGAAACTCTTACAAAATCCTTAAATATAAAAAATTACAAATAGAGTCCTGTGTACTTCCCTGAATAAAAATCTTCAACAGCTTTGAAAAATCTCAGAGTAATCACGATGCCTACTGAGATCTGAGATGCTAAAATATTGTGTGGACTCCAGGCCCTGGGTCCTTATCTGCTAGTTCTGAGGGACATTTTAATGGTGAATTTGGTGAGAAGGTTTAACTTTGCATATTTTTATCCTTTTATTCTCTACCCCAGAGGTTTGGAGGATAGCTGACATTTCTACTTTAAGAATTTGCAAAAGAAGATGCTAAAAGCTTTACATATAAACAAACATTTTCAAATATCTGGCTGTACCGGATTATAGTAAGATAGAGCACCAATTTAGGGAGTAAGAAGTACATATAGTGGTTTCTAGACTCCTATTGAAAGAATTGAGATAACCAGAAAATGCAAAATAAACTCCTTGTCTTTTTCACTAAGTACTGACTTCCAAAATAAAACTAACATATTTGTGAATTACCACGGGGGCATTCAGAATTAACATGACAAATCTTGTCTTCTGTCATGGTTTGAAAAGAGGATCTTCTGTAGGTTTGAGCTATTCAGTCTTTTAAAGGCTATATATTTCAGCGTCTTTAGACTGGACCAGTAGCAGTCCTTCAAATAATGAACTAAGACAAATACAAAGTAATAGTTTTTAAATTACTTATGTGGTAGTTGCTTCTTGTCGATGAAAGTCACCCTGTATTTCAAAGAATTGAAGCATCCAAAAGGGGAATACAGGTCTTTGTGGGCTGTACAACTTAATTTATCTGCAGAGGGGGGATGTGGAGAAACACAGCTATATAAATTTGATGGCAGTGGAGCAAATGGATACCAAATTGTTATCTGTGTTTGTATTTTTTTTTCTTTATTAGAAGGATGTGAAGTTGGTCATTGGAGTGAATGGGGAACTTGTAGCAGAAATAATCGCACATGTGGATTTAAATGGGGTCTGGAAACCAGAACACGGCAAATTGTTAAAAAGCCAGCAAAGGATACAATACCATGTCCAACCATCGCCGAATCCAGGAGATGTAAGATGGCCATGAGGCATTGTCCAGGAGGTGAGTTTCGAGAATTCCTGTCCTGTGTGGGCCTTGTGCTTTCTGACTTCTCCTCCTTCCCAACCCCACCCCCCACCCCCAGCCATAGAGTGTCCACAAAGGAAACCTAGTAATAACATCAGTGACAGGGGAAAATTTCACACTGTACTTACTTAGAGACAAATGCTTAAATTGTAAACAATATAAAGTATTTCATTTTTATGATACCTTGAAAATGATTTAGAAGAGTACCTGACAAATGAGCTTTCTAAAATGAGATTTCTAGAGGAGTGTGAGTGTGTGTGTGTGTGTGTGTGTGTGTGTGTGTGTGTGTGTGTGTGTTCCTGCTGTACCATAAAAGCGGGTTCTTAGGAAATCAGGCCTTTGCAGATGTTGCTCTGAGGGGAGCAGCCAACTTTCAGCTGAGAAGAGTTTAGATTAGAAAGGTTTATGAAATCCGTAAAATCATCTGCTCTGTTACTAGTTGAAGATGACAACTTAAAATAAACTTGCCCAAACCCTGGAAGGAAGAAATGTTGTCTTAATGTTACCGCAATTCATCGGTTCCCTTTGTTTTGATAATAATTTGTAGAAAACAGCTACTGGTATGTGTGTGTTTATTCATGTCTTTGTAGTAATTGTGCTGATTTGCAGTAATTATTCTGTAATAACAGGATTCGGCCCATTTACAAATTAGGAGAAGCGAACGTAGCTCAGGTGCCGGAGGAAGCTGAGGCAGGACGGGCACATGCAGTTTGTAGCATGGTCACTGTGGTTCTGGAAGCATGAGCGCTTGTTACCATTCTAACACTGGCGGGTGCTACACTGCCAGATATGAAGTGGGGATTTTTCGAGTGCACACAATAGGAGAACAGAAAAGAAAGTGGTGTTTGGAAAATTGCCCTTGAAAAGAATCAAAACGTTTGTTTGCCTTCGTTCTTGCTGTGGGTGCATAGCTTTCCAGCTTTGTGGCTGTAGCCCAGAAAGAGAATATATTTATATTCCTCTTATGCTTCCGTATGGGGATGTTTGTGATCCATGGAGGAAGACAAAACTTTTAAGACTTGAAGACTCCGGTCGGCTTTTGAGAACTATTAGATCCAGATTCAGAAGCTACTATTAGGAAGGCAGCTTTTCCTCTTGAATTAGTTTTGCTTTTCTTTGCTGGGGCTTTGAAACAAAGTTTTTTCAGGTCTGCTTTTCACTAACAAGGATGGTTTTGTTCAGTTAAACTGAGTATTTTTCAGTCAAAATAAAAGAAAATATTTTCTTACAAAACTAATAAGCCACTTCTTGGATAGCTGAGAGCATTTAACCTGCAACCCTGTGCCTAAAAACAAACCTGATGTATTCAGGTATTGGAAATAAAGACTTCCTTTGTTGTATATTGTTTATGTAACTACCCCCCACCATCCTCTTCCAGCAATGTGGTCCCCCAATTGTGGTTTACGTTAATAGCAAAAATTAACCTGAAAACGCTCCTATAACACACATGCTTGTGTGTAACAAGACCCAGCACGTTCCCCTCCCCTCCAAAATTATTTTGACCTAGCCCCAGTCGTGCTTGAGAATTTTGTAGATAACAGCGACATTGTTAACCTATAATGTTTATTGCATTTTTATGTTTTTCTTTTGCTTCCAGCAATAGTATACTGTCTTCATAGAATATAACCTCATACTGTCAGCAGTTGAAATTATGTCAAAACAAATGTTTGTGTCATCTGCTAATAATCTCTTTTTGACAAGTGAACCAGTAATGAACTCTGATTTAGTTCATATTTAGGTTGTATCAAATATTACTTATTAGGAGAGAGCAGCTGTCACTCTAATCCCTATATCTACATTTTCAGTTGAATAAATTCAATTTTTATATAACCTTTAAAGTTAGTAGGTTTAAAAAGCTGAATCAGAATTTGTTGATTGTTCTGTTTTGTAAAAAGAAAACTAAAATAGAATTATTTTAATGGAAATGGAAAGTTACTCCAGTAAAAAAAAAAAAAAAACAAAAAAAAACTTCTATTTACAAATGTAGGAAATGAAAAGTAGAAAATTAATTTTGGAACTTGAGCAGCAATTGATAAAATTGGCATAACTTCCAGTGGAGTATCCCACCTTGCCTCAGGTGAGAGAGGGAAAAGTTCCTTTCTTCCATAGGTCATGGTGATTAATGGAAGAATGGAGAAGAAAACCACTTTATCCCATTTACATCTTGACTTGATTTCAGTGATCTGCTTTGACAAACCATGCAAAAACGTAGTCGTAATCAGGTTGGGAATACAGGCATTTTTCAGATCTTTTCAACATATGTATGGATTTCTCTCCTGTTGGAGCCAATCTTAACCTGATTGCACACAAATGCAGCCTTAGCCTCCTTCACACTAAAGCGCCAGCACATTAAAGTCAGCTGCTTTTGATTACCGGAAGGCATGAGGTAGAGGTCAGCGAAATGGGATAGTCACTAAGTGTATAAGATATTAAGCTGAAATCTATTAAAAACGAGACAACAAATGGCTATAAGATAAAAAAAAAAAAACAACAGTATAATATTTTAGCTTATTTTAAAACTATTACGTGCTTATTTGCTTTTTAAAAAAAATATCTGGCAATATCTTAAGTCGTGGGTTGATTTACACTTGAAGTTACTCGGTGTTCATTCCCATTTTCTTCTTGATTAGTTATCTTTTTCTTTTATTTCTGATGACCTACTGGTAGAGGTCTTTGGGCTTTGCTGACACTCATTCTGGTCTGGCAGTCACGAGATCTGGGTCTCTGCACCCTGTCAACTCATTAATTCTGTGACCCTTGGCAAGTCACTTAACCTCTCTTGGCCTCTATTTCCTCATTTGTAAATTGAGGGTATGGGGGGGGGGTTGCATTTCTAAGATCCAGTCCAGTTCTAAAATCCAATGATTCTAAGACAAATTGTCAAAAGATAGTGGCAAGTTCTGTGGTTGTCACATAAGCCCAAGAGCCTTGTTCATGACAGAAGGACTGAATGCTTTTCCAGTAGCTGTACCATGCATTTGCCAAGCCTTTCACATCTGGCAGCTTTTCACCCTCATCCTGCCTCCTCACAGGTAGGCAACCCTCACAGACTAAGCAAAACTCCTTAAATCTGCCTGTGACCTGTGGTTTAGCCACAAAGATAGTAGAAGGCTAGAGAAAGAAAAGAGAGGGGATCATGAAAGACTGTGATAAAAAGAGGCAAACAGTGAGAGAAAAAGAACAATGGGTGTAGGACACCAGGGCTATTTAAAGAAAGGACTACTTGAACATGAAGACAGTACTCCTTACCCATACCTGTCTTCCACTCCCCTTGTTTCCACCTGAGCATGCTAATTTATAGAATTCATACTGTAGGGACTAATGTATTCTGTTCATATATAACCTGGAGCTTCAAATGGAAGGGATTTCTAGTCTGAACCAGGTTGTACATTAGGTAATCTCATAACTTCAGATGGAGATGGAGGTTGGCAAGAAACATAAAGTAGGATGATCTAGTAAACGTTTGAGATGGGAGTGTATTATTTTATGTAGGGTAATCAGGGATATTGAGGGAATAACATTGGATCAGAGATCTGAATGAAGGAGACCTGAAGAGCTAGGGAAGGATTTTTTTTTTTTTTTTTTTTTTTTTTTTTTAGGTGTTGACGCAATGGTTGGTTGTGAATGCCCTTGATTCTCCCAAATTACATTAGGGAAGAGGAATGAACTACAATCTGGGAAAGCTCTGACTGGTCCAAGGTAATACATAGCAAGTTTCTAGTGGTAGGGCCGAGAGCAGAACTAATGTCTTGCTGCCCTGGAAACCCAAGTGTTCCTTATTCCTTATAATAAAAATCAAAGATAAAGCTAGGGTTGTACATTAAGGAAACCAACTTTAAACTGTTTCTCCCCCAACCCAGACACATCATTTTAGTTTTGCTCTACAAATACTTTTAAAAAACCATGGCGCCCTGCCACTACCACCCCCTCCCCATATCTTCCAACTTGAAATAGTAAAACACACCCTGAGAGTCCTTTCATAAACACCAAAGTATTGAACCACTAGCTTTGCTTTGATTCAGCAGCTCCTACAAAGACTTCTTTAATTTTAGTGTTATCGGTCCTCATTTTGTTGGGGGGAGAAAGTGTGACTTTCAGATTATTCTTTCCATCATTAGTGTTTTGGAGTCACCCTCTTGGTTAGCCCCTGAGGCTACCTTGTGTTGAGTCACATTCAGCCCTCACCTCGTTCCCTGGCCTGCACGGCACCTTTGGGGATCTGAGTCCCACCTCCACATTTCAGGCTGTGTGCCCAGCATGGCTTTTCTCTCTCTGAACCAGTCAAGCAATCAGACTGATAGTGTAATTTTGGTGATGCTTTGACATACATTCAGCTAGCTTTCTGTCTCTGTTGCTTGTGGTTGCCTCCATTCACTGTGCCACAGTTATTTCTAACATTATGATGCAGTTCTTTAAGCCCTCATCAGATTTTCTCAGAACCATGCTGAAATTTAAACGTGGAATGTGCTACTATAAACTATTTCAATTTGAAAATAACTCATTCCTCTTATGAGATATTACTTGACCCTCATCTACTTTTTTTTTTTTTTAGAGCGGCTTTTAACTTGATAGGAAACAAAAGAAGATATTATTTAGCAACTTAGAAATGTAATTTCTGCAAACATCTACTTTTTAAAGGGCAATAGTAAAAAGACCCCTCTAATCTTTGTTTTCTGGATATAAGCTGACAGCAACATGCGGACTAGGTATTAGATAATAGAACTAAAGACGGTGTGGATCGTGATGGATTGGACTGAGAGCAGGAAATAAGCACATTTGCAGGAGGAGAGGGTCAAGAAAATAGGCTTTAGACATGTGTTCTTTATTTCTCTACATTTTGTTTACATTTGAGTTGCAATTTATGTGGTCTGTTTTATACATGGCAACCTTATGACTAGTTTGGAAGAGAACGGATAAGAGAGAAACCTCTTTTGAAACTTTCAGAGTTGTCAGGAACATAGGTACTAGGATTATTCTAGGAAGAAGAGAGCATCTAAAGAGGGAATTCTTGTTGCCTCTCTGTTTGCTAAATACTTTATTATTTGTGTTAGTCCCTTTAAGCAAATTTTACTGTATTTCCCAGGTACTCTGCATACATGGCAGCTAATAGTAATGTTTATGGAGATTATAAACTGGGACAGTCACCCATAAGCAGCCACATTTTAAATGCTAATGTATACTTATTATATAAAATCGACATTTAACAAAGACCCACCTGTCTCTAAACGTTTCGCTACAGTGTCCAAAATTCCTGCTTCAGTGGTCCAAACAATGAGCCTCTAGGCAGTGTCTTGGGAAGTGTTCCCACCCTCTTTGCCCCCTTCCTAATCCCTTTTTAATTTTTTGAATTTGTTTCCTGACAAGTGGATAGGATATCACCATTGGGAACTATTGGTACTGGCGGTTGTGTTTTTGTGTTTGTTGCTTTTTAGCAGTGATTTCTTTCAGATTGACTCATTCTCACATTTCAGGGGGTAAGGGTCAGGAGGGGAACAGAGAAGTGGGCCCTAATGCAGTACGCACTGGAGAAGATGAAAATTTGCGATGGCAAAACTAAGTACAGTCTTGGACATAGACCTTAAAATCTAAGGGTGTGCGAAGCACTGATGACTTGGAGTCTGAGGGAAGGGAGAGAAGACCCGCTCCTCTGCCAGTTTCATTTTGAGCCTGTCTTGGTGCCAGCCTTGCCTGCCGGAGGGGCCGGGGAGCGAGCGAGTGAAAGAAGCCACACGTTTGTGCCGCGCTCTACAGCTTCCCAGCCGGGGACTCCACTAGCCTCATTGAACTGCAGTCCGGAGCAACATGTCCTAGGCTCTTTTATGGGTACTTGTAAAAAGGATTTCTCAACTGCACATGCCACCGAAGGCCTGATGTTCTATGTGTAACAAGGCAAGGACAGCAAAATTCCAAAGGGGCCTTTCTCTTATGAATTTTACGCAGCAGTAAGCTACTCTGATCTTAATGTAAAATATATAAAGCAATTTTTACAACACTCTAAAATAAAAACAACTCTAATAGGACACACATGGTGTCAGTGGTTAAGTTTTTTTCCCCCTCTTCCAGGGGACTTTTTCCCCCCTTATGAGATAAGAAAGCCTGAAGTATAAATCCCCTAATGGTTTCTTAGAACAACTTACTTTCCTCATCAGACACCTCTCTCGAGTCTTTAAATGATGTTGATAAAGAGGGTGCAGGCAGTTTACTCGTGGAGATTTCCTGTAAATACTTAGCCAGCTACTAGACTGACCTAGAGCTGTAGTCGTGGGTATCGTCCAGGATCAGGAGGCAGAAAGAAAACATTTCAATGGAAATAATGACAGAGTTTTACTAAAATCTCAGCATGACTCATGTTGTCATCATGCAGAAGTGGTTAGGATGATAAAATTACTCTGTGCAATAGAGTGGGGCAAAAAGGTTCAGGTGGCAAAAGTTATTACCATTAATTTAAACTAAAAATGTAAAGGCAGTAGGTTTTGCTTTACAATTGACCTGTTTATATAATACTTGGACTTCCTGTTTCTGTGTGTCATTATTATTTTCTTCTATTTGAGGACTTTGGAAACTAGAGAATAAGATACTTGTATAGTCAAGAGACATTTAATAATTGATGTTATGCCCTTATGTCTATTAGTCAAAGGATTTAATAATAACAGTGTAAAAAGATATTTAATAACATGTGAAACCCTAACGAAATTTAAACATTAGAACTAGGAAAAACTTTAACAGGAGCTTAGGACTGATAAAGGAAATAGACCATATGAATATATGTTGGTTGAAAATATTGAGCCAAAAATCTGACTTTGGGTTTCCTACCCAAGGCAAAGGGGAAAAGTAGATACAGCTCTTTCTATCTTAATTTCAAATAAATGATTAATTATAAAATACAAAATAATTTACTAATAGCTCCTAGGGGGAAAATCCATATACATATATATGTATATGCACAGAACATACATACATAAACATATTTACATATATGCATAAGTGTGCATATGAATGTATACATATATATATACACAAAAATGAGTACTCATTCCACCTTTTTTTTTTTTTTAAGATTTTATTTATTTATTTGACAGAGATAGAGACAGCCAGCGAGAGAGGGAACACAAGCTGGGGGAGTGGGAGAGGAAGAAGCAGGCTCATAGCAGAGGAGCCTGACGTGGGGCTCGATCCCACAACACCGGGATCACGCCCTGAGCCAGAGGCAGAGGCCTAACCGCTGTGCCACCCAGGCGCCCCTCATTCCACTTTCTAACACATGAAAGTATGTGTATGTGTGTAGGCAGGGCGGGACCTGCGTCATAGAATTAGTGATTCTCACAGGAAACACTTCAGTTCCATAGAGAGAGAAACACTGAACAGATTTCTCAAATGAGGAATCACATCCAGAGTAATGAATGGTATGGTGTACAGTGTCTTTACCAATATCCGTATCCCCAGTGTATGTTTTCAGAAGACAGAAGGCAGCTTGGGAGCATTTATTCTCAATGTAAGCTGAAGACATAATTGTGAAAGTTGCCTCTATTGGTCTGGGCAATATGGAATCAGGATTTATTGACTTATCAGTTGTATTTGAGTACAATTGTCTAGTAGGTTCTTTTAGTAAATACTGAATACATTTAGAACTTCATGGTATCTAGAGAAAATGTGAGTTTGTATCGAGGGTCAGTTATCCTTTGAACTTGTCGATAACTGTTGTGTCTTTCCTATATAGTAAGATGTTCTTAAGCAAGATCGGGAGTTGCAGGGGTGCCTGGGTGGCTCAGCTGGCTAGGTGTCTGACTTGATTTTGGCTGGGGTTGTGATCTTGGGTTCCTGAGATCGAGCCCCAGTTCATGGTCCTCACTCAGTGTGGAGTCTGCTTGAGATTCTCTCTCCTTCTCCCTCTGCCCTGCACTCCACTTGTGATTGCTCACTCGCTTGCTCTCATGCTCGCTCACTCTCAAAATAAATCTTTAAAAAAAAATCAGGAATTGCATATTTAGATGAGTTATTTCCAGCGATTATCTCAAGCCTTGAACTAATATTTTTAATAACCTTTTTTTGTTTTTTGTTTCTTCTCCAAGGCTGGCCTTCAATTATTTTAATCTGAAAACTATTTGATACGAGAGAACCACATAGATTTTGAGTAAATGCTTACTCAGTGTAATCGACTTTATTAAAATATGTTGCCAGGTATCTTCTGATTTCTCTTTTGAGTCTACTTCCCCAATATAATTCAGGCCATAAGTTTGGGACTGAGTTTCTAGCCAACCCATCATTTTCCCATTGCCATGTCTGTAGGTTCATCAAATCAACTATTTAAACAACTGTTAACTCCTATGTTCTAAAGAAATGGGCAGACTGAGTGATATAAACAGAAGAGTTTATAGTCTTCTTAAGGAAGAAGAAAATGCACATTACAAAATAACAAAAGAGGCAAAGTTGAATTTGTAAACATAGGCAATGTTACGGGCTCTGATATTATAGAAAATATCATTTTTAGCTGTTGTGGCCAGGAAATGCTTCCTGAAGAACAAGCTTTATATTAAAGGGGGGTGGGGTGGGAAACTTGTTTAAAAAAAAAAAAAAAGGAAGAGGAGATCATTTTAGACTGAGAGAACATTGTGGAGAAAGATGTAGATGCCAGAGTGTGCCTTCTGTGTCCCAGAGAGCGTGAGCACAAAAGCCTGGCTACAGCTGAGTTTGTCAGCAGCAGTTAGAACAGTTCCAACAAAAATATAAGTTGCGTACTGATTGTGAAGTGCTTCTATGGAGAGGACAGGACTTTTCATTTTACCTCCTCTACAGTGGAGAGCCACGGGGCACTTGAGCCTGGAGGTATTTTAGCAGAATGCTGGCTGAAGATGGAAGTGGCTGAAGTTCTGCTGGTGAGGCGGAAGGAAGTAGACTTCACATCCCAAACTTGGGGCAGGGCATTCAGCAGAGTCTGAGTTTGGGAGAATTACCAGACAATACTTACGGGTCTGATGTTTACGCATTTTTCTGTTCTGCTTGCTTTTCTAAAGAGTGCAGGGTTTTGTCTTGACTTGCAGTCCACTGTGACCCTCATATCTTTTTCTGCCAACTTTCTAAGCCAAGCTGTTCCCCAGTTTGTATTAGTGCAGTCTATTTTTGTAAAAATCTAAGCACATTTTGCACTCAACCTAACTGAACTATATTTACTTTCTAACTGCTACTTTCATTTGCCATTTACCAAGACCCTTGGATGTATTATTCCCTATTTTCTAGCTTATGATGTTAGCCTCCTAATGGATTTCCCTTGCAAGCCAGCTTGAAGTACTCTGAAAATTTAAAGTATACCCATTAAATGTTATTCAAATCAAAGACTAAATGTTCCTACGAGGCCCAATTTCAATGGTATAATCTAAGGTGATTTTATCTGGCATGTTGTGTTTTAGCTGCTGCATGGAGTGTTGGGTTGAGAAGGATTCTGAGTTAAATTCTGGGTTTGGGGAGAACTGTATAGTTATCAATTTGGGGTGTTTGCAGCATAGAAAACAATGTATTGCATATTATCCCTAATTCTAATCCTTTGACTCCTCCTGCTCTTGGCTTTCTCTTGCCTTCCCTCCAACCTCCCCAATACACACTTGGATGTCTTTGACAAAAATTCATCTAGCTTCTATTTTATACCTCTAGTAACAGCAGAGGATTGTATATTGAGGGGGGGGAGGGCAGCATGGACAAATAGAGGAAAGAGTCTTAATTTGATACACCCTGGCTTTCATCACTTACTAGTTGAATGACATTGGTTAAATTAATTTCCTGAAGTTTAGTCTTCTATGAAATGGGGATAACATGTTGCAGGATCATTGTTAGGAGTAAATCAGCACATATGCAAATAGGTTTTATTCTACATTTTGCTGTGATTCTATTAATTCTCTATTTCCACTCTTCCTATGACTGGATTACTCTTGACTCTTTACTTTTCTTTGATTTCTACCCATCCGTGGCTTCAGCTATCATTCAGATGTGAAATCATCTTCCCTTTGTGCCCCAATCCCAGTTTGGCTGTCGATGGCCATCTTTCCCTAGACGTCTTGCCGGCACGTCAAACCAAGTGTAGCTAAAACATACTTGGCTGTCTTTCCAGAACCTAATTTCTCCCGGGATGGCTATCCTTCCTAAAGGCGTCTCTAGCCTCCCAGTTACCCAGGCTCTCAGCTCTATGTTTGTGTCTCTTCTTTACATTCAGACAGATTAGTACTCAGATCTTTCCTCAGCCACCTGAAAGTATACAAACTTGAGAAACTTACTTAATCTAAGCTTTAGCATCTATATTATGGGGATAATAGCAGGTGCCTGCTTCACAGGATTGTCATGAGGATTAAATGACATCATTTAAAGTAGTCAAGGATCAGAAAATGTGGATTGTTATTTATTTTTTTAAGTAACCACCTGCCCAGCTCTGTTTCTCCATTGTCCATTCATCTTTATTTCTGTGGTCTCCACTTTTATTTATGTAAAAGATTGCAATAGCCTTTCGTGGGCAGAGAGAGTATAGGTTAATTTATATTCCAGCTAACAGCTGTGGCAGCACATTCCAAGCTGGACTTGTTCTTCATTTACAGTCCAATCTAGGTGGTAAGATGGAAATGTTAAATTCTAAAAATGGCTAGGACAGCCATTGGGTATCCTGATGAGCACAGGACCTAGTACAGAGCAAGCCTCCAATGTTGAGAAGGATGAAGTTTGCAGGATGACTTGGACCGGTTAATGCTGGCTGAGGAGGTGAGACTTCAGAATACAGACTAGGAATCAAGGGAGGATTTGAATAAGTAAAAATGAGTTGAGGGTGAAGGGGGAAGAGAGGATAAGCGGAAGTGTGACAAAATGGAATTGTGTAGAGGCTACCATTAAATAAACATGGAGAATCTGTTGAAACAACACACATAGTAGGAAGCAAATGGGAAAAACTGGGGTAAAAGGTGTAGAAATAAGAAGGAATGAGTTCAGCAGATACTTCAAAATCAGTAAGAGGAGGTTGCCAAATTAAGCCTCATGGATTGACTAGTGCCAGAAGAATTTGAGACTGACAGAAAAATTATCACAGGGAAGAGGAAATCTCTGCCCATTTGTGGTGAATCATTTACAGACTGCAAGTTGGGTAAGTGGAGTATTCAAAAAAAAAATGAAAGCCTGGGTATAGCATATGATACATAGTTTATAACAGCTAGCCGCCTGAGTGATAAAGTAATGAGCCCAAAGTTAAGAACATGGGTACAGATGTTAAACAAATTCAGTGACGTGTGTTGCCTCACTGTACCTAAGGATGTTTTTGCTTTGGAAATTCAATTTCTTAAACCCATTTGTAACAGTAATTTAATCTTGAGGAAACTTCTAGAAGGAAAGGGAACTCTAGACCTAGAATTTAAGAATGGTCAAACTCCGTCCCTTGCAGGAAAAAATAGTGTGGTTGACCCTTGAACAATGCAGGGGTTAGGGGCACTGACCCTCCACACAAAGTCCATGTTTAACTTCGGACTCCCTAAAAACATAACTACCAGTAGCCTACTGGTCACTGGAAAGCCTTACTGATAGCATAGCTGATTAACGCATATTTTGTCTATGTAGTATATACTGCATGTTTACAACAAAGTAAGCTTCAGAAAAGAAAATGTTATTAAGAAAATCATAAGGATGATTTACAGGGCCGTACTGTATTTATTTTTAAAAATCCTCGTGTAAGTGGATTGGTGCAGTTCAAACGTGTTGTTCAAGGGCCAAGCTGTGGTTTCTCACAGTTTGGGAGGAGGCCTAGCAGGTTAGGGATCTGGCCGCTCGACCCTGCTTGAATGAGAGTAACTTTACTTTTTTCTCCATTACATTTTGGGGGTTCCGCATGGGGTTTCATTTGAAAAAAGAGCATATCTTCCTATGAAACAAAACTTTCAGATGTGCTCCTTTATATCCTTTCCTCTGCGTGTTTGAAGTTGAGGCGCAAAGGAGCCCGGCGAATCACCCAGGCTCATGGCAGATGGTAAAGGCAAAGCTTGGTTCTTGCTTAGACATCCAACTTAAGAGCTCATCTCCCACATGGCCTCATTGTCTCCCAGCCCATAATTATCTCTGGCAATTCCTCAGAGGTAATACAACTAGGATTGTTCATGTTATCACATATACATCCTCCAGGGTGACTGGCCTTACATTTTTGGAATAGTTTCTCTTGGAATGGTAGTGTAACACCAGCACGACTGAATTCAACAACCTATCCACTGTTTGCAGCGGACTCTGCAAGGCGCAGTGATGGTCCAATAAAAACAAAAAGCCTCTCTTCAACTATTTATAGATTTTCATTCGGATTTACAAACTATATACAGTTTAAATAGTGTAAGGTGGGTAAGCACATGATCTGCTCCAAGCACAACTTCATTGCATCTTGAGCTGCCTGTTTAACATTTTGTTCGGTATTCTCTTGCTTCTGGGGGAGAATTCTGGCAGGTCTCACAGCTTTTCTGCTCAGTTTTGGTGATATAGTCCTATGGTCACTTTTAGTCGTTGATATAGTCTTACTTCAGTTATTAGAATGTCTAGTCTGAGATAATAACCACAATTAGAAACTTGAATTAGTAATAATTGGACTATAAATAGAAAATGTATAACAGACTTTGGCTGATATGAAGCTTGTTCCAGAATACCTATGGACAGAAGAGTCTATTTTCTAAACCACCTCTTTCCTGAAAATTCTAAACTAAATGACCCTCTGATGAAATGGTAAAAAAGCAACTTAATGCTAATCCCCTAGAAGATGTATATTATGTCGATTTCCATCCCTTTGTGGCTCTCTCTCTCTCCATTTCATTTTACGTCAAAACCTGGAGAAGGAAACCACATGCCTCTGTCATGCACGTATGCAAAGATTTCTTGTAGTATTCCTGTATTTTCATGTTGAGAGTAGTATTGCTAACTTGAGTAATTTAACGTAATTTCTGCCTCAAATGTCAAGTGTCTGCTGCATTTCAGATCTTCCTCTATTTTGGTATAATTGTCAACTCCGAGTGCACAGACTGACCTAATACAGTCATCAAATGTGCTTTGAATTAAGAGTGATTTGGCTAGCTTCTGTAGCACGGTTTGAAGCAGTGCACTCGCTTGCTGTTACCAGTTGGCTGCTCCTTTATCAGAAACATAAGCCTTGTATATCCCAAGAACCACTACGCGAAAGTTTCCACCAGGTGGATGACATGTGAGCATATCTAGTTGCAAAACTGTAACATTGCTAGTAGCCTAATTTGAACCATTCCTTTTATAATAGCTTACATTTATTAAGAACTTGCTTAAAGGAGTTCAAACAAGGTGGTGACCTCTTAAGCACCCATATTTTAAAACTTAAAAAAAAAAACAACATACAGCCCTCCAATTGCCCATCTTTTATGCAACTTTTAGTACTTAGTGACAAATGATTCCACACTCAGTATTATGCAATGAATGCATAATTAAAGAGGATTGAAAATTCAAAATATGTGGTCATTTGTTCCCTTTATATACATTTGCACGCGCGTGCGCGTGTGTGTGCATGTGGGGGAAGGGGGATGAGAATTAGTGGTTTCAGCACTGCATTTAGGGAAATGTTCAATGTTGCACTCGGCATTTTGTTTGACAGTTGTCACATTGTTTACATTGTCTCTCCACTTTTGTTTATTTCCCTGCTTCTTAAGCAGCCTGATGAAATCTCATCAGCTAACTGGGATTGAATTTTGATGAGTGCCAAGTTGCTTTGATGAAATCGAGTGTAATTATGTTAAACTCGACTTTATTTGGCTTTAATGCTGGCATTTTCCATATTGAGAAAATTAGTGCATTTGTCCGCTACTGGAGATAGAAGCCCAGTGAGAAACAAAGATAGCTCAAATCCAAAAAGCAACCACAATTTAAGTTCATTTTATACCTTTGTTTCAAAACTAGCTCATCCATGCATTCAAACTTTCTGTTTTAGCATCTGTTCCTTTTAACAACGGCAAAATCAGAATTAGCTATTAGCCAAAACTACCCTAATCCGTGAACTAGAAAAAGAAAATATATAGTTCCTGGTCACGAGGAAAAAAAGCTTTTGTGTCCTATTATCTGGATTTTTTGGCAGGGGGAGGGTAGGGCGAAAAAGGTTTTAGTACTTTAGGTACAAAATATTGTTATTTATCAACAAAGAAAAAATTGAGTTTTTAAATTGTACTTCTCACTTATTTCAGGCTACAAATCTAACACTGTACAGGAGTCAAAGAATTTTAGAATCCAGAGACTCTCAAATTTAGACCTTAATTTCTGATACTTATAATGTAGAGGAAATTAAACTTGCTGACATTTTATATAATTAAGTAATAACATTATATCTCTTAGGAGGTCATTGTGATGCCAGAATTTTAAGAAGTTTGGGCATTAGGTCATGGTACTGCAGTAGGGCTTTCAGAATGTTCACGTAGGCTGGAATGAGACATTTAACTGCTCAGCCAGTACATTTGCCCCTCCTAACAGGAGGCCAGCAACTTTCTGTCACCAGTGCTTCTAACGCTGGATCTGGAACTGGAAGAGACATCCCACTTTTATTCAGTAAGCATGAACAGCCCAGCCACTCTGGATGGTTCCTGGGGAGACTGGGTTGTTCTGGGGACATTTAGAGATTATTCTCTATCTCCGTTTTTTTGCTTTGAGTTGTTCCCTAAAGTTACTGTAGAATTCTGACCTTTAAAGTCTGGCACAAAACATCCCTACTCCAAAACTCTTACAGATGGTGACAGTTTAATTGAAGTCAGATAATTGGTGGCAGGTCATTGAAGGCAGTGCTGTGGCCCTGGGAGAAAGTTATACAGGTTACATTTCTTAAAAACCCTGTGTTTTGTGCCTTTATATAACTGAATTCAAATGTCTTTTCCTTTTTGTGTTTTTTTCCTTGGTCAGTTTTCAGTGGGCATACTTTACCAGGTTAATTAATCACTATAAAGCATTTACTTCTTTACGACATTGTTTATAGAGTGGTCAGTTAAGGGCTACTTTAGAATTACAGCATTACTGCGTTCTGCAAACTGTGAAACCAAGCAGGTTCCTGTGTGCGAACAGAATGGGGGTCAACGAAATGCCGACTCCTCACTGGTTAGGTTTGTGTTCTGATGCCCAAATCCACTGGAAATGATCACTTGTCGGAGTGTATCTGTGATGATGTAAATTTAACTGTATTTTATATTTTCAGTAATCCATGAAATATCTGGCAGAAATATCCATATCTTAATGGATTTTACAGATGAAGCCCCAAAACACAAAGTAAAAATGGTCTGCGTTTATTATTTATAGTGTGTAGAAACTACCTTTACATAAATGACGTCGGAATCTACTTGTTATAGTGATGTGTGTGTGTGTGTGTGTGTGTGTTCACTACTAGCCTGTTGGAGCTGTCAGATTATGTCATTATCATAATCTAGACCAAAGATCTGGCAAGACTTTTTGTACACCCAAGTTCCTAGACTTTTATGCAGATTGATTTAGAGTAAGGCTACCACAGAAGATAATTTCTAGATAAAGAATGTAGGAGAGTGGCTTCCAACAGCTCTGTTCTCAGCTTCCTTTTTGGATTCTGACCATGACCTATGTCACAGCCCCAGATGAATTGCAAATAGTTATTCCAGGGTCTGGGTATAATTGTTATCTTCTCGGTATAAGGATTCCCTGATCCACAGTCTTGAGTGGGACTGATAACATTTGCATTTTTCTGCATGGCTTTTCGTTATAATAGGTATTTTACAAACCATGAGCCATGATGATGAAGTGATTCAAGATCTGAAAAAGTTTAAAAGCCGCTGAAATGAAAGCAAGAACCAAATGGCAAAGGCAGGGCACACAGACACCATAAAAGAAGCGTTGATGCCAGTTGCTTAAGAAATTCATGAAGGATGTATATTAAGGCTTAAAAAAAAACTTTCTCAGAAAGGAGTTGTGATTTGTTTCATCAGTGGCTGAAACAGTTCAGTGTATTTGATTCTGTCTCATTTCATCTATTTGTCAAAACTTTTCAAATTGCTTTTTCTATACAATTTTTCAAAGTTGTGCTTGTTTCTTCAGATTTCCAAGTCCTGTAAATTTTTTTTTTTACTTTTGAGTATAGTTGACACACAGTGTTATATTAGTTTTCAGTATACAGCATAGTGATTGAACAACTGTACATTATGCTGTGCTCATCACAGGCGTAGCTACCAACCGTCGCCGTACGATGCTATTACAGTAGCAATGACTATATTCCTTATGCCGTGCCTTTTATTCCTGTGACTTATTCACTTAGTAGCCTGAATTTTTTAAAATAAAAATTGTACCTACTTAAGGTGTATAGGCTCCTTTTTATTTGGTATCCTGACTCTCCATTGCTCACTAGACCCTACTTCAGGAAGGGGTTTGTTGAGGCCAATCCTGAATGGCCTTGGGCCAAGATGCTATGAGCCAAAGCATCCAATGTGCAGACACTGAGAGTTAAAGCTTTTCTAACAGAAACAGACCATCTGACTTTTTAATTAGAAAACGGCTCAAATCCACACCTCAGTGTCATCTCTTGAGGCTCCTAAACCAGAATCTAGGGTATCTTTAGTAGTGTTTTGTGTTTTTTTTTAAACATGCAGTAAAATGTAGAACCATAGCCAGGGGAGAGATGAAAGGGTAAGGGGGTGTGTCTCAAGGGATTGATAACAGGATTAGAACTTTGTAGAAATCATTTGCATTTCTGGCTAGCGTCTGTTACAAAATACACATACGTAACTTGGATGGAGCTATGAAACCTGGTGTGTTACATTTCAAGTTCCTTTTAGGCAAAATCCAACACCTTATCTGCTAAGCAGAAATGACCATCTCCGTGAAAATTTCAAAACTAGCCCCAAATGCACGAAGAAGTAGACTAGCCTGGGAGGAAATCCACTCGGGACAAAGCCCTCTCTAGTCAGTTCCGAGGCCAGAAAGCCAGACTTCTTTCACATTGTTTGTAGATGAAACTGAAGATGATGTAACAATAGTGAAATCAACATGTTCTCAGGTGGCTACAAACTAAAACGTTGAGGAAGTGTGTTCTTTGTTGATTTCTAGGATGTCAGTTTGGATCTGATGGTAGGAGAGCTCTCAAAGTTTTCTGTGGGTCAAAGATGATATTAAGCAATTGTTTTTTGTTTTTATGGTTTTTTTTTTTTTAGGACAGATACTATTTAGTGGAAAACATATAAAATCAGCATTTTGTTTGTAAAACAGCCACAGAAAAATCAAGGATTGATTTTACTACCAAGCTTGTGGCACATACTGGACATTGAGATTCTAGATAGTTCTTTTTCTTGCTATGGCAATAGAATGTGGGCAAAATACTTGGCAGTTAACTTAATTGGCATCTTTTGCTTCATGTTCCTGTATGACTGGGCAGGTCCTTCATTGAGATCAGTAACACAAAGATTACAATAAGTTTTCGAAATGCTACTCTTAGCATTTCAGGCGATGCTCCTGCAAACATTCTCCATTTTGAGTGACTGAACAGCAAAACAAAGGCAAAGGCACAGCAACAGCCTCAATGTGAATGCTAATTTAGTGGTTAAAATTACTGTTCTGTATAACCATCCCATAACGAATTTCTTTATCATTGTGCCATTTGGTCTAGTAACTTTTTCAGCCCCACCCCCTCCCCATGGTTTGTGATGGATCAGCTGTACTACCAGGCCATCAAATGTATTCAATTTTGGAAGCAAACACTTCATGGTTGTTTAAAAATCCAGAGTATTCACATGGGGAAAGTGTGGGAGGTTTCAAGTTTCTGAAACATTCTGCAGAAAATGAAGTGATAACAATTCCTGCCGGTGGCCATATGACTTAATCATAACTGGAAGAAAAAAAAATGTTTGTTTAGGCTTGGCCAGAGTTAATAATAAGCCAGAGTTACAATCTTATTTTTGCTTGCAAACATGTTTCCTTCCCCGTGGCCCCTTTCCTCATCTTCTGTAGACACATCGGGCTTTCCTGAGACCTGCCCTCACTCTTGGAGTGATGTTCAAATATGTATTTTGTGCTGATTCAAGGCTTTGTTTTCATCCCGCACCCCCCTCATTAAGAACACAATACGGGCATAATCTCAAATCTGTGTCCACAGTCCATGGTCAGCCTGTGCGGTGGCAAAACGTGGGCAGTGTTTGAGGTGTAGGCAGTCAGAGGTGGATGCTGGGAAGTTTCTCATTTCGATTCCACGACTTCCTCAGTTCATCAAAATTCTTTACTCTCAAGGATTGCAGGATACATTTGGCACCAACATGTGCTAACATGAGCTTTTGTGGTGTTTAAATTCCTTCTCAGCTTGGCTGGCCAGATCTTTATTTTATTTTGGTCTGTAGGCACATCTGTCACCTGTCTCTTCGGAGGTTATATGCCTCTGGGGAAGGACTCCTTTTTCCTGAACCTATGCTTCGTGTTTAGCTTCCAAATACTTTTCACATTTCTATAGCCACAATCAGGTGAGCCACCCAATTTTTAATCCATTGGGTTGATGGGCTGGGGAGTTATGGCCTGTTTTATTGTATTTATTTATTTTCACTAAGTGGGTGGGATATTGTAGCTTTAATAAATGACCTTTTGTGCTGATAGTGTTGTGGGCAGAGAGACTGTGTATTTTGAAAAGAAAACCTTTCATTTCAATATGCTAAGTAATTCTGCAGGAATTTATAAATAAAAAGTTTAAGATAATGTATTTTTAGGAAGCATTTGCCTGGGAAAATGGTGGCTAGTTTTAAACTGTCGCAAGAATGAAATTATTTGCACATTTATGGGTTAAACTATTTCTTAATATTTCCAAGCTCTGAATTCATAAAGACTTCACTATAAACTGAAGCAAAACATATGAATTAATAAACACGCCAAGAAATGTAGAAACCCCAAATTTTTATCTGTGACAATAAAACTCCCAAGACTTTTTTCTCTCTTCTAACTTGAAATTTAAACTATAAATGACATTAATTTTTAATGGTACAAGAATGTTGTTTGATATAGCACTATACTGCGATTTCATTTCAAGTGTCCTATTGTGGACAGGTTCAGGATTCCCTAAGCAGGCACAAGAAATATCTGTCTTTATATACCTCAATCATAGTCCCTCTGTGTATGTGTGTATGACCAGAATGTATATTTTCTTAACTGGTCTGCTGACTATACAGAGGAGGAGTGCTCCCTGTAATACAGATCAAATCCATTTGGTGAAATAGCCAGTTGCTGAAAGGCTCGGTGAGAATAATGTTGCAGAAAGGTTATACTATAGAATTGCCGAGTTTAGATACCTCGGGGTAAATACTTTGGTGTCTCACGTGTGGTTGCCGGTAGTTCCTTGATGACTTGGCATCTCCAGTTGATGTCAACCTGTTCCAGCCTTGATGCCACCACAGCCTGGGACTCCATTGCTGGCCACCTGCTCCGTCAGTTTCTATTTTTCTTAGCTCTCAAAGGATAGGAGGCAGAATAGCAAAGGAGTAAGGCCAACGCTTCCCAGTTGGACAGTCCTGAAATGATCTTTCCAGGGCTGCTACTCATTAACTGTTTGCCCTTAGACACATCTCTGATACAGTTTTTCATTTCTGTAGAGTGAGGCAGATGACAGAATCTACCTTTCAGGTTTGTGGGGCTTAAAGGAGAAAGCCAGGTGTCTGCACGTGGCTAACATTTCCTGTGTGCTCATATGGTTACTTATGTTAGTGTGAGTGTACCAACGAATTCAGCTGACCCCGGAAGGCTTGCTAGGACACTAGAGCTCTTCAGGTTCCAGAAGGGAGTAGAATTGTTCCAGATTCCTAGCTCTTTCTGTTAAACATGTACATCTAGGTTCTTTGTTCATGAGGTGCAAAGGACACCCATCCTGTCATTCAGTAGAGTGCTATTCTGTGGACCTGGTACGTCAGTCCCATGCCTTTCTGTCTTCTGATTCTTGCCACTTGCTTGGGTTACTGCCTGCACTTGCTTGGGCATTTGTCTCAAATTGCCATTTCTGGAGACCTGGTCGTGGTTTCCACAAATCTTGATAATCCTCCTGGGGGTGGCGGCAGCAGGGGTGTGGGGGGTTAGGCAGGGATTAGGACTTCTCACAAAATCAGGACCCAATAGGAACCATGAGATTGTAAAACTTAAAAGGTGGATATTTAGGTTACATCCATTTTGAGCCTTATCTCATGATGGGTATCTTTTTATTATTACTGTATATTTTTCTGAAATAAGCTTTAAAATTGTTAGCTTAAAGATTTACCATAGTATATAATTTTTTAAATATCTGAACACTTTTAGGCATAGTCAAGTCCAAGTATTGTATAAAATATATATTATATACATGTAATCTTATATATTATACATATATATGTATAATTAATGCAAATATGTATATTATATGTGTAACCATTTTATAGAAATGAAAAGATGCCTTGCATGTAATAAGGCTATGACCTTTTTTACCATGCCTAAATTATAAAGCTGAGCACTTAAGATTTTCCTGTATTTGGGAAGAGCAGTTTCTTTTTCTCAGTAAGGCTCCTGAGCAAAAAAGGATCACGCTGGAATAATCAATAGCATTCCTAGTCATAAGTATCCACCAACTAAAAAATGTAATAAGTGTATTAAACAGAAAAATAAGCTAGAAGTCACCAAGATATTAATAATAGTGGTTTCTTGGTAGTGGAATTAAGGTTTATGACAGGGAGGACCATCACACTGACTGTTCAATCTTCAGTGTTTAACAGTTCCTTGCATAGAAGTAAGTAGTTGGTATCTGAATGAATGCAGATGTATGAAAATGTGCTTCCTTTATACTCTAAAATTTTGTGTAATTAACCTTGTCTTAGTATTAAGAGAAAAAAATCCTGAAGTTATTTTATAAGAAAATATTTTTGTGATTATCATTATGAATATAATCTGTATTTTAGATTATTTTCATAGGATAGAGTAGTAGACTTACTATATAAAAGACTACGAATTTTTTGGCCAAAAGTTATATTGCCAAATGGCTTTCCAAAGGACTTGTATGTATCCTGTGCTACCAGCAAAATGTATCAGCCTTACCACACCTTGCCAGGACTATGTTTTATATTTTAAAGCATAATTTTATTATGTTTTAAAAAAATTTTCATCTGTTTTCAATTATATTTACTTGTTTATTAATGAGGGGTTCCCTCTTCCATTTCTTTGCCAGTGTCATTTCCTCTTTTCTGAAATGTCTTCGTAACCTTTGCTTATGATAGGCAAAGAGTATGTGAATTCCTTTAAAAGCTTAGAAAAAAGGAATATAAAAAATTATGTGGTAATTTTATTTTTTAAGATGATGGTCCAAGAATTCCACAATGGCAAAGAGTTTTGAAATTATCACAGTTGGATACTTATGACTACCTTATCAGGTCCAAGTAGAAGGTCTTTAATTTTTAGATGGATTGAAATGAGTACAAAGTTCCACTAAAAATGCTGAATTTATAACCTGTTGCATTGTACAATGATAGTTTTAGCTTCTGTTCTAAACTTTCTGAGTCCTGAGTGGCGCCAGCTAAGACAAATAGAATTAAGGGCATGTTAGCTTTTTTTTTTTTAATTGTTTTATGAAAACGAATTTAAAATATCCCTTTGAGGTAAAACTTGGCATATTTTTTCCGCCAGAAAGCTGTTCATGGGATTCAACATTTTTTTTTGGGGTTGTTAATGTGGTGATACTTAAATTTTATACATAAATGTATCTTTTACATGGGTGATAAATTCGAGACCAGCATTTTTATGAGCATGGAAGTAAATGAAAGAGAATGAAGAAATACACGTATATTTCATATAAGTATATATGCAGTTTCTTTGGCCAGTGCTTTTCAAAAGCTGATTATTTTATGTGAGCCTGTATTTACTTTTATAGCAGGCGCAACATGCGTGCGGAGAGGTTGTAGTACTGGAAACACTATGCCGTCTGAGTTTTCGTACTGAGAGCGACACGGTTCCTATAAACCCCGCGTGGGCTCGGAGGGGAGGGCACGTCTCAGCGAAGACGCCGTGAGGTCGGGTCCCGAGGCGGCTGCATCGTGGCCGTTAGTCCGTCCGTGACTGAACGACATGCACACGCTTAGCCTCCTGATCTCCAGCCTGACTCGGTCTCAGGGTGAGGAGATCACAGACCGTGTGGACGGGTGTCCTCGCCGTCGCAGCTAATTGCTCAGCCCCGCTCAGGGTCGCGTTACGTCGCTCTCATTTGGCACCGCTGGTTTCCCTAACCTTGAGAGTCCTCCTCCGACGAGAATGTCTCCTGCCGGCTTACGCCTGAGGTGACGGCCTCGCCTTTCTCTCCTGTTCATCTTCAGGCACTGAACCTGCTTGTATTTTCTCATGGGAAAAACACACCTCTTTCTTTCAAGGCGACACCACTATTCCTGAGTCGTAGCCCTTTTCCAGGAGGCCCTTATTTATCCGTCACGACGTTTCCTCTATTATGTCTTCCTCCGCTCTCCACTCCCTCTCAGCTGCCTTTATGACCCCCGCCGCTGACCTTCCTATTCCCACCTGGTTTTCCCATGTGGGCTGCAAATTAAAAACACCTGAAATGACTCCGAATTCTCCTCAAACAGGCTCTTCCACCTGCTCTGCCCTATTTCAGAGGCTGGCATCCCGTCCCTGCGCATTTTAGCCACAACCCGCAAATCATCGCAATCCCCTCCATTCTTATTTCCCTGGCCGTTTGGTCACCGATTCCACTTGATGCTACCTTCACAACTGGTTACCTGCTCCTTCTCTTTACCTGGTGCTGCTCGCTCTTCTCTTTGCCCACCTTGATTAAGGTAGTGGTCTCTTGCCTGGTCTTTTTACCTTTTTTTTTTTTTTTTTTTTTGAGACCAACTCTAGAAGAGTATCTCTTTAGTATGAAAGACTAGAATTTTTTTTTAAGATGTATTCACGAGGTGGGGGAGGGGAATCTCAAGCAGACTCCCCACTGAGCACGGGCCCAACATGGAGCTCCATCTCATGACCCTGAGATCATGACCTGACCGGAAATCAAGAGTTGGACTAAGCTACCCAGGCACCCCAAGACTAGAATCTTTTATCTCACCTTGGTATTACCTTGAAATAAATATGCAACTTTATGAAGTGCTATTAAAATTTCTAGGTTAACTATTGAGTGATACAGTCCTCTTTTCTTTCTTTTTTAAAGCACATGTTGCTTTCATTCTATCAGTGTGGTCACTTTAAATTTTCAGCTAACTGCTTATTTCATGTTAGTTGTTCGTCCCTAGTTTTGTGTAATTGGACTTCTGCAAATTTTATTGTGTTTTACTTTTCTATTTTTAGTACAATATTTCCATGACTGGATACAAATGATCCAATTAATTTTGTAAGCGCCAAGCATCCAAACATAAAGTAATATGGAGTGATAACATTCATGTGCTTTGACAGCATTTAAACGGAAAATAAAGGAGGCTTGTGTCACAAGTATATTACAGATCTCAGATTACCAAGGGCATTACCGGACTTTGGGTATCTTGGAACCATAAGTACTGCAAAGCTATGATTTGGAGGATATGTGAAGAATAAAGACCTACTTTATATTAACTTTTCTTTTTTACTATAAGGAAATAGCATTAATTAGAAGAGAGTTAGTTTATACAAAGTAACTCTTGTTCATTGTTGGTTTCAATTTTTTAGTGCAAGATTAATAAGAATTATGAAGTGGTTTAAACCTTAAATTTGTGTCTTATAATTAGCTTAATTTCATGTCACAGATTTTTATGGGAGTCATCTAAACTTTTTTATTCCCTGGGAAAGTGCTATTATGTTTCCAGCCTGACTAGAGGAATGCTGGATTTTATGTATGTCCTGAAACAAATTAGCACAGTTTGGTTAAAACAGCTGCCTAAATGATGGGAAACAAATTGGATTATAAAATCCTACTTGGTAGTTTCGCGTGTCAATTAGGTTAGGATTTGAACCATATCATACAGTCATGAGATGAAAAATGACACGCGGTGGTCAAGCCAAGTGTTTGGTAATAGGGCCAGCTTCAACCCCTGGCTCTGCTGTTGAGCCAGGGAATCGTGTATGTCCCCTTCTGACAACAGTCCAGGTTCTCCCAAGTGTGGGATCAGAATTGTTACAGCTAATAAGGCTCGACTGAGTACCCATGGTGAGTTAGACGACTTATTTAGAGATGATGCAACATACTTGGAAATCATTACTTAAAGCAAGACTAATTTCAGTGCCCTGGTGCTTTGTTAGGCAGATGCATTCTGAACCACTGAATATCATGAAAAGGCCTGGAGGCAGCCTGGTATAATGCTGGAAATTTACTGGGTCAGATACATGAGCAGATTTACAATGTTCATCAGCAGTAAGTTCAAAGTTGCAGGATCCATGCGGCTCCAGCACTGGGGGCAATGGGAAAAGTCTACAGTAGGAGGGACTGAGGTCTGGCCAGGAGGGCCTGGAAAGTTTACATCCTCTTTCATCTTCATTCTTCTTTCAAACTTAGTTTCCTATACTCCGCTTCTATTTTATTTCTAATTCTTGAAGCTCTTACATCACCAGGCACTGCAAAATATTGGTTTAAGAGTAAAAGCCTTGGAGCTGACGTTCTGGCTCCTTGCCTTAGTAGCTTTATGACCTTTGCAGCTCCTTACCTTCCGACCCTTAGTGCCCCCATTTGTAAAATGATAATACCTACCTTCAGTGTTGCAATGAATACTGAATGGGTCAACCCATGCAAAAGGCATAGTACCTGGATACATAATAATGTTAACTAACGATGATAACATCAGTCCACTTAAAGAATATAGAGGAAGCAATCCTAATGGTACTAGAGAAGTGGTTCCCAAGCCCAAGAGGATATCCGAATCACCCAGAGTACTCAAAATAGAAAAGAAGATACATGGATTCTTTCAATGAATATTATATAGCTGAATTGGGCCTTGTAATCTCCACTGGCAGTATTTTTCTTCTCCTGAAGATATTTTGCCTAATAGCTTCTTTAAAAAGAGTCTAGACAGAATTGCTTTGCGTTTCTCTTCATAGTGGGAAACCTGTGTGGGTAGGTGGAAAAAATGTAAGGAGCAAAGCAGCTATGGAAAAGATGAAGCTCATAGGTTTCCGAGTCTTCTACAGCTTACCCTAGATCGTTGTAAGGGGACAGAGGGAGGGTGGGAGCTTTAAGTGTCCTCCAGGGATTTTGGAAATGTAACAATGTTTTCTACCTTAGCAAAGTTAAACCCACTTATCTGCATAATCTCCTCAGGCTTGCAGTTATTGAACAATTTCTGTCTTCTCTCTCCCTATTCTTGGCCGAGGGCAGCTTGCACAGTATTTGCTTCCTCGGGTGCTGTTCTGCAAGTTTGCCTGTTTCAAGCTGGTGAGGCAGCCAAGCCACAGGATTTGGCTGGCTTCCAGCTGCTAAACAGGGGGCATGTAACTTGCCATTGGTCCCCCGCTGAGAGAACTGTGGGTGTAATTTCTTTTCTGGTAAACATCCATCCTGAAGTGAATTTATCTCCTCTACACATTTGTTTTCCTTCGGGTGTTTTCCTTTTGTTGCGTTATCCTCACTTTGCTGGACAGGAGTCCTTCTGTAGTGTTACTTATCCTCTCAAAACAACAAAAAATTACTTTCGAGAAGCTGTTTAAATAAGAGGATGTAAAGTAAATCCCATCCAAAGTGGCAGTTACCATTCATCAGAGGCGGGAGGAGCAATTTCAAGCTGCTCTTGAAGTCAGAAAAGGAAGAGTGCGTGGCGACCGGAGCTGGGATGGCGCAGCCAGGATCTGGGCTGACGACAGTGTCGGGGCGTGTGGTCAGACCTTCTCTGTGGTTTGGCTCCGAGTTAGATTGTTTCATGTGGTTGGGTTAAGGAAGACTAAGAAGACGTATTCCTTCTCTCTCGGTGTCATTGATAGTCTTTTGTTATCATCAGTGATACACCATTCTTTCTACCAACACCACCAGCATATATTCAGTGCTTACCGTGTGCCATAAACTGGGCTAAAACTTCACTTCATTCTCTAATGGTTTAATCATAATACCATTTTTTTTTAATCCAGTAGGAACTGTTTCTCATGTATTACAGATGAGAAACTGAGGCTTAGAGAAGAGACCAGCTGCGAGGCTTTGGATCAAAAGTGGCAGAGCTAAGGTTTATGCCGGGGCTCTTAGTCCCCAAAGAGCATGTTCTTAACCTCTATGCTATATCACTTTCCTGAACTAAGATGATTGTTGGAAAGTATCCATGGTAGGAACTCACCACTTTTAAATGTTCCATACATAAAAATTTGGAATGGCATTTGTCCCAGTTCCGTTGCTTTTATATAATGTAAGTACCTCTAGTAAAGGGAATCAAAAGGTTAGGTTAGAAAGCTTTATATAATTTGGCAAGAGTAAATTTTTAGTTTCTTGTTTAAAATAAATATGACAGTTCAAAAGAAGGATAGGCAGTGCGTGTTTATATAAAGCCAATTATTTATGCAAACTTTGTCAGCTAAGCAGTACATCTGATAACTATATACTTTTAAAAGGGTAGTAAAGGATGATCTGATAAGGTATAAAGATTATATGGAACCTGGTGGCCAACGATTTTTTTTTCTCTCTGAGAAATTGTACTTAACCGCAGAAGAGGGTTTGGGGGTTCAAATAATCAAGAGCTCCTTGGTACTTAAGGTTGTTAAAAATACTTAAGTGTTCTCTTGGGTCTCTAAAATACTTTGCTCAGGATAAATGGATGTAGGCATATTTTAAGGCAGATAGATGAAGGAGATGAGCCCTCAGAGTCCTGTCCAGCACTGTGACATTTTTGGTCTACATTTAATAATTCTGATTAGTCAGGAGATTTTTAGAATTTGACACTTAGTCTTGTTGTAAATAAAACAGAATTGGACTTGAGAGCTGTTCTCAGTCATGTAAACTTAAGTTTTAATTTGAACGTACTTAGGATTAATGTTCAATGGCCTCTGAATGGTGTGTAGATGGTCTTGTCCCTAAAATACTTAGAGGATGGAATGGGTGACACAGTCACCTGTTAGCAGAATCCAGAAGGAAGTCCCAACAACTAATCATCAAAAGGACTGAATTGAAAAACATGAAGTCGAGGGTCATTTATGTGATGCTACCGATGACCATGTCTTCCTGAGAGCTTGGGCTTCACTCCCAACCAGCTGGCCCCTCGGTCAGAAATGAGAGTTCTCTGCTGATGACAGAACTGGAGAGGTGTCCTTTTGTTGCATGGCCGCTGCTTTATAACAACAAAATGAGAATTATAAATAATAGTCAATACTTATGCAGATACTGTATTAAGCATATTAACTCATTGAATGACTGCAGTGATTGTATAGGTTAGATAGTGTTGTTATTCCTGATTTCCAGGTGAGGAAGCAGAGGCACTGAGATGACCCATATCAGCTGTGCAGATTGAGCCATTTCAGTAACAAAGCCAGAATTTGATCCAGACGGTCTGGCTTCGGGGCTGGTGCTCCTAATGACAAGGGTACACTGTCCATAAAGCCAGACTCCTCTTTCTTAACATCTTTCTCTCTAAAGCCCCTCTCTGACATCTTCCTACAAATATTCACCAACTCCCAGAAAATAAACGTGTAAGAAATAGGTGGCACATTGTGTCCCGGAAAGTGTGGTTCCTTTAAGTGCTTTAAGTCAGGGAGATGACAGAAAGAACCCTGATAGGAATGACTGTTAAAGATTATAATGGAATGTATTTCCCTTCTGTGTGTTAGAAATCCAGCCAGTAGGTAAGAGAAGGTTCCATGCTGGTTCACCATAGTCACAGCAGAGAAAAGTTTCCTAAACACTGGATTAGGTCAGGGGATGGGCAAATCAAACACTATTCATGAGTTGGGAGGAAAATGAAATTTAACACCCAGATGGACACAGAGAGAGGGTCCTAAGGCAGCCTCACACTTTAACTCCTAGATTTGAGTAGACTTGCCCTTTTTTGAGAGAATAAAAAGAATTTATGGAATAATTATTGTAGAATGGGAGGAAAATCATTCAAAAACTGCAAAATTCAGATTCCTGGTATTTCTGTATGAGAAGAACAGAAGGAAAATTTAGGAAAGAAGTTTGTCCTCAGTAGGATGCAGGGAACACCTCTTCATAAATTAGGTTGGAAAGCAGTAGGGCATGGGCAGAGATGAATGGACCACGTGATCCCATGAAGTATGAGGTCAGGTGAGATAAGGACTGATGGCAAGCTAAGCCTAGAGCAGCCCATTATAGCTTTTGTTGGGGAGAGCCCAGTACAGCACTGATTGTTTGGAAAATATAATAATGATACTGAGGAAAATCTTGAGAAACTAATAACATTTTAGAAGACAAATATAAATTAATGAAAGTGATGGTGGAAAAGTTGATAGAGATTAACAATAAAACGTTTCAGTTGAAAAATGAAGAGCCGGGTTTACAGAGCCAAAGATGGTCATCTCAGCCTGGCAAAAACATTTGAATAAAAGGGATAAAGAGAAAACTCCACAAGCATCTAGAGGAAAGTACTCTACAACCAAAGGACAAAAATAAAAATCAAGGTGTCCTGAGACTGACAGTTTTGCTGTCAAGGGGCGGGGGTGGGGGCGGAGAGTGAACTAGGCTCTACCTTTTGAAAGATGAAGGTTGTAACTAGATAATCTTATAACCCAAGCACGTTATCTTTACTGATGCACCATGCTACCTGAATTGCCACTGTTGGAATATTTGCTGTAATTGCTTGCAAAAAATTTTACTCCAGATTTATGAAACAAACCCTATCATAATGGGTTAACAGGGCGTGAGTCCAGGCAAGAAAGATGTGCAGGACATCTCACCTCCGTGGTTTTGGTTTTCCTAATAGGAAAATGCATATTCTGGTTATTTATTGCTGCATGACAAACATTCCAAACTTAGTAGCTTAAACTTAGTAAGTTGGTAGCTTAAAATAATTACTTCTCATGAAAGAAATTTTATTATCTCTCATGACCTGAGGGTTGACAGGTTGCAGTGAGAGCCTGTCCCTTGGAGGCATTCATTCTGCTGTGTCCTTTGACTGCTAGAGATGGACCCATCCGGAGGCTTCCTGCTCTCATGTGTGGCTCCTGGGCTGGCATGGCTGGAACAGCCAGCGCTGGCTGAGCGTCTCTCTAGCCACATAGTTTCTCCATGTGGTTTGCTTGGGTTTCCTCACAGCTGGGTGGACCCAGAATGAAGCTGCAGGGCGTCTTAGGAAAGAAGTCTCCAGAACATCACCTCTGTCATGCAAGTTGTTAAGGTCAGCCCAGATTCAAAGAGAGCAGAGGAACAGACTCCCCTGTGGAGGAAGAAGAAGGATATGCATACAAAGAGGGAAGAACATGATGCCCTGGGGTCCCACTACCAGAGCATCACTGTTCCCTTTATCTCCCGTGTGGAAGCTTTCCGGTACCAGAGAGCGCCACTGCTTGGTTAACACAAACACACCTGACACAGAGTTTGTTTGGTTCGACCAAATAGGTAATTTGGCTATTTAAATGATTTTTATTCAGAAATCCTTGGCTGGATTGTTACACAGATGTTTACTAAGGATTTGAGTGATATTCTGGGAAATTCGTTGGGATAGGTTCATAAACTGGAAATAAAATACTTTTTCCATTTCAAAATGGAAAGAGAAAGAAAAGAGAAAAAGAAAGAAAAAAGAAAAAGCCGGAAGACCGGCTCCAGTACCCAAAACTGCTATTCAGTATGTCTTCAGGAATGGATTAGATCCAAATACTGAGAGCTCCTGTAGTGAAGGGACATGAAGATACTCAAATACGCAACAGTTACAAAGTGGGATGCCAGTGTACTCAGTTCTTGAAAAGAAAACTTTGTAAGATATCCTAAGAAACCAAGTAGTTGATTAGCATTCATGATAACGGAAAAGTTTTTGTTTAAAACATACACATGGGTACACACACACGTATGTATGTCTTTGGTTAACAATGGTTAATTCTGGGAGGGTTTTTTTTTAACATTTTACAGTGATTTTGTATTTTTTAAGTATCACAGCTGCCAAGAAGCACACATAATTTATATGTATAGTTTGAAGAACAATGATGGAAGAAAGATCCCTGTACCCACCACTCAGTTTATAAAATAGACCATTACTGATGGCATCACCAAGCTGGCAGAGAAGGAGACCCCAGTCTTAAGTTCTCCACAAGGATCTGTAAACAGAAACAGCTCTGGGAGAGCTCTGGAGCCCACTTAAGAAACTTCAGCAACCCCATGCAACAAAAAACTTGGGAGTTAATGATCAAAAAGAGAAGGAAGAGACATTCCATCTCCCATGACTGCATTGCTCAGAGCCAAGAGAGAAGACCCAGCCAGAAAGAGTTCCCCTCTCAGCTTCCCCAGCCTTTTGGGGGTACTGAACGAAGGACCCGCTTCCATCACCCCACTCAGAGATGAATAAGGCTGAGATGTATAAAGATGGCTAGGAACAAGGCAGAAAAGCAGGGGCTACAGTGTCAGCCACACAGTGGGAGGAACCACAGTTCCCAGTGACCTGCTCTGCAGATGACACTAGTAGCTTTCACCACTGAAAAAGCAAGGGTCACCAAGACCCCCTGCAAATTTCACCAGTTTTTGCCCCACAGGTATTCATGTTTGCTGATACCAGCTGCCTGAGTCCCTACCCACTCCCTGCCCTCCACCCTTGCCAAAAGCCCAGGACCCACACTGAAAGCCAGTCCAAGCCTCTGTGGTTATGTGAGCGCAAGACACCAGCTTGGAACATCCCCAGGTGACCGTCACTGCTGCGTGCGCTCCTGGGGCTAGCCCCTCCACTCCGCCTGTGACCTAGCCCTGGCTCCCGTCACTGGCCTATACCACTGAGCTCACCTGCAGCTCACTACCGCAACTGTCCACATACCCCCAGGTTGACTCTTGACACCAGGCTCTGCCGCTGTGCACCAGTGACCAGACCCAGCAGCCACAGCAGTGTACACCGACAGCTGGGGCTACCAAAGCTTCCAGGACATCTGCAGTGGGCCTTAGCCTTTGCTGCTTTCCTGGCTCCCACCACCGTGTGTGTGTTTGCAACTGGCTTCTGCCACCACCAGCCAGGCACCTACCTCTGGTTCCCAGCAGCCAAATGCGTGTGCACCACTGGCTCTGGCCACCACTGCCGGCTGTTTTTGTCCCTAGCCTCTGAACCTGGAGTGGCTCCTGAGGCCCTCAGCAGCCCTTGAAGCTTCTGCAAACCCCTGCAGCAATCACCAAGGACATGTGCCATTGAGTTGCGAGGGTGATCACTCTTACCACTCCTGTACCGTCTGTATGTGTGTGATGAGAGCACCTGAAGTCTCTCAGCAAATTTCCAGCATTCAATACGATATTAACTATAGTCATCATACTGTCTTTTACCTTAACTTTAAGGCTTAGAACAAAATGGCATATGATCCAAAGGTTGCCATTTTGTTTTTGTAACCTCTCCATTGCAGACTTCCTAGAGGACAGTTTTCAGGAACTCTGTGATTAGTGTCGTTGGTGTTTCTATAGTGGAAATTCTTAGAATAGGATCTATGACAAAGTAATCTTTATATCAGCTTATAAATTGTAAGTAGTGTCATGAATAAAATGCTTACCTGTCATTTGCATGACCTTAGAGATTGATATCTAAATGAGATACTTATGAAATGGTCCCCTAGACCAATTTGTATTTGAGTTGAATGGAAGCCAAATAATGATTTTTCTCTCCCTCCTACCATACAAGACTTTTGGTTTTTCCATATTTTGTTTGTAAATATAGGAGCTGGGAAAGAGCTCTTAAGTCATGTTCTGCCCTTAGTTAATAGGAATTATTTTTCCATATTTTATGGCATAAGAACTGGACCCTTAGAGGAACTTTGCTGTTCAGTGCAAAATATTTTTTTTTTGTCAGAGCCAGAAAAATAGCACTGATTAGTTATAATTCCAAGCCATAAACTTTTTTTTTTTTTTAAGATTTTATTTA
>NW_024427107.1:51113491-51330555 GCF_017311325.1 Ursus maritimus | reverse complement strand
GACAGCCAGCAAGAGAGGGAATACAAGCAGGGGGAGTGGGAGAGGAAGAAGCAGGCTTCCAGCGGAAGAGCCTGATGTGGGGCTCGATCCCATAACGCCGGGATCACGCCCTGAGCCGAAGGCAGACACTTAACAACTGAGCCACCCAGGCCACCCCCCAGCCATAAACTTTTATCATAGAAATTTTGCTACTTTTTGAGTTTACAATTTTTAATTCCCCAGAATTTTTAATCTCCTATTTAAAGAAATATGTAATTTGGTCATAAGCTTAAAAATATAATTTCATGTTCTGAGATGCACACATACATATTTAAGTATAAGTAAACAGTCTTCTCAACCAGTATATCCAGGTGTAGTTTATGGAAGGATATGTTTTAGATACACATTCACTTATGAATACACATATATACACTGCACAGACACTGCACAGTAATTTTTAGGATGGACTATTTCAGTACTATTGAAACTTCTAGGGACCTAGAATTTAAGATTAAATTGAAGGGTTATTAAAATATGGCTGCAGTTGGGCACCTGGGTGGTGCAGTTGGGCACCTGGGTGGCTCAGTCGGGTAAGTGTCTGCCTTCAGTTCAGGTCATGATCCCGGGGTCCTGGGATTGAGCCCCACGTTGGGCTCCCTGCTCAGCAGGGAGCCTGCTTCTCCCTCTCCCCTTCATCCTGTACATGCTCTCTCATTGTCTATCAAATAAATAAATAAAATCTTTTTAAAAAAGTGGCTGCAGTTGTCTTTCAAAGAAAGACTTGATTTATGCTACAACCAATTTAGCTTTTATTTTAATATTTTTAAAAGATTTTATTTCTTTGACAGAGCGAGAGCGAGCACTCAAGCAGGGTGAGAGGGAGAAGCAGGCTCCCCGCTGAGCAGGAAGCGTGATGCGGGCTCCATCCCAGGACCCTGGGATCATGACCTGAGCTGAAAGCAGACGCTTAGCTGACTGAATCACTGAGGCGCCCCTCAATTTGGCTTTAAATAAAACATTCAAATGATGAGCCCTGGGCATTATTCTGGTGGGATTTAGAATTTTTCTATATCAAAATATTAGTATTAACCCTTAACGTTTATCACCTATACATTTCGTCTGTTTTATATTAGGATCAAACTGAATTGGAAGCAATTTCTAGAAGTTTCTTATTCATTCCTTATTTTCCAACTGAGTTCTGTATGAACTATCAGAAAACTGGTTACCTAATCTCTGAAAATGGTAAAGCAGGAAAGCGTTTATACATCTATTCTCGGTCACTCAGTCTCTGACATCCTAGTAAAGGAGTTGATACAATGATGATATAGCTTCATAGCTGTAGTTTCATCTATTTTGATCAGCAACCTAGTGAAAGGTAGAATGCAGTTCTGTTTTTGTATATGCCCTATGAGCCTTGACATCTTTTTTTCCTAGTCTTTCCTCAAATTGCCCCCCCCACCCGGGTTTTGTTTTTTGTTTTCTAAACATTTTCATTTTTGGTCCCCTCATCTGACGATGCTGGCGTGAATTACTGAAAGCCAAGGGAGATGCGGTGTGTGAGCGTAGTAAGTGCGCAGGGCCTTCCCCACCCCACTCCACTTTCAGTGTCCCTTTCAACCATTAACAGGCATTTAAAAAAAAAAGACTTATTTAGAAAAAGAGAGAGAGAGAGAGAAAGAGAGAGAGAGAGAGCAGGGGGAGGGGCATGTTTCAGTGTGGGTCCTGAGCCTGCGGCCCTGCTAAGATAGTGAGTAGGTTGTCTTTTTTAATATAATTGCTCACTGATATTCTTTATATAGTTTTTACGGTGGAACTCCTGGTGATATCCTTACTGCAAGTATAGAAGTTTGGAATGTAGATCTCCTCTTGGAGCTCTGATTCAGTGATGATTCATTTGAAAACATTTCGGGGCGCCTAGATGGCGCAATCAGTTAAAGCACTCGACTCTTGGTTTCGGCTCAGGCGGTGATCTCAGGGTCATAAGATCGAGCCCCGTGTGGGGCTCCGTGGTCAGTGCGGAGTCTGCTTAAGACTCTGCCTCTCTCTCTCTTTCTCTCTCTCTGCCTCTTCTCTGCCCTGCCACTAAAATAAATAAATAAATATATAAATCTTTAAAATTGTTTCCTCTAGGTCTTATGTTTTTTCATGCTAATTGCAAACTTTTGGTTCCTCATGTTTTCCTTTGACCCTCAGTTAACTAAAACCGACTGGAATATAGTGATAGAAGCAATGCTTGGGAAATACCGTAAATCGTGACTGTGTGGACGCGTGTGGACGTGAGCAGTAGCTTCCTTTGATTTTAGTTAGTAGTATATACTTAACAGTCAAATACTTTTTCTGAGAGCAAAATATCATTTTTTATTAAACATTACGATGTTTGTAAAAATAATTACCCATATTCTGCTCTTTTAAATCTGGCAATCACAGACAAAGATATTAGGTTTCAAGATAACAAGGTTTTAGACTTTGTGAAACCTTAGAAATGTGATGTTTCTAATAATCATTAGGTGTGTTGAACATGTTATTTCGCGTTCCTTGTCCAGTATTTTCCCTCTAATTGAGATCCATGGCTGCTACTAGGGTAGTTGACAAAGATTCTACAGTGACTGGAACATTTGTTTAGTCTTTATTTGTAGATAGAGACTATTCATTTTGGCAAATACTTGTTTACTTTCTGTGTCCTCCAAGAATAACAGAGAAAAAAATGTCCTTTATTGTCCTTGTCTTATATCAAAACAGTGATGGGCCCAGCCTTCATTTTATGAAGTTAATGGTCCAGCCATTTTGCCGTGAATGGCCTGTTCATAGGGTGTGTGGGAGTCTCTGATTAAAGAGAAGAGTGTTGGAACCCTGACCTTCTTCTTCCCCTCCTTCTCAGGACATCACATGTTACCACAGAGGTGATGAGAGAGAGAATGGCACAGTGGGTAGGAGGATAAGCTTAGGGACCAGACTACCTGAGTCCCAGTCTGGACTCTGCCATATACTGGTTCTGTCATCTTGGGTTACTTTACCTCTATATCTTCAGTTTTCTTCTCTGAAAAGTAGGACTAAAGATAGTATCTATTTCAAAGGAGTGTTTTTAGTATGAAGTGAGTTCTACGTAGAACATTTAGTGTCTCGCACATAGCCTACACCAGATGATGATGAGGATGATGATGATGTCGATGATGATGATGATGATGATTTAATAATTTGGAAGAAGCTCAGACTACCTTTCTGAGAGGAAAAAAAAAAAAGACTTGGAATATGCCTCCTTCCTGTAATTACAGCTGTTAATATCTCTGGTAGTGAATATTTGACACAATATTTGTGTCACCTGCTCTGAGAGGTACGTTTTTTCTCTTTCCAATTTTTGAAGTGCCAACTCTGTGTCCTAGCCAGGAAGAAGCCCCCAACTTGACAATAGTTTAAATTTTTTTTTTCAATCGCAATTTCGTTTTTTTTTTGTCCAACTCTTTAAAATTTCTGCAAACTTAACTAGATTGTTTTTCAGAACAGAATCTTGTTAATTGAATGAATGGAGACATTCAGTAGAACAAAGCAAGTTCTGGAATATAACCACAGGAGGAATTAGTCTGCTGTAATGTGAGTGATCTACACCTTCACTTGAGCATAAAGATAAGGGGGCCCTTTTCCTGGGTGGGTACCTTTCTTTTGACACACGCACGGGTGGCTTGATGTCTGCTGCTTTCTTGGGGCATTGCCACAAACAGAACCGAGAGAGTCCCAGCACAAAGCAGTTTGCTTCATTTCACAATTAGGAAGCTATTTCTCAGCTCAGTTGGGAAGGAGGTGGCCATTTATTTTTGAAGTGCTCTCACATCCTCTTTCAAAGTTGGTTCTCTCTCCTGCCCACGTTCTTTTCTGCCGAGTTTTATGCTCTAGACTTGCATATAATCTTCCCTTTGTGCTAAATCCCCTCTGCAGCATAACAACAATTCTGGATTTTCTGTCCTGAAGGTTTCACTCAGGAGTCCTTGTATGGCTGGGGAAGCTATATTTAAAAAACCTCCCTGGAGGATTCTATGTCTGGCCCTTGAATTGGCTTTTGGAACCACAGGTCTAAACGTCCAACTCCCAGCAGAAAAAGAAACATCCTGTGTTTTTTTCCCTTGGGGTTTGCCATGGGCACACTGTTGATACTGAGCTGGAAATGCTAAATGTGTTGCTTGACCTCAGGAAACTGAGGCTTTGAACGCCTTAACCCCAGGGAATAATTAATATGAGAAATATACATTGTAGGCCAGGCCCATTGGGAAACTTAATGTGGCCCAAGGGAATCCTGGGGCCTGGTTGGGAAGGTTGATGCCCTTCTTCAGCCTAGTATTTACTTATTAATTTGTTTGTTCAGCCATTTAAATGATTATGAGATCAAAGACCTTTTGCTGGGCACAAGGGATCCAAAGAGTATAGTGGAAAGAGTACAGGTTTTAGAATCTGCCAGATGTTGGTTTGAATCATTGCTGAGCTATGTGATTTTGAGCTATTAACTTCTCTAAACTTATTTCCTCATTGGCCAAATGGAAATAACGCCTACATTGCAAGTCGTCATAAGGATTAGAAATAACACACACGAGGCACCTCCTGGTGATTAGCATTCAGGCACCAGGTAGAGCCTCTGGAACCGGACACACATTTTTCTTTGCCCCTCAAAGGTGGTACCTTTGATATGAGCAGTTTAGAAATGAGTACACCAAGCCTGATAAAAGTAACTCCTCCAAGATCACTAGCTTCTGAGGGGAAGAGCTCTGCTTTGTATCTAGGTCTGTCTGACACGCAAACTGATGTTCCTAACCACGTATCCTAGATGACCCCCCCCCCCCCCCCCCCCCGGCCTCAGGCTAGACCTGGGAGTGACCCGTCCTATGGGCTGGCAAGGCATGTTGAATCCCTCTCTTGGGAATATGCAATCAAGCAAGAGACTGAGGTGGTTATAAGAGAGACGTAAGCTGAGAGAAAGGTCGTGGGGTTTACTCGGAGCCAGGGTTACCTTCGTAGACCACGTGTAAGCTGAAGTCGAGGGCTGGAGCCATGTGGATGGAGTCCAGGAAAAGCAAGAGAGTTCATTTTATGATGGATGATAAAGACCAGGTGGGGTTGCTTCCTCACCACATTCAGTGTTTAAATCTAGCCCATCTATCTTTGCTCCAATTCCTCTTTTAGTTAAGTTTGAATATCAGCAACTTGGTTTTTAGAAAGACCCAGAGTTTAACCAGGCATTAAAGTGTAGCTATTTGCATAGGAGCCATGATGTACAGGCAAACAAAATTGCAACAGAAGGTAATGAAGTTTTTAAGGAGGGCGATCTAAAGAGCTGAGGGGCAGAGGAGGGAAGGCACTTACGATCCTCCGCGGAACGTGCGTTTCCTTATGTTGCCCTGTGCTGGCCGTCTTCATGTGAGGCTTGCTACTTACGTGAGAGGTAGGCTTGGACTGACAGCCAGTTCTCGGACTTCACCTAATATGTAGAAATTACTAATTCATTTTACTTGTAAGTATGTCCTTAAGTTCCACAGATATTGTGTGGAATACAAATTAAATAAATGCTTACCATATGACGACAGTCCTAAATATAATATCTTGGATTTCTTTTTTTATGTAATGGTTATTGATTGAAGACCAAGAAAAGGGTATTAAATCCTCTTATTCTAATGGAATTATCTTAAAAGGTATCTTCTGGTCTAGTATGAAGTCAGCTACGGAGGAACTTGAAATTCTTCTCTGGTTTTCCCATTGGTCCTAATCAAATGAAATCAGTTGTATCATTTTCTCTGCAAACCCGGATGTTTTCTGACTTAACTGAAGAGTGCCAAATGAGCCTCATCATTTTCTGCAAATTTTGAGTGAATTTAGGGTATGTAGCTATGAAACATTCCAGCAGAATGGTTTGAGTACTGATTTTTTTTTCACAATATTCAGCTAACTAAGAAGGTGTGTGAAGCACTTACAGTGCACTGTACATATTAGCAATGCCCACCATCTCAAGTACCCTACCTAGGAAACTTCTAGATTGCACCTTGCTAATAGAAAAAGTGTTGAATCAATGCTGTGTACATTTACGGAAAGTCTTAGGTTACAGATGATATTGATGCAATTCATGAAGTGTTTTCATTTACGACAAGGCTCAGAGAAAGATTAGTTGTTCTCTAATACTTTTCTGCCTCTCTTGAAAAACAGCTCTAAACTATGTCCTTATCCAGTGACCCTTAAAGCTGTAAAAGTATATAAGAAAGACCTTGGGACCTGCTTCCCCGTCCAGCTCAGCTGCTAGGAAGCTGTAGGAACGTGGTGGGATCCTCTAGTTTTCATGTGCCTCACTTCATATCTTCACCAGTTAGCAGAGTCAGACTAGAGCAGGGGTAGTAAATATCTACCATACTCTAGTCTCTCCACCCTCCCCAACATGGCTGACCGATCATCATCCTGGGAGGCTAACGTGATCAGAGCCCTTTGTCAGCGAACAGCACCTGACAATCAGCTTTTATATTTGATATTAAATCTGTGGGCTCTCTCCGGACCAGAAGATAATGAAGATCATTTTTAGTTTGACAACTCTATTCTTATAAGAGATCCCAGAAGAGGACCTTGTTCTTAGCAAGTAGTTTATATTCACTCCCCCATAAAATGACAATCTGGATGTGAGAAGAATGCTTTTCCCCCTAAATCACTGTTTGGAAAGCAAGATGCATCTGACTTCTCTTCTCTCATTTGCTCCCTAGACCCTCAAATGTCTTCTTAACAGCAGAGCAATTATGTGTTTCCTTGTGCTGCACTTGGACTTTGCTATCTATTCTTTAGTCCACCGTAGAGCTTACCTTTGGCCTTAAAGGAAAAAGAAATAAGGCCTCTGTGGTTAAAAGAAGGTATTTAGGAAGTGAGAGCTCCAGAGCTCCCCTGCTCACTTTTTACACCACAGATACTTACAGTAAAAGTGAATTATTGCCCCCTTGTGGTAGAGTTATATATTTATTTTCTCACACAAGTGGAATTGCGTAGTATAATGCTACCTTGAAACTGTCTTTGCAATGAAGTTAGTTATTATGAAAAGAACTGTAGGTATCTTTGAAACCACCTCTCCTTGTTTATTTATTCTCACCTATCTTAAACTCCATAGAATCTTGTCTTTGAACTGATTTTTTTTTGAAGTACCAGATATCTAAGAGCTTAAATCAAATGGCATGACCCAAATTATATGGAAGAAACCCAAATCTCATTCAAAATATTTTCTGTAGTCCTTGCCACTTTAAATGAATTTGTAGGGTTTGGGGGATGTCTTATTGCCCCTTTAGAAGTCTGTACCCGAAGATTTTTCTTAAGAGCTATAAAAGGGAAATTTTGAAATACCATGTCCAGGAATCCTTATTTGTAAAGGTTCATGTGATTCTTAGGATTAGCTTTTCTTCCAATTTCATAATATTGAACATGAAACAAGATTTTAAAACCAAACAGGGGCTTCCTTTCAACAAAAGATAGACTTCATGCCTAATAAAATGCCTTAGAGAGGAACAGTGGAGCAGTCCTACAGAGAAGGCTAGCCATTTCATACTATTCTTTTTACAATAAAAATGCGGCGAACTTTTACAAATAGAACAGTAATGCACAGTCACATTGGCTTATTGAATTAGTTCTTCACAAATGATCATAAACACACATAGGAATTCTGAATGGTTTTCGTGTTTGCATATTTGGAGAAGTCCCTCCTGTCAACTGTTTTTTATTTGGGATGGTGGTCACTCCCCGCTAATAACTCTCAAGTAGTCGCTCTGCTTACAAGGCTGTCTCCAGGTTATGTGCAGATTTTTGAAGCACATGCTCTTTATAAAGATGAAATGACTACGTGACCACTTGGAAGATTTTCACATTATGACTGGAAGTTCAGGATGGCCCAGTAAAATCTCCTCAGCATATAGCTGGTTATTTTTCAACATTTCAAAATTTGTTGGTTTGTCTCTAGATTATTATGTTCTCAAAGGCAATTTGATCACAGTCAGGAAACAGTCATGGAAGGATTTGCCAGTCCTTTCTAAAGACCTCGATCTGTACAATATTTTTCGTGGAAAAGATGTTACTTCTTAAAAACCAGATAAATGTCACTGAAAACACCAACTAAAGAGCTTTGTACTACAAATAAGGATTCATTTGCTTTACTGATTCAGGCTCCTTCCTCTGAGGCTCAGCTGATGTAAAATAACTTTTAATGTGTGACTCAGAACGATTATAGACAGGGGAAGATTTTTATCTTCGACTAGGTAGAATATTCTGTGGCAGAGTCCGGTCATGCTCATCACATTTGCCTACTTGGACGCCTTTCTAGAGGAAAGCAGCTTTGTGAACTAGCATCCATTCTTGATGTCAGAAGTGTCTGGGTAGTTCAGCAGTTCTTAAGCTTTTATGTCTTAGGTCCAATTACGATTGACCATGCCACTCAAAAGTCGGCTTACCACTAGAAGAGGAATGTTTTGTATTACAGCCTTTTCCTTATACCTATTTATGATAAATTTTAGGGACATGCAATTTCTCTTGGGAACAAATTTAATTACTGTGGCCTTAGGATACAAGTACTTCATAGTTGAAAATACTTATTGCTTCAGTAATCATAAAAAGAGGTCATAAAAAATTGTGTAGGTAGGACATTTTGGTACTTTACAATTTTTTTTCAGAGTTCTACAGTAAACATTTGTATGTATAAATCTCTGTCCAAGTTTAGATTATTTTCCTAGGATGGGTTCCTAGGTCTGAGTCAAAAGTTATGAATATTTTAATGCTTTTGTACACATTGCCAGATGGCTTTTAGAAAGACTGTATCAATTTTATATTCTCATAATGCATCCTGATGCCTGTCTCACCGCATTCTCACTTTTTACTTTTAAGAATCTTGGCAGCGGCAACTCATTTTATTTGGCACTTTTAATTGTGAGATTCGATTGTTTCATATATTTATTAGCTGTTCTTATTCCCCTTATGAATTATATTTAAGTCTTTTGTCTATTTTTATATGAGCTTTTAAAATATTTAGGAGCCAATTGGCATTTTTCCAGAGAATCATCAATCACTCTTAAATAAATAAATCCCTGTTGCTACTCATTCTTGGGCAAATTCAAGTTGCCCACAGGAGAAAGAGAAATAGCTCCATTGCTGTTCCTTGTCTACTACTCAGTCCTTGTGAAGATGTGGAAGCAACTTTCTCTGTTCTACGTCTAGCGTGTCTTGTGAAGCATGACAAAGTTCCCCAGCTTGGTGGTTTTCAGACTTTTTGTCTCTCGGTTTCAGCTACTTTGAAGAATGGCCCGATCTCTGAGATGATCCCCAAATCTCCCTGGTGAATTTCATAGATACAGTGAAGCCCTGGTTTCAAGTTAGCATCACAAATTTATCATTAAAATTTAATAGAAATTAGTCCTGGTTTCAGACGATCACCTTTGTCATCACAGTTGTGGCTCTAACAGTGGAAATCACATTTGTCATAATTGTGGCTTACTTTCCCGTGTGTGTGTGTGTGTGTGTGTGTGTGTGCGCGCGCGCGAGTGCGCATAGAAAGAGAGACTTTTTTTTTCATAGTCACAGCTACTGAATTTTTTCTTCAATTTTCTTTCATTGCATTTACCATTAGAAAGTCTTCCTCAGGGGCGCATTGGTGGCACAGCGGTTAAAGCGTCTGCCTTCGGCTTGGGGCGTGATCCCGGCGTTATGGGATCGAGCCCCACATCAGGCTCCTCCGCTGGGAGCCTGCTTCTTCCTCTCCCACTCCCCCTGCTTGTGTTCCCTCTCTCGCTGGCTGTCTCTATCTTTGTCAAATAAATAAAATCTTTAAAAAAAAAAAAGTCTTCCTCAAAACACTTAATAATCTTTATGGAAACCCTATACAACCTTTGTGCCTTACTAATGGAGGTACCGGAATCATTGTTCCAATTATGAAAAAAACTCTTACCTAAACCTTTCCTCGACTTTGGGGCTTAGGAAAGCATGAAATGCGTGCCTGCCTGGCAGTGGAGTCTGTATTTTCACAGCTTCGTGTAATTTGTGAGTCTGCCTGATATCTTGGTTGAAAATAATCTATCCTATTTCTGATTCTAATGGCAGTAATCTACAGCTGGACTTTAGGAGTATTTCCATAAGGGGCTGTTCACCTTTCTCTGTAGAAGAGTTGATAGGTTATCCTGTTGGACCGTTTCCACATGTGTGCAAATCAATATAATTATGTTGGTTAGAGTGTGGTTTTGATGGTATATTTCTAACTTTGTTCATTTTGATGATAATCTTGTCTTGCTCATGGTATTTTATACAACTTTCTGGCGAAAGAGGATTGTAGCACCTTCATTCCATAAATGTAAGAACCGAGAGTCACAAGCAGGATGCCTTCCTGCACATCTCAGTTACAGGACCACACTTACCTACTGGCTCCCTTTCCTTCCTCTATTAAATGCCATTGCTTTCCTTAACTGTAATATCTGAGCCAGTCTTCTTGCATCTGTAGAACAGTGCTGAAGAGATTTGCTGAGCAGTGATTTGTCAAGGCCACTGTATTCTTAAAGCACTCAGGACAAAGGTATGCAAATGTGTCATTAGAGTTGGACATAGCTAGAGGCTGATAATGTCCTCATAAAACTCAAACCTTTTTCTGCTGGTCTTGGGCAGTATATTTTCCAGGTTGTTACTCGTGAACTAAAAACAAAGTTAAATCCATGACTTGAATTTCTTTTTGGGTGACCGGTGTTGCACTTGCCTTTAAATGCTTCCTGTACAGGGTGAATGTGCTTAAGGATGTGAAATAATCTGAGTCTAGAAGGCATCATCCAAGTCTAATCTCCTAGCCACAGGTGTAAAGAAATGGAAACCTCCATTAGCGCACCTGTATGTCCAATATAACTTATTTTCAAATATACAGGTCAAAACAGGGCTATGTATTTTCTGTTAGCTTTAATCTTACCAATTTCTTATGTTTGAAAATCTTAGCAGAGTTCCGAAGAAAATATGTACAAGACCTTTTTTTTTAGGTTAGGTTAGGTTATAATATTTTTTTATTACTTTGAGTTGAGCTTTAAGTCAAAACAGCCTACTACTGACTGCAAAATATTTTCAGTTAATTTAGGCCTATCCGTGGTCAAATCTTGGCTAACCATCTTAATTCTTCAGTATTTGCAATATATTCTACATGAGGAATGGGGCTGACCAGAAACAAAACCAAGCAATCAACTGATAGCACATAGATGTCATTCAAAAGAGACTTCTGAGGACAATTTTTATGGTTGTAATTAGGTCTCCCACACATCTTTAGTTGAAACCACTACCATGTAACTTATTGACAATGGAATAATTGTACAAGTTGAAAACTTATTTTATATAAGTTTCCAGAAGCCATGCTGAAATTTTGGCTACACCATGGACTATTTTATGCAAATATGGAGTAACTTTCCTATCATACAATATTCTATCAGCCAGCAAACCCAAAGACCATTTGATATTGACAATTACATCAGAATGATATATTAGGTAAATGGCATGAAAATGACCCTCTCTTAAAATAAGAATTTCCAGTCATTTAGCATAGATTTTTCTGTTAGTCAAAGAACTGCACATTTTTCATTTGAAAAACTGAAATGGTGAATGGGAAAAGATTTCTTGAACAAATAGTATATTTTTATCTTAACACATTTAAACATCTAGTAATATTATTTTTCCATTTACTCAATTTCAATTTGCTTTTAAAATAAACTCCAGGCTTTAAATAAATTAAACATGAGCTCATTTTTACAATGTAGTCAGCAATGATTTTAACTAAGGTTTTTGTTGTTTGCTTAGAGAAAATCTAGCACTAAGGAAATCTTCAAAAACTTTATAATTGAAGCTTCTTTTTAAATATGCAATTTTATGGTATTTCATCTCTCTGCCCTCATTAGGTATGTCTCATCATTAGATATAATGTTACTAAAATAGTTGCAACTTTACAGCTTCTTTGATTAATGATACTTGGGCTAAGGTTTCATTGGGTAGGATTAGCTATGTTTAAAGATGGCAAGATGCCATTATAATGTTAATGCCAGAATTTAATAAGAACCAGAAATTAACTTCAGGGACCTTCATAATTTACTGTGAGGGCATGATCATATTCTGATTATTTTACTGCCGTGTCCTATTAAAAATAAGTTATCCTCTATCTTGTGATAAAGTTTTACTGAGCAAACACTTGTTGTCTGTCAACTGTGTGCCAACCACGTGACTGTTTTCCATCCTCAAACAAAATGAGAAACCCCTCCCTTGTTTAGAAATCTCCCAGGCTCCTGTAATCTAGTACGACGCTGCTTTCTTAAGGCAGGGATCTAGCTCCCTCACTTCTGGTCTGTTTCTTTCACATTTCCTACATCAGCTGCCACCTCCATTGTCTTGACTGCAAAGCTGGCCAGCTATGTCCCTGTAATAAGGGTCTTGGCAGGTTGGAAAGCATGTGTTAGAACTGAATGTGTGATTTGTGGTACTGGTTACTACAGTGTCAAAGAGCTATACTTCACAGAAAAGTTTTGTAGGATGACACAAGTAAAACAGAAGTAGGGTGGATAGGAGAGGAGATTTGACAGTCTGTTGAGGGAAGAATCTGTTCTGAAGGTGTATGTGATGACTTAATTTCTGCAAACCTCAGTGACCTTTAAGCTCTTTTCTGTTCTAAAAAAATCCCATGATTCCTGTGTGTTTAGAACCCAAAGAGGGCAACGGACCCAAAGCAGATGCCTGTGATTTTCTCTCACGATTTTATGTATACATACTTGCAAAGAAATGTTGAGACATTGTAAAAACTATGAACCATAACCTCGAGACGCAGAAAGGGAAATACAGCAGAGACAAAGGGAAAACTATATTCAAAACCTCCTGATGGAGACAAACCTCAACTATTTAGCTGGTGGTCTGGGCTTCCTGATGGTGAAGGCAAAGAGGAGAAATAGGATTATGTGGTGGTGTGATCTTCTGGTAGGAAGACACCTATCCCCAGTTCTTCAGGAACAAACCAGCATTTCTCCTGTTCACAATAACAAGAATAACTGGTCTAGGGGATTTGTAGAGGAAGCCCTAAGCCACATAAGGAACGATGTCCTCATGAATTTTTATAGAAAATGAAGTATTCCACCTATGTCGTTTCATTCACTGGCCTTTGGAGAAGAGGGAGGGAATAATGTTAAAAGCAAGACATTTCTTTCTCCCAGGGGGGAGGGGGCAGGGAGAAGGGAGTTTGAAACTTCTGGTATATTTACTGTAGAGAGATGCTTATTTTCTTTCGACCCACCGACATGTGGAGCAGTAGAAAGATGTAAAGCTGTCTAGTAAAGGGTAGTATTGTTAAAAGTCGGAGGGGATAAATGGAATTTTTGTGGCAGGATGATATTTGCAAGACTGATCAGGCCGCTGGGAGGTTTTTAAATATGCCAGTTCCCTATAACAGGAAGATCGGTCTCTGTTTTAGACAGCATATCCAATTTAGTAAATTATTATTATTCCGTCAAAATTAATGTGAACAATTTTCTCTTTGAGGCTGCTTTTTCCATAGGTGATGTTTTCCAGATGGGCTTTGTGTAAAACTCTTAATGTTTTGTGTTTTCTTTCCTAGAGAAAGAGCCTTTTCTGACAAGTCTTCATTTCTCTTTCTCCCGGTATAGGGAAGAGAGCCCCAAAGGCAAAGGAGAAGAAGAACAAGAAAAAGAAGAGGAAGCTGATAGAAAGAGCCCAGGAGCAACACAGTGTCTTCCTAGCTACAGATAGGGCTAACCAGTAAAATAAAGGACATATAGGGGTAGATTTTGGGGTGGGGGGTGTTTTTGCCAAAGTGCACAAAGCTACTCGCCACTCCTGGACACCGGTGTACAGCGTTTTGCGCTGCTGTGACCAGTGTCTGTTCCCAGTAACGTTGTGAAAGGAGGAGCCACGAGCGTGGTCTCTGTTATTTATGCTTTGATTTGCATCTGGAGACTGTGAAGGCAGGAGTCTGGGGTCCAGCATGTGCCTCGGCTCCACGTGCACCGAGGGATCACGGCACCACGGAGGGGCAAGAGCTGTGAGGCCATGGACCACCCCGGAGACCAGACGTGCATATTTACGGGAAAGAAGACACTCCGCAGGCAAAGTGCTGTTTCACGGGTGACCTTGACTTCTCACATTGTGCGTTCGCAAGGATAAATGCTTGCGGGGCTCTGCTTTGAGCTGGGGGGGCGCTCCGGGGTTTCCTGCTCAGCTTCACGGCAGCTCCCACCTGTACATATTCTGTGGGGCTACATATAAACCTCTTACTTACTGTATATTTATGCTTTCCGAAGCGTAACAAGTCATACCTGATTAATATTATGTCACTTTGTTTCTAGTGGTTCCTAACCATCGTCCAGTAAATGGCTGTTCTAGATTTGCGAACTGACCGATGTTTTGTTGCCCCTTAACTTTTTTTTTTTTTTTTCGGGCTTATTTCTCATCGTAAGAATAGGATGGATAAGCTAGTTTGTACATAGGGGGTCAAATGACCAGTGTCAAAGAATTTGAATATCCATAGACCTTCCCCACTCCGTGTCTCCTCATGCAGGTGACAGGCAGAAGCTAAAACTCCCTTTATGTCTGAGATGTGAGGACTTGACGAAACAGAACTGAAAACATAAGGAATGACCTGCAGTCCCTTCTAGTCCCTTCTAGTGCTTATCATGCTGTTCTACCGGCTAGCTAGAGAATTTTTTAAACCTGTGTTTCAGACTTCAGTGTGTGTGTGTGTGTGTGTATACACACACACACACAAACATATACATATATATTTATTTAAAGCCACCCCTGACTTACCACAGCAGGGTACCTACCAATACTCTTGGGTCACTGTAGACATTACTGTCTTGAGACCATGCATGGAATTTGAAGAGCAAACAGGATGAGTCCCTGTAACTGCTGGTCAGATCTTAACAGGTCTCCTTGGAGCCAGAATCTGTATCCTCTCCAAGACAGAGGAACACTGTGGAGACTCTCCAGGGGACTTTCAAAAACATCGTTGTGCAGTTGGGGGAATCCGTTCTTAGAGGGTTTTGAATTGGCTTCTTCTAAAAGCATTGTTATCTTCCTGGCTAATCCAGAAGAAAATTAGAACAAAGTGAAATGGTTACAGATGTTTAAGGAAAAAAAGCAAGGTAAAGCCTTTTTTCTCACCTTGCATTGGCAAAACTACCTCTCCAGTGTTTTTGTTTTAACTTTTGAGTCAAAAGCATCTTACCAGTAAGTATACATGGCATATACATCATTATGAGAATATTATTGCTATGAGATAAGAAGCCATATATGAATGTTGTATACAACTTTAGGGTTTGCATTCAATCCTAAAGCGTTCACCTCCTTTCATGTCTCTTTACACTATGTTCCTGTTTAAGTGGGGAGGGGGCTCCTTTATATAGTGCTTCATCGTTAATAAGTCAATACCTGTTCTGTTTCTGAGATGTTCTTTTTGTGCATTAAAAAACTTCAAAATTATTCTTTGTGAAAGTTTTCTTTAGAGGTACATTTAGGGGAAAAAAGCAATACTTTAACAACTGTACCCCTAAATAATCCTTTAAAAAAGGCAGACAAAACTTTGAAAAACCAATGTTAGTAACTATATCTAGGAACTGGCTAGGTATAAATTACACTAGAGTGGAGTGGTTAGGAGATTTTTTTAAAGATTACTTATGTTGAGAGAGGGCATGTACAAGTCAGGGGAGGGGCAGAGGGAGAAAGAGAATCTCAAGCAGACCCCAAGCTGAGCGGAGTCTAAAGCGGGGCTCAATCCCGTGACCCTGAGATTGTGACCTGAGCCAAAATCAAGTCAGACACTTGCCTGAGCCACCCAGGGGACCCAGGTGGAGAGGTTTTAGAGCTGCACTGCCTGAGTTCCAGAGTAGCCTGGGGCAAATTCTCTCTCTAGGGCTCTGTTCTTCATCTGTGAAATGGAGGTAACAGTATTGTCTACGTGTAGGGCTGTGTTTTAAGGATTAAATTAGATAAGTGTAAAGTATGGTCAGCACAGGGTATATACTAAATTGCTACCCAAATTACCTGTTACTGCCTCTGTTCTTGATATTTAAATTATTTAAAAGACCTCCTTTCTTGTTAACAAAACAGAATATATTTATGAAAACATCAGTTCCCTTCAATCTATTGCTTGATGCCTGGAAATTATTTGCCCAAATTTTTATTCTTGTGGGAATTGATTTACAGCTGCTTGATTTCTAAGCCTCCCAGTTATAAGCAAATACACAACAGAAACACACACATACTACAGTGTAATTCATAGCTTCGGGGTAACACAAAGAAGATCTAGTGGTTTTCCACAAGTAGCTATACCATGCCTATATTTATGATGTATATAAATATAGAATATATGAAACTGATTCCCCCCCCCAGTATTTTCAGGGAGCTTATTAGCATCTGTAGAAATAAATGATGGGATCACAACTTTGTCAGTTAAGAAGTCGGGGAATTAAGTCAATTAAGTTGGGTCAGGAAATTAAGTCAATTAAGCTGGGTTGGGGCAATAGGTGCAGGCAGTCAAAAGTATAAACTTATACAAAGAATATATCATGGGGAAGGCAAGGTACAGAATAGGGACTATAGTTAATATTGTATTCTCTTAGCAATTTTCAAATACATAATATGTCTTAAACGTCCTCATCACAAAAGTTTGACAGATTAGCACTTAAGAAAAGCCAGCTTTATGAATGTCTTTTTAAGATGCTAATTGCAATAATTGTATACATGAAATTTTCATCTTTTGCTAGAAACATTTGGAGAAAAGCTAGGACTTAGCCTCAAGTGTGTGATTCCTCCTCTAGCATTTTTTTTTTTTAAAGGAGAGCTATGAGTAGGAGAGAGAAAAGTGAATAATACCTCTGTTCATGTTAGAAGTTTGTGCATAGTAGATGCTGCTTGATAATATCATTAGAAAAGGGAGAATTAGTAACCCTAGACGTGTCTAGTCCTTGACCAATCTCATCATCCTCCCCCTTCTTTCAAAAGGAATTCCACTCAAGCATCGGGCCTCATCCCCTCTTACTTTTGTGGGGTCTTCAGTATCCACTCCGGGCATTTCTTCAGCTCCTCCTCTCCTCTGACTTAGGTACAATTTCTCTCAAGGTCTTCATTGTCCACTCTCCTGAAAAAGGAGTTTACGGTCACTGATGGCTTTGACTTTGTTCCCTTCTCATCGATTTCTTCCCCACCGCTGCATTGTCCTTGTTCTTACAAAGGGAGCAATGACATTCCTCTTACTAAACCTGAGGAGAACATTTGCCTTATTTGCCCTGATCCTTTTGCACGTGTCCTATTTCCACCAAGTCTGACTTTATTGTGCCCTTTCCTTCAGAAACGTCATTTCTCATTTGACTTCTATAACATTCCTAACCTGGGTTTTCTACTTCCCTACTTCTTTTTGGTCTTTTCAAGTTCTTTCTTGGCCTAAATTCAAAATACATTTCATAGGTGAGCCCACGATTTAATCTTTTAAATTTAATCTCTTCATCTCCTCAATTTGGTAAATATGACCTTATGGCTTCAGACACCACGTGTATGCTGTTGATTTTCAAATCCAGCTCTCTGGCTCCAGGTCTTTGATAATGTTTTCCAAGCCTACTAGAGATCTTGACTAGGGAGCCACACACTTAAGCTCAATGTATCTAAAACTGAATTTATTACCACATCGGTTGGGCTCCAGTCAAGGAAATAAAGCAGTTGAGGTGTTTCAAACAGGGAATTTAACACTGAGAATTGGTTACACAGGTAATAAAGGAGACAGGAAACTGAAGTGGGAATGACAAGATCACCCAGAGATTAACAACAGCAAGAAGCCACTATTACCTCTAGGGCAAGGGGGTAACAGGAAGAGGTTGAGTTTCCTGAATCCAGAAGGTAAGGCCACCCAGCTGGAGCTAGAACTGTAGTAGTTGAGACTAGAGCTTTGACCATAGAAGAAGCTGGAACCAAAGACAGAAAGCTTATCTGGTGGGAGTTAAAATCTTGGAAAAGATCTGGTCATCCTGACTTCTTGCCTGGCTTCTCCCTACCTTCCAACCTCTAGTCTTCTACCCACACCTGCCACTGCCCAAACCTGACTGGAAACCAGGGAGCCTGAGTAATGTAGTTCCCTCTGTAGGGAAGGACATAGACCCAGGAGCAAGCAAGCAAATAACATAATCACTGACATCTTCCCATGAAACAATTCCTCTTCCTGCCTTCCCCAATTAATAGTTAATAAAATCTTTACTTACATAGTTGGTTACATGAACTCTCTTGTAATCATCACTTACTCCCATTGTTCCCGACATCTAATCAGTTCCTAGATTCTAGTGAGTCTACCTGAGAAGGATCTTCTGAATTTCTCCCCACCTCTTCACTTTCTTTGTTCTGTGGTTGTGCTAAGTTTCTCTCTGTTTCTCTTCTAGACTGCTTCATTACCCTATTCTTGCTCAAAGCTTCACTCCAACTATTATTTATATTTCTACTACTTCTTTTTCCTGTTGATATATTGGTAGTGCTATTTATTATTTAAATAACTTCATGTTTCTTATAGAATAAGATCTTGTAATTATTTACATGAAACACAGTACCCTTTTAACTTTCTCTTCACCCATGTAGCTTGTGGAGATCAAGAAAAGACTGAATGCACTGGGATGATCATTATAAAATTTTCAAGGGTTCCTTTCAGGTAAACTTGGATATGCTTACCATAATGATTAATATCCTTGAATCATGAAGGCAGAAATGTAAGGGTACCTATGACTTTGAAAGCAAGTGATAAACACATAAAATCTGAGAGGTCCAACAGTCTGAAAAATGTGTCAAAGATTTAGACAAGTTCCCATGTTAATCTATGAAGAATCATTACGACAAACTACCATGTGCCAACTCCCCCCTTCCCCCACATCAGAAGACACTGCTAACCACTGCTGAGCTAAACACAAGTCTCAGAGTCCTTCCCAACAAAGGTGTTCCAAGGAAACACTACCAAGAGATTGAAGGTGACAGGGGAGTTATAGTCTTTTGGATTCCCATGTCAACTTCATGCCCAAGATAGTGACAACGGTCTTCTCTCAGAAACACTCCAGAATAGTCCATAAATACTTTTCAAACCTTGCCACCTAGGTACCCTTAAAGACAGAAAAGTAAAGTTGTAAGTCTGGGATTATAACCTTTATTAGCCAACTGACTTCTCCTCAGGTGTTCTAACCTCAGTCTCTGTAGCAGCATGCTACCCAGGAGCACATTCAACTTTTATTTGATTCTCTTCTACTGGCTTCCTTAATTCTTCTTGCTAATTTCGTTCTAAGACTCAGCCACAGACTTCTTCCTAGCTCTGTTTTTGAGAAGAGGGGTTAGCAAACTTTTTCCATGAAGGGCCCGAGAATAAACACTTTAGGCTTTACAGGACATGTGGTCTTGGTCACAACAACTCAGCCATGCCACTGTGGCACAAAAGCCACCATAGACAGTATGTAAACAAGTGGGTATGACTGTATTGTAATAAAAATTTATTTGCAGACACTTAAATAGGAATCTCATACAGTTTTCATGTGTTTCACCATAGTATTCTTTTGAATTTTTTTCAACCATTTCATAAATGTAAAATTGCTGGCTTGCCAGCCACATAAAAACAGTGGCAGTCTGGATAGAGCAGATGACCTGTTGGTCGGTGGGCTGTCCTGGTAAACTTCGTGAGAGGCTGCCACTAACCCCACCTCAGCTATGCGTACTCTGCCCCTGCAGGAGTCCGGTAAATGTGCTGAAAGCATGGGCCACTTTAAAACCACCTTCTGTGTGGCTAAGCCTCAAACTTCTATTTCTACTCTTGATACTAGCTCCGATTCTAGCTTTCTCTCTTTATTTGCCATAGGATATCCTATGTACTTCAGGCCCAAAACTAAAGTGAAAGAGTAAAAACTCAAAAACCAAAAAAAATTTTTTTCCAAGTTTTCTCCTATCTAAATTTTTTACCAGTATATGTAGCACCACTATCCTCTCACATACCCAAGCCCCTGCATTCTGATTAGACAATCATACTTTCTCTTTATTCTCTGTCTCTCCAATATCAAGACGTCTCTGTCCTTTTTCTGTGATGTGTGTCAGTGGTGTACCCTTCTTTTGTCCTAATCTATGCAAATTAATGCAGTGGATTCATTTTAAATGCAACCAAAAAAACTCTTTTTAAAAATGATTATTTGTTTATGCTTATTGGTGTCTTTACTGTACTTCTGGGATCCATAATTCCTCAACTGTGCTCCCTGTGATCTTGGTACTTTTTCTTTCCATTAGAGTTTGGCTTCCATTTCCTGCCTTAGCCTATGAAAATTGAGTATGCAATGAATGCCTACTCTTTACAAAGAGTAAAACTTTGCAGGCAATGATTGCAGTGCCTCTGTTCTTGGCTTGTTCACTTTGAATGAAAGATGATTTTTAGACTAACATCACATATCCTCTCCAGCTCCTCCACTATGGAGACAATAGAACAGGTTATGTGATAATGGCAGGAGTGCCAGGAAAGGCATTTCTGAGAACTTTGGCATGAAGCCTAGATGCTGGGTATATGAAGATCTGGGAAAGAAGTAGCTCAGACACTGGCAACAGCCAGTGCAAAGGCCCTAAGGTGCAAAGACTCAGCATGATCGAAGTACAGACAGAAGGGAAGAGTTGCTAGAGTATAGTCAGAAGGAGCATGGGACCAACATGGGGTTAGGAGTATTCAAAGGCTAGGTCATGAAGGGTCATGAAAGCTATGGCAAAAGCTTTGGTCTAAGTGCTTAGAAAATTACTGGAGGATTTGAGCAGGGGAATGATATGATTTGATTCCTTCAACCTATTCACTTGGGCTGCTGTGTGGAAGGTGGATTTTCAGAGTGAAAGCAGAAAGACAAATTAACAGGTTATTTCAGTAATCAGATGAGATTTAATGTGACTTGGGCCGGTAGGTGGCAGTAAAGAAGGAGAGAAGTGGTTGGATTCAGGACATAGTTTGGCAAAAGAGCCCACACATTTGCCAGGGAGTTGGATGAAGGGGGTAGTCATGGAGAAAAAGGGAACTGAATATGTCCCCTAGGTTCTTGCCTTATGCAACAGGATATATAGGGAAGATGGGGAAAACTGGAGAATACACAAATCAATTTTTCACATGATAAGTTTGAGATGCCTGTTAGATATCTCTAAATCTGGAGTTTAGGGAAAAGTTCAGCTCTAGAGATATAATTGTGGGGTGTATAAATGGCACTGAGCACCAAGCTTACGGGCTGATACAGAGAGAGAATGTCCAAGAAGAGAAAAGAGACTGAAAAGCATCCAACCCTTAGACATGAAGCAGTAAAGAGACTTGGAAAAGTGTCCAGGGAGAAAAACTAAGAGCCGGTGGTTGTTAACAGTGACCAAGAGCTGGGATCTAAAGTCTACTTAGTTTCCTTCCCCCACATTTTAGAATAAAAATATCAAGAGAAGTGAAGGACAATTAGGAAAAATTTGTAATAATTGAGGAGTTTGATCTTCTAAATTGTTTTCCTCACTGTACACTTGAAGAGTGAAACTAACCAATACTTTATAATCTCCTTGAAAATGTTGTCAGTGTAGAAAGAACTTAAAATAAGTCAATGCTCAAAAAACTCTGGAAACTACTCTTTACACAAATGTGATAATGATACTTAATTTTGGGTTACCACATCACCTACCAACTCCATCTACACTTATGATGAAATAATTATCTCAATGACCCAAGAAAGAATTTTCCTTTATTTCTTTCAAATTTAATAAACTATATCAAGTGAACAACAAAACAAGCATTTTGTGAATTATAGGTCCTTGGGTTTGTAATTTTCAACAATGAGGATTTTTTTAAACTTGTAATTATTGAGGTACTTTTGTAACAGCCCTCTGATGTAGGACCATACATGTCTGAACAGAGTTGGGTATTACACACACATACAAAATCATGGTATTTAACTGGAAAGCAAGATAAGTGTTAAAGTACTTTTTTCAGTGTTTACTGTGTAAAATAGGATAACTAAAGTTTTAAGGACTTTCATTACATTTTTAAATTAAGTAAGTACATTTCTAATCTTTTTCCCCATTACACATGCTTCTCCCAAGTTTGCTCTTCCCTACATACACTACCTGGAAAAACTAAAGGCAGAAAGACCAACAGCATACCCATAACCAGTTCTCTCCTTTCTGATCAACAAGGAGTATCCCATTTCTCAATCTTCTTGCAGCTGGGTGGGGCCTTGTGGTTGATTTTAACCAGTGGAATTTTGGCTGGAAATTATGTGTGTCACTTCGGGACTGGGGCATTTATGAGCACGTGTCTGTTCTGCATTTCTTTTCTCTTTTGGTTGTGACTATAAAGGTAGGGCCACAAGATGAAAGCAACCTAGATCTCTGAGTCACTGCATGGAAAACGGTTTCCTTGGGTGGTTGCCAAACCTAACTCAGACTTTGCATGAATAAGAAATAAACCCTTATTGTATTAAGCTACTGAAGTTCTGGGGTTATTTGTGACCTTAGCATGGACTGGCATTACTCTGTAATGCAGTTTTTCAGCTTACTTTTTCTTGGGATTAAGAAACTATCTTACTTTATTAGTTGAAACCTTGTCAGTAGATATAGAAAAGCAAAAAAAAAGTCAAAGGAATATTTGAGCAAAATAATCAACTTGCTTAGGTTTAGAATTAGAACATTGATAATGTACTTTTAATGAAGTGTCTCATTTTTATGGCAGAGATTGACATCCTGGTGATGGTAGTATAATAATTTGTCAAATTTCCAAAGATTCATATAGTATCATTAGATATTCAAGGTAGCACATAATCCCTGTAGGTTTCCTCCACATACCTACCCTGTGCAACAAGAGTAGGCAATTTATAAAATCCATTATTGAGCAGTCAACCAGATGGTTAAATAGGAGGCTCCTGAACTCTCCTCCTCCCACAGACACACTGAATGTACAGCTAGAGAGTAATGACCTCAGGAAGAGTTCTAGAAACTAGCCAAGTGACTCCTACACATTGAGCAAATGAGAAAATATCCACATTGGAATGAGTATGAAAGACTGAGACACACATTTGCCATAAACCCCACTCCCAGCATAGCACCATACAATGAAGATGGAAGTCCAAACTTCAGCTTCTCCATGACAAGGGGAGGGTTTCAACTCATATATAGCACCCCAACTTTTAAGACTCCTTTTGAGGAACAGGACCTCTAAACACTTAGCTCTTGTGTCCACAAGACTCTAGCAAACAAAGAAGCAATTGTCAACTAGTGTGAATACCCACTGTGGCTATGGCCCTATGGTTCAGTGTAGAGGAAGCAGGCAAAATTGCTCACCTCTCAGTTGTTCCCTGAAAGAGGTAAACTGTATATGTTAAAAGCTGCTGAGGGTGAAGCTTCTAATTTAGCACACATCTAGTGGCTACCTGTAATCCTTCCACAGGAATGAGTGGACACCTCCCTTGCCATCTTCCTGTAGCCAGCTACAAGTCACCAGTATCTCTCTGGAAGGAGCCTGTACACATGTCTGCACCCCAGGTTTTGTGCTGCCACCTGAGGGACAGGTCCCTGGATTGCCTGGCTCTGACAACCAATGGAACTTCCATTCATAAATCCCATAGGACTGTAGCAAACAAAAAAGAAGTTCTTAAATGCCCATCTCACAGTCTTTCCCAGAAAAGGGTTTATCTGCATTCTTTAAAAGCTTATGTCTGATGGTCAGGCTTCTAAGTTAGCATGCAGTTAGGGGCGGGCAACAATCCTTCATGGAGACCAGAGAAGCTGGTGGAAACCTCCTCCAGCCCACTCCAAGTCACCAGTATCTCCTTGGAAGGAGGTTATATACATGTCTGGGACCACAGCTTTCATGGCTGCTGCATGAAGGACAAGTTTCCAGGTCGCTGGGCACTGACACCTAATAGAGCTTGCATTTGTGACCCCTACAGAAATGTAGCAAAGAAGCAGTTGTTAATGAGCATAGAAACACTCCCTTCTCCCACCATGGCTGTAATTCCCAGGACAGAGGGAGGAGGCAAAATGACTACCCCCCCCAATTTCTTCCTGGAAACTACATACTTTCCCAGCTGCTGCCTGAGGGTCCAGCTTCCAGTCAGCCTGCATTTAGATGATGAATGTGACCCTCCCCTTTGGGACACTGATGGGCTTTGGCATACCTCTCAACTTCTGAGGGAAACAAAGAAGCCAACTAGGACAATCACAAATGTTTGAGCAATAACCAAGAGCTTGGGCTGGGATAATTGATGAAGTTCATCTCCTACACAAGACCATTCTGTCAAAACTGGGAGAGGTGGCTATTTTATCTAATGTACAGAAGCCAACACAAAGAGTCAAGGAAAATGAAGAAACAGAGGACTATGTTCCAAACAAAAGAGCAAGATAAATCTCCAGAAACAGAATTTAATAAAATGGAGGTAAGTGATTTACCTGATAGTTCAAAATCATAGTATAAATATGCTCTCTGACTAGAAGAGTGCAATTAATGAACAAGGTGAGAAATTTCAACAACTAGAAAATACAAAAACATACCAAACAAATCAAAGATCCAAAAAATATAATGATTGAACTAAAAACTTCAATAGTGGGGCCTAATAGGAGACTAGCTCAAACAGAAGAAAGGATCAGCAATCTCAAAGACACGGCAATGGAATTTATCTAATCAGAAAAGCAAAAAGAAAAAAAGAACAATGAAAGAGTGAAGACAGCTTAAGGGACTTATAGGACACAATGAAGTGTGCCAATATGTTTTATAGTGTTCTTAGCAGGAGAACAGAGAGAGAAAGGGAAAAACACTTATTCCAAGATATAATGGCTGAAAAATTCAGACATCGAGATCCAGGAAGCCCAGAGAGAACAATATAAGATGAATTTAAAGAGACTCATACTAAGAAACATAATTAAATTATTTAAAGTTGTAGATAAGGATATAATCTTAAAAGCATTAAGATATAAGCAACATGTTATGTACAAGGGAACCACCATAAGACTATGAGAAGATTTTCAGCAGAAACTTTGTAGGCTAGGAGGGAGTGGGATGGTATATTCAAAGTACTGAAAGAAAAAAAAAATAAACCTGCCAACCCAAAATACTCTACCCAACAAAGTTGTCCTTCAGAATTAAAGAAGAGAGAGGTTTCCAGACAAACAAAAGGTGAAGGAGTTCATCATCACTAGGCTGACTTTATAAGAAATTTTAAAGGGAGTCCTTCAAGCTGAAATAAAAGAATGTTAATTAATTAACGGGGAAAACATACGAAAGTATAAAACTCACTGGCAAAGGTAAATACATAGTTAAATTCAAAACACTATTGAGTAACACAGGTATGTAAATCACATAACTACTTTGAAGGAAAAGTATAAAAAAATAACCATAACTATAATAATTTGTTACTGGATACACAGTGTAAAAAGATGTAAATTGTGACATCAAAACATAAAATGTTGGGGGGGAGTATAACAATGTAAATTTTCTCTATGCATTTGAAGTTATCATCTTAAAATAGACTTTTATAAGACATTTTATGTAAGCCTCATAGTAATGACAAAGCAAAAATTTACAGTAGATAGACAAACAAAAAGAATGGAATTAAAACATAACACTACAGAAAACCACGAAATCATGAAGGAAGAGAGGAAGAAAGAAACAAAGGAATGATAAATCATTGAAAACAGAAAACAATGAACAAATGGCAATAGTAAGTTTGTACCTATCAACAATGCTTTAAATGTAAATGGACTAAATTCTACAACCAAAAGACATAAAAGGGCTGAATGGAAAAAAGATTAAAAAAAAAAAAAAAAGGACCCACTATCTTCTGCCTACAAGAGAGTCAGTGTGTCTTTAATTTAAGGACACACATAGACTGAAAGTGAAGGGATGGAAAAATATATTCCATGTAAATGGAAACCAAAAGAAAGCAGGGGTAGCTATAGTTCATAAAACAAAATAGACTTTAAGCCAACGACTGTAATAAGAGACAAAGAAGGTCATGATATACTGATAAAAGGGTCAAGCCAATAAGAGGATATAATATTTATACACCTATGATGTATAGAAGCACCTAAATATATAAAGCAAATTTTAACAGATCTGAAGGGAGAAATAGAGAGCAATACAATAATAGTAGGGGATTTCCAAACCCCACTTTCAACAATGGATACATTGTCCAGATAGAAAATTAATATGGAACCACTGGACTTAAACTACATGTTAGACTAGAGGGACTAACAGACATTTATAGAACATTCTATCCAACAGCAGCAGAAAACACATTCTTTCCAAGTGCACATGGAACAGTCTGTGGAAAGATCATATGTTAGGCCACAATATAATTCATAATAAATTTAAGAAGACTGAAAATCACATCAAGCCTTTTTCCCACCACAAAGGTTTGAAACTGGAAATCAATTATGAGAAGAAAACTGGCAAGTTCACAAATATGCAGAGATTAAACAACATGCTCCTTAATGACCACTGGATCAGTGAAGAAATCAAAAGATTTCTTAAAACATATGAAAATGAAATACAAAGGACCATAAGACACTACTATCAATAATTGCATGCCAACGACTTAGACAACCCTGAAGAAATAGCTAAATTCCTAGAAATACACAATCTACCAAATCTGAATCATGTAGAAAAGTAAAATTTAAACAGACCAATTACTAGTCAGGAGATTAAATTGGTAATAAAAAACCTCTCAACAAACAAAAATCTAAAGCCAGATGACTTCACTGGTGAATTCTACCAAACATTTAATGAATACCAATACTTTCAAACGCTACCAGAAATAGAAGAGGAGGAAACACTTTCAAACTCATTTTATGAGAACAGAGTTACCCTGATACCAAAATGAGACAGGCATGCTACAAGAAAAGGAAACTAGAGGTCAATATTCCTGATGAATGCAGATGCAAAAATTCTCAACAAAATATTAACGAACTGAATTTAACAGTACATTAAAAGGATCATCCACCCTGATCAAGTAGGAATTATTTTAAAGATGCAAGATGGTTCAATATTTGGAAATCAATGTGATATGCCACATTAACAAAATAAAGAATACAAATTATATGATCATCTCAATAGATGCAAAAAAGCTTTTGACAAAATACAACATCCTTTCATGATAAAAACTCTCAGCAAACTGGGTAGAGGAAATGTACTCAATAAATGCCATACATGACAAACCCACAGCTAACATTGTATTCAACAGTGAAATGCTGGAAGCTTTTCCTTTAAGATCAAGAATAAGACAAGGATGCCTACCCTCCTAACTTTTATTCAACACAGTATTAGAAGTCCTAGCCAGAGCATTTAGGCAAGAAAAAAATAAAAGACATCCAAATCAGAAAACAAGAAGTAAAATTGGCTCTATTTGTGGATGACAAATAGAAAATCTGAAATACTCCACCAAAAAAACCCTATTGTACCTAATAAACAAATTCAGTAAAATTGCAGGATACAAAATCAATATGCAAAATTTGTGTTTCTATACACTAACAATGAAAAATAAGCAACAGAAATGAAGAAAACAAGGGGCGCCTGGGTGGCTTAGTCAGTTAAACATCTGACTCTTGATTTCGACACAGGTCATGATCTCAGGGTTGTGACATGGAGCCCCTGGTCAGGCTCCACACTGGTATGGAGCCTGCTTGAGATTCTCTCTCCCTCTCCTTCTGCCCCTCCCCCTGCTTTCGATTGCTCTCTCAAAAAAAAAAGGAAGGGAGGAAGGAAGGAAGGAAGGGAGGGAGGGAGGGAGGGAGGGAGGGAGGAAGGAAGGAAGGAAGGAAGGAAGGAAGGAAAAGAAAGAAAGAAAGAAAGAAAGAAAGAAAGAAAGAAAGAAAAGGAAAGAAAAGAAAGAAATGAAGAAAACAATCCCATTAATAATAGCTTCAAAAAAGAATAAAATATTTGGGTATAAATTTAATCAAGGACATGACTGACTGTAGGACACTGATGAAAGAAACTGAAGAAGACACAAATAGAAAGATTTTCTATGTTCATGAAGCAGAAAAATTAATAATGTTAAAACGTCCATACTACTAAAGTGATCTGCAGATTCAATGCAATCTCTATCAAAATTCCAATGGTATTTTTCATAGAAATAGAACAAACAATCCTAAAATGTGTATGGAATCACAAAAGATGTCAAATAGCCAAAGAAATCTTGAGAAAAAAGAACAACGCTGGGGGCATACTTACTGGTTTCAAACTATATTACAAAACTATAGTAATTAAAACAGTGCTATATTGGTATGAAAACAGACACATAGACCAATGGAACAGGATAGAGAGCCCAGTAAAAAACCCGCGCATATATGGTCAATTAATTTACAACAATGGAGCTGGTAATATACAATGGGGAAATTGTCTTTTCAATAAATGGTGCTGGGAAACTGGATTGCCATATGAAAGGGAATGAAACTGAATCTCCATCTTCTACCATACATCAAAAAAAAAAAATACCTGAAAATGGATTAAAGACTTAAATATAAGATCTGGAACTGTTAAACTCCAAGAAAAAAACATACAGGGAAAAAAAGAGAAAATATATGGGGTAAGCTCCTTGAAATTGGTCTTGGCAATAATTGGATTTGACACCAAAAGCAAAAGCAACAAAAACAGAAATAAACAAGTAAGAGTACTTCAAGCTAAAAGCTTCTGCTCAGTAAAGGAAAATATCAACAGCATGAAAAAGCAATCTATGGGACAGGAAAATATTTGCAAAACATATATCCATTAAGAGATTAATATCCAAAATATATATGAAACACATACAATTCAATGGCAGACACAGCCCAATTGAAAAATGAATAAAGGATCTAAATAGACATTTTTTTCCAAAGATGGCCAACAGGTACATGAGAAGATGCTCAACATAACTAATCATAAGGAAAATGCTGATGAAAACCGCAAGGAGATCTCACCGCCCATCTGTTAGAATGGCTATCATCAAAACTAATTAACAAACAAAAGAGAAATTCTGGTGAAATGTGGAAAGAAGAGAACCTCTGTGCACTGTTGATGGGAGTATAAATTGGTTCAACCACTATAGAAAACTATGGAGGTGCCCCCCAAAATTAAAAATAGAACAATCACATGATACAGCAATCTCACTTCTGGGTATACATTTCAATGAAATAAAATCACTACTGAAAGAGATGTCCCCACCGCCATGTTCACTGCAGCATTACTTACAATAGCCATGACTTGGAAACAATGTAAGTGTCCACTGAGGAATAAAGAAAATGTTTATATACATACAATGGAATAATTTTCAGTCATAAAGAAGAAAGAAATCCTGCCATTTGCGACTACATGAATGGAACTTAAGGACACTATTGTAAGTGAAATACGTTGGAAAGAAAAAGACAAATACTCAACGATCTTACTTATTTGTGGAACCCTAAAAAACTGAGCTCATAGAAACAGAGAATGGGTTGGTGGTTGCTACAGGCAGGGGGCAGGGTAGGGGTAGGGTAAATGAATGAAAGTGGTCAAAAGGTACAAAATTCCAGCTATAAAGTAAGTTCTGGGGATGTAATGTACAGCATGATGACTATAGTTAACAACACTGTACCATATATTTACAAGCTGCTATAAGAGACCTTAAAAGTTCTCATCATGAGAAAAAAAAGTTAAAACTGTAAGGTGATGGATATTAACCAACCTTATTGAAGCAGTCATTTCACAGTATAGGTATATATCTAACCATTACATTGTACACCTTCAACTAATATAATCTATATGTCATTATAATGCAATAAAGCTAGAAAAAAACAAAAATAAATGTTGAATAATGAAGTAAATCCCAAGTGGACTTTAAAAATCCTTCACACTCATTTTTAATGAATATTAACTTATTCCAAAGCCTAATCTCTTCACAATCTCCATTAAAATGGTTGTTATCCACCCCCAAGCCCCTAAAAGGCCCACAATGAACTATCACCTCACGCCTTTTGGGATGGATATTATAAAAAAGACACAAGATAACAAACACTGGCAAGGATGTGGAGGATGGGAACCTTGGGCACTGTTGGTGGGAATATAAACTGGTGCAGCCACTCTGGAAAACTATATGGACTTCCTTGATAAATTAAAAATAGATCTACCATATGATCCAGAAATCCCACTTCTGGGTACATATCTGAAGGAAATAAAACTATTCTCTTGAAAAGATATCTGTACTACCATGTTCACTGCAGCATTATTGACAATAGCCAAGGTATAGGAACAACCTAAGTGTCTATCAACAGATGAATGGATCAAGAAAATGTTTATATATAATGAAATATTATTCATCTTAAAAAAGAAACCCTAACATTTGTGACAACATAGATGAATCTGGAGGGCATTATGCTAAGTAATACAAGCTTAGAAAAAGACAAATACTGCATATCACTTTTATGTGGAATCAAAAAAAAATCAAACTCATAGAAACAGAGTAGAAAAGTGGGGAGTGGTTGATAAAAAAGTACAAATCTTCAGTTATAAGATGGGTAAGATCCGAGGAGCTAATGGATTTCATGCTGATCACAGTTGATAACACTGTACTGTAGAGTTGAAATTTGCTAAGAGAGAACTTAAATTTTCTCACCAAAAAAGGGAGGCATTAAATATGTGAGATGATGAATTTGTTAATTAACTCTGAAGGGAACCCTTTCGTAACATATATGTGTATCAAATCCTCATGCTGTACACTTTAAATATCTCAAAATTTTGTTAGTTATGCTTCAATAAAGCTAAAAACTGCTGTTAATGATAGCTTATAATTACTCTTTGTTAAGGAGGCTAATCTTTGACTACTGTATCATATCACATCACCGTATCATATCACACCACCCATCCCACAGAATATATCCGCATACAAATCCCATCTGTTATGGACTGAATTATGTCCTCTCAAAATCCATATGTTGAAGGCATAACCCACAGTGTGATTGTATTTGGAGATAGGGACTTTAAGGAGGTTAAATGAGGTCATAAGGGTGGGGCTGCAGTCCAGTAGGACTGGTGTCCTTCCTTATAAGAAGAGGAGAAGGGTACCTGGGTAGCCCAGTTGATTAAGTGTCCAGCTCTTGGTTTTGGCTCACGTCATGACCTCAGGGTGGTGAGATGGAGCCCCGCATAGGACTCCATACTCAGTGTGGAGTCTGCCTGAGATTCTTTCTCTCCCTCGGCTTCCCCTCCATTCTCTCTCTCAAATAAATACATAAAATCTTTAAAAAAAAAAATCTTAAAAAAAAAAAGAGGAAGAGACACTGGAGGCATATGTACACAGAGCAGAGGCCATGTCAGGATACAGTGAGAAGACAGTCATCTGCAAACCAAGGAGAATGGCCTTAAGAGAAACCAGACCTCCCAACACCTTGATCTTGGACTTTTCAGCCATCTGAACTATGAGAAATAGATTTCTGTTGTTAAACATCTAGTCTATGGTATTTTATTACGGCAGCCCTAGAAGACTAGTATGCCATTCTTCACCAGGCTCCCTTTGGCCATCTTCTCCTTCATGCAGTCTTACCTCCCTGACTTATCATTGACACTCTCCTCTGAATTTCTACTGTAAATGTAGTTCAAGACTTAATACCACTTTTAAATAAAATCCTGTAACTTTTTTTCAACAAGGGAATTATTTTTATTTCAGTTAACTGGTTTTAAATCCCTTGAGATAAGAATTCATGGTCTGTATACCATCTTTTTATTCCACAAAATTGCAGATGTAGTAGCTATTCAGGAAAGGATTCTGTTAATGATCCAATATTTCCTTTCTGAATTTTGATTATTAGAATTCAAATCACCCCAGAATCCCAAGAAGAAAGTTTTTATGAGAGTCAGGAGTGAGAATTTTTGTTATTTGCATAATTTTTCAATTACATTAAATTTCTCTTAAGAATATGATTGTTAGAGTACTTCCTATCATATATCTAAGATAATTGTGTGTGTGTGATTCTGCTCAATGTTTAAAAGGGAATCAGGGCAATTTATCTGTTTTAATTAACTCATAATTTATCAGATTAGTTCTCAATTCAATGTAATTTGCCAAGTGACACTTGGTCAGTTTAAGTTTTAATTAGGGAAGTAAAACATCTGTTTTAAGTAGGACACCTTCATTTTGTGATAAGTGACTTGGGATGAATACCTATGGGTTTTCTTTACAACAAAAAGCAAAAGTGGACTCATCCATTTTCAATCACGAACTATACTCAGAAATTATACTGAAACAGTCTGAACTTTTCTATAAACATATTCAATAAAAAATAAAAAGAACAGGACTCTGTATATATTTCTCTGTCCCTGTTCATATCTTTATGTATCTCTCTCTGCCTTTTTCCTCTCTTCTCTCTGATCCTACTCCTGACAGCTTTGTTCTGTTGGTCTGTGTCTGTTCCTGAAAACACAAATCATTTTCTCCTGGACATGGAGGCAAAAGACGCCTGAGAGTTCTTGGTGTTCTCTAGTTTGTTCTGAAATTACATTATTAAGAGCTTACTGAGTGAGCAAAACTCAACATTGATCAAATGGAAAAAGGAAGCACCACTAAGTTACAGCTCCAAGCAAAACCACTTTATGAGTGTGTGGCTGGACGTGCACTTAAAGACACCAGGGCCCAGGTGGCCAAATTTATGTCCACCCTCTTGATCTGATAATACAGAGCAGGGGATGAATTGGTAATGAACCAGGCTGAAAACAGATGGTGACTCCATGTGTGTTTGCTGCTGAAAACCTACAAAGGGGAAACATTAAATATGTGTCTTTAAATTTAAATTAGTGCATTTCAAAAACACAGACTGTTGAGCTTTTGAAAACAGGCTGGCTGAATGTGTTTCATCTTATAGTTTTGAACTCTGATGCGTTTTGCGGAATAGCAACAGGCAAAATGGATGGTATGTTAGTTACCCTTTCTTTAGCTCCTCAATATCAGTGGTGTTCCACTGTAATTAGGGGCTTGTGTGCAGTTCTTTGTCATTAAATTTGCTACACCCTAATTAGGAAATTTAGAAAATTCAAAAGACCACCATCTAAAAATTGGCACCAATTATTAAATATATTTTCTCAGATTATATGATTTCTGTTTTACTCCACAATACTGATTGAGTTTAGTACTGACATGATTTAAAACATTTTCTTGATGTACAAACAGCATTTTATAAAAATATATCAAAACATATAACATTCTACTGGCTGTATATATACGTGGGCTGTATTGAGACTTTCGGGTCTGAATCTATCCAGAAATGATTATTTCTTTGATTTACATTCTGAGACAAGCAAAACTGGTGCTTAAATGCCAATCCAAACACATCCCAGAATAATTTGGGGAAAAGCTACCACAAACTCACCCTGTGATTCTGTGAGGGCCTTGGATGATTTAATATAAAACTACATAAAAATGAGTATAGTTGAAGGTTGAGTAAAGTTTATAGCAAGTCCAGAATTTGGTCTGGACTCCCTAGACAATGGAGTTACAGGAAATTGGGGCCCAGATAAAAGAGGGATGGAGTGGTTTACTCCCCACCTCACATCCCACATCTGCTCTGCATAAATCTTGGGGCTATTATTACCTGAGCAATTTCTTCTGTGTTCTTCCAGGTAAAACTCAAACTGTCCAAGTTCAAGGTGGATTTGATTTATATCTTGGACATGCCTGAGTTTACCCGAGGTGGCAGAATTTCTCAGTGGTGCCAATTCTATACTACCGTATGAACTTACTTCTTAAACATAATCTCTCCCTTCCTTTTGGTTTGGTGGTGGTGGTAGTGGTGGTGGTGGTGATGATGATGATTTTAGGAGGGCTTATTATACTTTTTAAAGCTTTTATACAAAGATATTAAAATCTTTATAAGTGTCCTCACTGAGGAAATATGTTGAGTGGCAAGTATTTTCACAAGCCTAGGAGACCAGAGGAAGGTGAGACGTTAATGGAGCCTACCCAGAAGGTCCTGATTCCCTTCTCTCACCCTCCTAGCTTCCCACCCTCCCTTCCTGCCCTTCATACTCTCTTTTTCTTTCTTACTGCTCCCACCTCTCTGTTTTCCCTTCATCTGTCTCAACTTGAGAAATACAATTTAGGGAAAGTTATGGTCCATGGTTTTTCTTGGAAATTATATGTTATTCAAAGTAAAACAAACTCAAAAAGAACAATAAGAATCTTTGCCTCTTGTCACTGTTTCAAATGTGCAAAATTACCAAAATTAAGGTTCCAAACCGTCTGAAAGTCTGAGCAGCTGGAAGCACAGGTTCCTAAACTCTATCATATGAATTGGAGGACTTGACGGCTTGATTCTTTGTGATGGTGCCTCTGCTCTGTGATCCAAAAAACCACTGGTTACTCCAATTATTAGACTGAACAATTCAAACTTGTTATTGTATTATAAATTCCCTGAAGACAGGGATCTTGGGTTTAAACCATTGTTTCCAGATCACTTAGCATATGTCTTTGCATATAACAAATAATATTTCTACAGTGATTCAAAATGTTTATATATATATATGTATAATATATAAATATATGTTATATATTATAAAGATTTAAAAATATATATAAAAATACATTTTCAAAAATTTGGTTCATACAAAAATTGTGAGGTATGACAAACAAGTAGTGATATTCCCATTTGACACAACCGGAAACAGAGACTGAGTGAGTGAATTTACTTAAGTCCCTTGGTTCTTTTTATACCAGGCTATCAGCTAAATATTTGTTTAGTAATAATTGAATATAAAATTGGCAGCCAAATGATCTATGAAAATGTCTGACAAAAGTTTCTTCCTGGACTAAATGTCTATCATAACTAAATTGAAGGCATGTTTCCATCCTCTTATTCAAAGTTTTGACACTAAAACTTGGTTCTCTATGATTTGAATAAGTTCATAAAAAGCACTTAAAAAGCATATTTCACATTAAATGTTGAACACCAAATGTCAAGCAATACTACCCATCTTAAGATAAATAAGACCTGACTTTGCACACTCCTTTTTCATTCTCAAAACACATATGGTGTCTCACTATGCCAGTGCCTGACTGCATCAGGAGGGCACATGTGCTCCATGCCCTCAAGCAGCATGGAGTTTAGTAATGGAAACAGACCTGTGAAGAGATACTCAGGCAAACTGAGTACAAATTTCTAAAACTGAGGAATTAATACTTTGCTAAAACACAGAAAGGTTCTGTCAGCATTTTCAAAGAGACCAGTTTCTGTCAATTCAATAGTCCCGGTCATACATATTTACTTCGGATGTGTCACTCTTAAGTCCTCCCCCAAATCCAGGGAAGACGTCTTGTTTCCCTGCACCCTTAAGGTGGTGCAGCATGATCTGCAAAGTTGGAAAGTTGGTGTTTGCCCACGATGCTGATTTCCAAGTGATACTTTTTGAAAGACTGGTATAAAGGAGCACCTTCCATGTTCAACATCATTGCTTTTAAGGATTAATTAGGCTTTGCATCTCTTCTTGGAAGAGTCAAATACAATCTAAGGGTTTTTAAATTCTAATTACAATCTTTGATACACGTGTACATAATTTTAGGTTACTATTTTTATCAAAGACCAAAGTATCCTCAAACATTGAAAACTGATATTTTAAAACTGCTTTTAAAATCATCTTTATTTTTTTAAAGATTTTATTTATTTATTTGAGAGACAGAGCATGAGCAGGGGGAGAGCAGGGGGAGAAGCAGACTCCCTGCTGAGTGGGGAGCCCGACTTGGCGGGGGGGGGGGGGGGGGAGGGGGCTCGATCCCAAGACCCCAGGATCATGATCTGAGCTGAAGGCAGACGCTTAACCAACTGAGCCACCCAGGTGCCCCTAACATCATTTTTACAACATAGAAATGTTAAAAAGAAAACAAAAATGATCTAGAATCCCTTCTCCAAAAAGAGCATACATAACTTTTACCATTTTGGTATGTTTATTTCCAGTTCTTAATGCATTTATACATTAAAAAAATAAAATTAGAATCATACTGATTTAAGTATGATTTTATAATTATTTTTTATTTTTACTATCATATGTAGTTACCCTATGTTATTAAAACATATAAATATTTTGTATGTCATTTTAAAATAATTTAATAGACATTAATTCCAATGTTTTGTTGTTATAGATGTAGTGTCCTTCAGGAGAAAATCCTAGAATAGAAATGCTAGGTCAACAGGTTTGTATATGTTTAAGATTTTTTTATGATGATCCCAAATTACCATATAGAAAGTCTATCATAATTTCTATTCCCACCAACAGTACATGAAGGTATCCCAAAGATTTTGAGATCTAATTTAAAGGGGAAAAATTAATGAAGGCAAGTGTTATTTGTAAGTAGAACAAAGAGAATGATGGTAGCTAATGGCCACTGCTTGCTAGATGACCCTATTATTCAGTGAGAATTATGCTAACTTAATAACCATATGGGATTTTAAAAATTTAATCCTACAACCTTTTCTATTCTCAGGTGTTAGTTTCATTATTACACTTAACTCTAAGCTCCTTCTTGGGAACAACTATGTCTTTTATCCTTAATTCTTCATGTCTTAGTACCCAAAGCATTCCAGGGACATTACTGATATACTTAAATACACTGACTGAATCATGTAGACACAAACTCCAGCTAGAAAAAAATTTCTGTGTAAAGCTTGACACAAAATAATAATGTATTATCAGGTTGTATTTCGAGTAATCAAAGCTTTATGCTTTCCATGAAGCTAACTTAATCAATCCCTACAACATGCACTGAATTGGAGCAAGAAGTACGATTCCTTCCCTCAAATAGTTCATCTCCAGTAGAGAAGATAGACATGTAAGCAGGGTCAGCTATATATGTGAGCCCAGTACAACATGCAAATGCAGAGCCTCTTCCTAAAATATTAAGAATTTTAAGAGAGCCACAGTACATTAAACCATGAATGGGGCCCTGCCGAATATGGGTACCGCATGGCGGCACAGGTCACACGCTCACGAATTCAGCCCTGGAAGTCAGCGTGATTGGATGATACAGGAGGATAAGTGCCTAAATGGAAGTGTGTAGTAAACGGTAATAGGAACACAATGGAAGTGGTGCTCTCATTCTGAACAGTTCTAGTGGCTTCACCAATTAGCATACAGTAATCAAGATAAATCTGACTGCTTTTAGCAAAATATTGCAGCCAATGAATCAAACCTGCAGAAAAAGAAATAGATTTATTTGAGCCTACTGCATCTACTAACTGGATATTAGATAGCATATATCATTTAAACACTGAATTCAACATTTGGAGGAGAGATGAGAGTCATTGTCATGGATGAAGAACAGCGAGGCGGACATACAAGATGAATACCAAATATGTTTGTGATTTTGTTCGCTAATCTATGGGAGCCAAGGAAACTCACATTTTACTCTTTTTTTCCTACCCCAGTCAAGACAATATAATTCTAAGAAAGCAAATGAAAAATATTCCAGGACAGGACATCAATCGTTTTTTACAATACGAGTGAACAGACCAACAGACCTTTTGGCTTTTCTTATTTGGATTAACTTCAATGTCTAAAAGTTGCTAAGTAACACTTTTAATAATAAGAGATTTCAAGGCCAGGGAATTAATGATCCATGACCCTATTTAAGAGAAATATTAGTGCATCGTAAGGCGAGATGGTTGAACACAGTAATGGGAACTTCGGGTAATACACTTAACCACTTTCATGTGCTACTTTTTCATGGCTGCTCACGGTCAATTCGGCATGACACTATTTTTTTATTAGACCATTTACCAAGATTATTTCATCATTATCTCAAGTCAGCTAATAATTACATGGGAAAATAATGATGTGGAAAGAATAATCATTGTATAGTCAGTATAATCTTGAAACAAAGTTATTTCTCGGTCTGATAAATGTAAATGTTTAGAACATACTAAGTGCAATTTAACTTTTCAATATACATCTCATAGGCTCATTTCAGCAAAACCAAACCAACACACACACACACACACACACACACACACACACAGACACGCATGTATACACATACATGTCCTCTCACAAACCTCTCCCTGTGCTGGAAACACTTATCCACTCTGCCTTGGACTTCAGCAACTTGGTCCTCCCCAAGAAATTTAAGCCAAGGGCTAAACCACCACACAGAGAGGACTCAACCTGGGCAGAGAACAATCTCTGAAGGTCTCCTGAAGCCAAACTTGGCTAAAACCCCGTCAGCTCAGAGTGAAGGGAAACTTCAAAGGGAGTAAACAGCTTCTGTGGATTCATGGCCATGGGAGTTTTAAAGTTGAATAAAACACCCAAAATTGGTTTGGACTCATTCTGCTGAAAGCACAAAGAGTTTCAAGGAGAACACATCACCTTTCAAAACAAATGTTTTAATTTCTCTGTAAAAGACTGTGTTTTTTGTTTGGGAAATGTCTTCAAGTAGCAATCTACTCTCTACTACCAGCAGCTAGACCCCTCGAGCTCACGTTAGATTACATCCCATGGCCTCCAGGAACGGGGAGCTTGGGAGAGTTGGGAATGTTTTAGGGAGCTCTGGAAACAAATCCTGGAGGCATTCTTTTTGGCTAGCATATGAAAGCCTGGGATCCTAGGACTAGGGTTTTTTTTTTCCCCCTTGCAGAAAGGAAAATTGCTCACAAATTGCCTAAATCTAAGGCTCTATCATTTTTATGATAAACCTAGAAGGTTGCTGCATAAAAGTGACTTATTCTCCTTACCAATATTCAGGGCAAGATGGTTGAGGATGACAACACTATATGTTTAGAAATGTCCACCTGTCAGATCTTTCTCAGGTGACAACCTGGTATCCACCTTTCAAAGATTTATAGACACCAGACACATGGCAACTTCATCGTAAAGAAAATCATGTGAAGTATGGGGTGAAATAACCTGGACATTTCCTAATCAGCTGAGAATTCTTACTTTTAGGTGGGTAATTACACAATTTGAACTTGAGAATACCTACCTAAACTCTCATTCCCATCAATTTCAATTAAATCTACAGCTTCATCACAAGGCAAGCAGTATCCATAGCAGCTAGAACTATAGGTGAACTTGTCCCCGGTATGAACCTCGGGTTCCTCATCTATGAAGTGGTTTAAGAACCTGTTAGGAGTGTTGAGAAAGCCAATGACCTAGTATGTAAAGTATTTTCTATATAGCAGACAATAAATACAAGTTGTAGGCATATTATTTGTTATAATGTCAGAGAACTTTGAAACAACATCTAGGATGATCTCACAGGCTTCATGAGAAACCTTCAGATAGCGGATGCTGACTTCCTCATCTCCATGCACTTGGTGTTCATCACCCTGTATGAGGGTAGACATGTCCCTGGGACTGCTTTATTAAAGAATAGTCCTGGCCTAAGCTCTCTGATGGTATGAGACCTTCCATCCTCAATTTTCTCTGTGACTTCCAAGCATCAGTGATCACTGTCTCTCTTTTATCTTCTTCCTGTCTCTCTGTTCAAGGGTAGTGAAAGCTTCTTGACTGGTCACAGTCTCTCTAGTCCTTTAAAAAATTGCCACAGAACTCTAAATTTTACTCTACTTACTATACTCCTTCTTAGTGCACAGACAGAACTAAGGAAACAATAATCCCTATGCACTTTCATATTTCAGATCTGAAGAAAAGTTAATTACAAAGAGGAAAATTAGGTGGTTGGGGACAAGGGTGGTAAGGAGGATCTTATTCTTTTTTTAATATTCCAAAAGGTTCAAGTGCAGTCTAACAAAACTTTAACAAATTTAAAGTTGGAGAAGATAAAAGTGTGAGTTATTCTGCTGTGAAGAGGCTTTGAGGAAACGGGCAAAAATTATTCATACAAGAAGGAGCCCAGATGATCACTAAGCATGTGAAAGGATGCTCAACTCCAGTAGTAGAAAGGAAAACATAAATTGAAACCATATTGTAGCACCAATTCACACCCTTTCATTTGAAAACATTTTCAGATATGGCTATGCCAGGAATTAGTGAGAATGCAGGACAGTAGGAATTCATATACTGCTGGTAGGATTTTACAACAGAAGCTGTGCACATTTCATGATCCGACAATTTCACTTTCAAGTATACCCCTCAGAAACTCTCACACATTGGCATGGGGTACCTTGCATAGCTATGAACGGTGTTGAAGCAGCATTGTTAAGTCTACCAACCAGAGCAAAAATAAATAAATGATGAAGTGTTCATATGATGAAAGAGTATGAACAGAGAATTGACAGAACTAGCTCTATATAGATCAATGAGGATGCATCTTACAAAGACTTTTCAGCAAAGTCTGGTTTTCAGAACACCCAGAGTATGATGTTATCTATGTAAAGCTTAAAAACACACAAAGCAACTCTGTATACATACTTAGCATATATGAATATATACGTAGTAAAAATATAAATAAATGCATGGGGCTAATAGCAAATTCAGGATAGAAGTTACTTCCTTTGGAGGAGGTACTACTGGGAGGTAAGGGGGTCTGGTACACAGGAAGTATCAACTATTGATTAAGTTTTATCTCTGAAGCTGAGTTTATTATGTTATTTCTTAAACCCTTTTGCATCTGAAATATTTTATAATAATATTTAACACTTCGAAGTATTAAATCAGACTTGGTTTTTAGGGTGAATAAAACATAGGAGAAAGGAACTAACATTAGTCAGAGGTCTAATCTGTTAGACACTGTATAATTTTCATATCCTTTAATCCTTATTGTTGTCTCTGCCATTTCAGGTAGACAGATGGAGAAAGTTCAAGTATTGGAAAGATATTTGAGGCTATAACAGAGATTTGACCAACACTAACTGGCTCCAAAGAACTAGATACAGAGCACTGCAGGAAGACGGGGAGAAGTCCAAGCTCATGGAAAGATCACTGAAAACACCTTATAATCGTGGGCCTGACAAGTTGCCTTTCTCCCTCTCTTTTATCTTGTAAGTCAACACCTCTTACAATTTCATTTCTCCTTTATTTACATGGAAATATCCTTAGCAGACAATAACTTATTCAAGTTCAAGGCTTATATCTGATTCACTGCCACGGTCACATGCTGTTGTTAGTGCTCAGAACATGGTGGGTGTTTACTGCATGCTGGATGGATGAGTGAATGATAGGTAATAACACAGATGCGCCAATATGATCACGGAGATGATCTCATTATTCATTGCTATGAACATATTGATTCTTACATGTAAAAATCAGTACAGACAAGAACAGGTAAATAAAAAACAGAACTCTTAGACTCAGCTGCAAAATGAAAGGGAGCTACATGTTCTATTATGGGGACAAGGTAATTCCCTTCAAAGTGGTAATTAAGGGAGATGATTCTAATTTGAAACTGGTTTCCTAATTGGTGTTTGGCTTTTAGAAATCTCACAGGCCTTTAAATTATATATATTTTGTTTAACTCTCTATAGCTCACCTCCCCCACCAACAAACCCCCAAAATTCTTTAAGATCGAGGAGGTGAGTCACATAAAGGGTCAAAGAATTAACAGTTACTATCCAGGACATCAATTTGCTATCCAAAGTCTCAAAAATTATGAAATATGAAATAATGAAAATTTAGGAATCAAAAGCATTAATATTATAAAAAGCTTTTTAAGCTCAAATGTCACCAGTCACATCTTCCCTGACCATCTAAGCTTAAATAGCAACCTTCCTCCCCATCATTCCTGTCAAGGTCCTCCGCGTCACTCTTCCTGGCAATGACATTGAACCTATTTGTATGTTAAGCATGTTGCCCCCTCTACCCCATAAAATGTAGTGTCCAAGAGGCCAGGAACTTCACTTGAATTATTCACACATATATCCCTGGCACCTGAAATATTGTCTAGAAGATGGTAAGTCCTAAATAAACATAGGTTAAATGAATAAATGATTGAGTCCGTCTTACATTTGCAAGAACAATCTTCAGAGATTTTCATTTAACAAATGCAAGTCTTTCTCTGTGACTATGTTTGTCCACATGATAGGGATCTTCAAATATAGTGAACAGCAGGGGTTTTTCTTCTTTCTTTCCTCTCTTCTTCTTTTTCTTCTTCTTTCTTTTTTAACAGATTTATCGATGTTTAATTAATAAAGAATTGCATACTTTTAAAGTGTACAACACATCCAAAAGTTTCCTCGTGCCCCTTTGTAATCTCTCTTTGCACACCTCTCTATCCTTAGATAAATAATAATCTGCTTGTCACTGTAGATTAAATTTTCTAGAATTTTATACAAATGGAATAGTACAGTATGCACTCTTTTATTCCTGGCTTCTTCCATTCAGCATAATTATTTTGAGATTTATATATGTTGCCATATGCATCATTAGTTCATCCCTTTTTATTGCTGAGTATTTCATTGTATGACTATACCATAATTCATTTATTCATTAAATAGTTCATGGGTGTTTGGGTCACTTCCAGTTTTTGGCCATTACAAAAGAACTGTCATGAACATTCATATGCAAGTCTTTATGAAGACACATGGTTTCTTTTCCCTTGAGTAGATTTCTAGGAGTGAAATGACTAGGTCATACCATTGGTGTAAGTTTAAGATTTAAAAATCTGGCAACCTATTTTCCAAAGTGATTGTACTATTCATTCCCACAAAAATGGATGAGAATTCCAGTTCATCCACATATTTACCAACACTTGGTCAATCTTCTTCATTTTTGATATTCTAATAAGTGTATAGTGGTATATCATTGTGTCCCTACTTGTATGCTGTTAGCATATTTTCATGTGCCTATTTGCTATCATTATTTCTTTTTTGGTAAAGCATCTGTTCAAATATTTTGCCCATTTTTAAAAACTGGATTATATATTTTTTTCTTTTTACAGAGTTTTAAGAGTTCTTTATATATTCTGGATACAATTGCTTAATGAGCAAGGTCATTTGTCCCTATTTTCTCCCAGTCCATGGATTGTCTTTTTATTTTCTTACAATGTCATCAAAAAAAAATCAGGGTTTCTTTACTGAACAAATTTATAAAATGCCACACTCTGCCAGGATTAAGAATTCAGATGCTGGGGCGCCTGGGTGGCATAGCGGTTAAGCGTTTGCCTTCGGCTCAGGGCGTGATCCCGGCGTTCTGGGATCGAGCCCCACATCAGGCTCTTCTGCTATGAGCCTGCTTCTTTCTCTCCCACTCCCCCTGCTTGTGTTCCCTCTCTCGCTGGCTGTCTCTATCTCTGTCGAATAAATAAATAAAATATTAAAAAAAAAAAAAAGAATTCAGATGCTTACTTGAAAACAAAGTTCCTGCCTTTAGGGTGCTTACAGTTTAGTATAATGAAGTGCAACGATGGATCAGTGCTGGGAAATGGGATTACTAGTATCCCCCATGTCAATCTATATAAATCCTGGAGGTGGGTATTGTACATCCAGGAAAGCCTGTGGTCCATCCTTCACACAAGCAGCTCCTAAAAGGAATCCCATATGTGCAATAATGTTGTAGGTTGGTCTAGTTTGACTTGTCATGTGTAAAAACAAGAAACAATGAAATAAAGCACACCGATCTGAAATAGCAAATGACTCGAGTATTTCAGTGATGTACTTTCATTGTTCCATTTTGTGCTACTGAATATTTTGTGCTACCTGAGGTGGAGGGAAATGAATGATTTTTATTCGTAGTAGCTGTAGAGAAATATGGTCTAAATCCATTCACATTTTGATAAATGCTACAATTAATAAGCAACAAAGTCTTAAAATAAAAAGAGTGCATGTACTTATTTATTTGGAGAAATGGCAAGAAAGACAGAGATTTGATTGTGTATTCTACTCTTTTAGCCTGAGGAATAGGGCATCATGAACTCGGAAGCATAGGCAAAACATTTTTTACAAGTGGTGAGAGATTTTGGATACCAGCCCTTTATTCAATATGTCATTTGCAAATATCTTCTCCCATTCTGTGGGTTGCCTCTTAGTTTTATTGACTGTTTCCTTTGCTGTGCAGAAGCTTTTTATCTTGATGTAGTCCCAAAAGTTCATTTTTGCTTGTGTTTCCCTTGCCTTTGGAGACATGTTTTGAAAGAAGTTGCTGTGGCTGATGTTGAAGAGATTACTGCCTATGTTCTCCTCTGGGGTTTTGATGGATTAGGTCTTTCATCCATTTTGAGTTTATCTTTGTGTATGGTTTAAGAGTATGGTCCAGTTTCATTTTTCTGTATGTAGCTGTCCAATTTTCCCAGCACCATTTACTGAAGAGACTAATGACAGTACCGATAAAAGGCTGGCATCCAAGACCTATAAAGAACTTCTCAAACTCAACACCCAAAGAACAAATAATCCAGTCAAAAAATGGGCAGAAGACATGACAGACACTTCTCCAAAGAAGACATACAAATGGATAAAAGACACAAGAAAAAATGTTCAACATCACTAGCCACCAGGGAAATTCAAATCAAAACCACAATGAGATACCACCTTACACCAGTTAGAATGGCTAAAATTAATAAGTCAGGAAACAACAAATGTTGGTAAGGATGTGGAGAAAGAAGAACCCTCTTACACTGTTGGTGGGAATGCAAGCTGGTACAGCCACTTTGGAAAACAGTATGGAGCTTCCTCAAGATGTTAAAAATAGAGCTACCCTACGACCCAGCAATTGCACTACTAGGTATTTACCCTAAAGATACAGATGTAGTGGAAAGGGGCACATGCACCCCAATGTTTATAGCAACAATGTCCACAATAGCCAAACTGTGGAAGAAGCCCAGATGTCCTTCAACAGATGAATAGATAGAGAAGATGTGGTACATATATACAATGGAATATTACTCAGCCATCAGAAAGGATGAATACCCACCATTCGCATCGACATGGATGGAACTGGAGGGGATTATGCTAAGTGAAATAAGTCAAGCAGAGAAAGACAATTATCTTATGGTTTCACTCAAATGTGGAACATAAGGAAAAGCATGGAAGACCATAGGGGAATGGAGGGAAAACTGAAGGGGGGAGGAGTCAGAGAGGGAGACAAACCATGAGTGACTATGGACTCTGGGAAACAAACTGAGGGTTTAAGAGGGGAGGGGCGATGGAGGGATGGGGTAGCTGGGTGATGGGTATTAAGGGGGCACGTATTGTGATGAGCATTGGGTGTTATACGCAACTAATGAATCACTGAACACTACATCAAAAACTAATGATGTACTATATGGTGGCTAACTGAAAATAATTTTAAAAAGATAAATAAAAATTAAAAAATAAGAAAAAATAAAAGTGGTGAAAGAACATTACAAATATTGAGCCAACATGATTGATCACCAATTCTAAGGCCTAGAGACATAGTACCTCAATGGTGACTACAGGATTTGATGCCAAAATTACTGAAAAAATAAAATGGTGCTATTGATAGAAATGTATGTTTCAGAAAGAGGACTACATTTTGAGTTGAGGATAAGCTTGATTAAATATTTTAATTTTGGACAGACAGAAAAACATCCAAATGGAAATGCCCAGTATTCTTAGGGCTAGAGAAAAACAATTATGAGTCATCAGCTAAAAGATAAACCTGAGAGTAGATACATTTTTAAAGGAATGTTGAAATAAAAAGAGTTCTGGGTAGAAAATGAATACTGGAAAGGAAAAGGACCTAGAATTATCATTCCACAGAAGCATTGAGTTAAAAGTAACTGAATTATTTTAATCTCTTCTGCAATGGGAAAAAATAAAACTTTTTATAATATTTGATGTGGTCAGTAGGTATTTGGTTGACAAAAGGAATATTTATAGGTTTAAAGATAGCCTACTCTGTTGCCTGACAATTAAACAAGTGGAAAAAGCCTTTCTTGTATTGAGCCCCATATGACCAAACTATTATCTTTGACTTTGGTTACAGTTCCTGGCACAGAGTAGGCATTCAAGCAATGTTTGTTAGATGACCAGATGGTTCTCCTTTTGTTCTCAGCCAATTCAGTAAGTCTACTCTCTTCCATATGTATGCCAGATGGCTGAACAGTTACATGAATTTTTAGCTGTATAAACCAAAGTAACTTAAATTATTGTGGTTATGTATTGTGCATCTCCACTTGCTTTTTTATTTTTAAGGTAAATATTCCGAATTTACAAAGAAAATCCTCTTATGATACCTAGACAGTTTGAAGAAGATAAATGAAGAAATATGTCACATGGCTTCCTTATCAATAAAAGTAGGTGGTGTTATTTGTTTTGAGTGGAGATACTTGAGGAGACAAAGTTTTGTACAGTGGCTCTGGAACAGGGTGTTTAAGATGTATAAGATTGTGGAATACCAAATAAATTGTATAGATCATGGATTTTCACTGGGCCATGATGATTCTATAGCTTACAGAACAATAGTTATCATTATGGAAATTGTGGAGAAAAAGGACAATGAGAATACTGCCTAATTCAGAAGACAAAGTAGAGACAAGGTAAAATGTGACACTAACACGGTAGACCATGAAAGCTCTCCCTCTTCAGATTATTTCATATCAGAATCTTACTTGTTCTTTTATTCCATCAGTCCACCATGGGTTGTGTTAGCCTTGTATGGATCACAGTACCAGGTGAGGCCAGGAACTTCATCTCTAGTAAGGAATTCTGCTGTAGGGTACACCCAAGTTCAGGTTTCTATAATCAGGAAGATGTTTGATTTATGGAAAGCTCAACTCTCATTTAGGAATGGCCACAGATAAACTACCTCTCTTTCTTGGGTAGTTCCTACTACTCGGAGTTGACAGATGGTTGACAAAAGATCAAGACTATTGTTTTAGTTTTCCTTCCACTAATTGCTACTATAGCACAGTGATTAAGAGCATGGATTTGGGAGTCACAGAGATCTGTATTTAAATTCTGGTTTTGTTGCTTACTAGTCTGTGTAAGCAGTTCTACGTTACTTAATATCTCTGGTTACCATTTTTCATCTAAAGTGGAAATATAATATGTAGGTTGTTACAAGTTTTAAATGGTTGTTTTAAGGGTTAAATGAGGTGATACATCTAAAGTGCCCTGCTTAATGGCTAGAAAAATTTAAAAAATTGTTATTGGGTTCCTGCCCTTCCAGAATCCTTGACTTTCCTATTATAAGGGAAATTAATATTCTCCCATCCTCATGCCAAGGGATGCTCATGATCTTAAAACTTAGGGATCATATAAACACAATTTGGAATAACAAGACCCTTTAGGTATTTTAGGAAACTTTTGTTTGAGCAGAAGTCTTAGATTTGTTCCAGGGTATCCTGAAATGTAGCAGAGGTTTGGGAGAGGGAAGTCAGTGAATAAACAATGTTTGCACAAGGACTGATATCAAAGAAGAAGCTAAGCTTACTCACCAGTTACAAGCAAAAACAGATTACAGCAAAACTGCAGACTTCCCTACCTTCACAACTACCTGCCTTTGCAAAGTCTGACCTCCCAATAAACTTACTACATAGAGGAGACCAGGGCAGTACAGAGTAAATACAGAGGAATATACAGGTATGAAACTTCCCCAAATAAAGAACTCAGTGGAAACTGACACACACTTGTAAGTGCTCACTCATTCTTCAGGTCCTGAGAGAAGTAGAAATGAAAAGTTGGCAAGGAAATCATAGAATTCTTCCCAATATTTACCAAAGGGCTGGAATTCCTGTTTTATTGGTCCAGGCAGGAACAGGGAGAATTTGAAAGGGTATCTGCTCTTATATGTATCAAATGGGGGTGACTCCAGGGGAGAAAGAGACCCTTTCCTTTTTTTTGAGGGGGGGGTTCTGTGCCTTGATCCTGCCTGGTAAGGATATGGCCATGCCCATTCATTTAAGTATGGACTGTGGCTGCTTATATACCACAATAGCTGAGCTGAGTAATTGTGACAGAAAACATATGGCCCACAAAGCCAAAAAATATATATTGTCTACCCCTTTATGGAAAAGTGTATAGACCCCTGATCTGGATCGATCACTTGGGAAACACAGGGATACGTTTCCTCTCTGTTTGTCAAGTAGCATAAGAAGCCTCAAATGGCAAAGAGACGGTCTCAACCTCCAATTTGATGCAACAGTTGCTATGTCCCATGGTGGAAGAATGTCTCTCTTGGGTGCTAAATCCTCCAACCAGAAAAGCTCAGAGTTTTAGGGACAGTGAAAAAAATGTTTTATAAGTGGGTAATAAAGTACCATAATGGAAGGGGTCACACCGACACCCACTCCTGGGTTTCCAGGCCCATGTATTCTAACATTGGGAGAAAGAGCACTTTATTCATCTCAGTCCCTGGCTCAGAATATATACCACAGTCCAAACTTGCAAGGTGTTAATTGCCAACTGGTGCTGTAACTACATCTTTGATAAACCTTATTTTATATGAGTAATGAGGTACGTGGTAAGACTGGTGAGCTCCATGAGGATCAGCCCACAGGCTCATTTCTTTGGCTGAAAAATGAGTTTCTTAGCCATCCCATATAGAATACTCTGATAAAGATGCGGTTGTGGATGCTATTTTTAGCAGAAGCATGGTTGGTAGGAGAGGGAAATTCAAATCCAGAAATAGCTATTTCATAAAGCAAATCATTGTCTCTTCCATGATTGCTGAGGCCTGAATGGTTGTGTTCCCTAATATTCATATGTTGAAATGGTGATCCCCAAGATGATGGTATCAGGAGGTGGGACCTTTGGGTGGTGATCAGGTCTCCAATAAAAAAAATCTCACCTAGCTCCCTAGACACTTTTGAGAACAGTAAAGAAGTCTGAGACCCCAAAGACGGCCCTCACCTGACTATGCCAGCATCCTAATCTCAGCCTGTCAGCCTCAAGAACTGTGAGAAATAAATTTTTATTGTTTATAAGGCACCCAGTCTGTGGTATTTCATTATAGCAGCCAGAAATGACTAAGACAATAATGGTAAGGCTGCAATATGATCAACGTTTTTATCAGATAGCTGGCTTGATCTCTAGGGACTCAGTATTGGTGTCTTCAGACTTTGTGTATCCAAAGTGGGGGTAATCTGGCCAGGCCTGGTGAGAGCAGTCTATGTTGCTGATCTTGTATAAAGTACATCCATCCTTACGATCATGGCACATTGTTCCCGAGTTCACTGATGAAACATCTGGGGGAATGGGGATGAATTTGACTTGACATACACAGGATATACCATCCTGTTCATGTTATTTTTGAGAGTCTCTTCCACAAAGGACACCGTTTGTGAACACTGACATGTGATATAACCGTTATCACACTTCAGGCCCATTCTGAAGGGACCAGAAGACCCTTTCCAAAACCTCAGCTACAGCAACTTCTTGCTAGACACATCTCCAAAGGCAAGGGAAACAAAAGCAAAAATGAACTATTGGGACTTCATCAAGATAAAAAGTTTTTGCACAGCAAAGGAAACAGTCAACAAAACTAAAAGTCAACCTATGGAATGGGAGAAGATATTTACCAATGACATATCAGATAAAGGGCTAGTATTCAAGATTTATAAAGAACTTATTAAACTCAACATCCAAAGAACCAATAATCCAATCAAGAAATGGGCAGAAGACATGAACAGACATTTCTGCAAAGAAAACATACAAATGGCTAACAGATTCATGAAGAAATGTTCAACATCACTTGGTATCAGGGAAATACAAATCAAAACCACAATGAGATACCACCTCACACCAGTCAGAATGGCTAAAATTAATAAGTTAGGAAACAACAAATGTTGGCGAGGATGTGGAGAAAGGGGAACCTTCTTACACTGTTGGTGGGAATGCAAGCTGGTACAGCCACTCTGGAAAACAGTATGGAGTTTCCTCAAGAAGGTAAAAATAGAGCTACCCTATGACCTAGCAATTACACTACTAGGTATTTACCCCAAAGATACAAATGTAGTGATCCAAAGGGGCACCTACACCCCAATGTTTATAGCAGCAATGTCCACAATAGCCAAACTGTGGAAAGAGCCCAGATATCCATCAATAGATGGATAGAGAAGATGTAGTGTGTATGTGTGTGTATACACACACATACACACACACACACACACACACACACACAATGGAATATTACTCAGCCATCAGAAATGATGAACTCTTACCAGTTACATTGACATAGATGGAACTGGAGGGTATTATGCTGAGTGAATTAAGTCAATCAGAGAAAGGCAATTATCATATGGTTTTATTCATATGTGGAATATAAGAAACAGTGCAGAGGATCATAGGGGAAGGGAAGGAAAACTGAATGGGAAGAAATCAGAGAGTGAGACAAACCATGAGAGACTATTAACTATAGGAAACAAACTGATGGCTGCAGGAGGGGAAGTTGGTGGGGTGATGAGGTACCTGGGTGATGGGCACTAAGGAGGACATGTGATGTGATGAGCACTGGGTGTTGTATGCAACTGATGAATTACTTACTGAACTCTACATCTGAAACTAATGATGTACTACATGTTGGCAAATTGAATTTAAAAAAAAATAAACCCTCCTTGACACTAATCTGCAAAAATTCTCCCTTCTGAGTCTCTGACCAAATAGACAAACCATGTCTGAAGATCAGTATAGACCCATGCCCTACACCATCTGTCCTTCAACGAAAAGTGGATTACCAATATACCAGCACTTATTACTTTGTATGGTTCTGATACGCACGAATTTCACTTATCATGGTTTAGTTAAGTAAATATCATGGTTTAGTCTCATCACAATTCAAATTTTAGTTACCCTGGTATATTAACTATGAGAAATTGCATAAAGCATAAACTTTACTGCCAACTCTTCAATCTACAAATCACTATGTAAACAACAGATACACATAATGATCAGTGACAAACTGTGTCACTTCTTCCAAAGTCTACTAGTGACTGGTCACTGCTCATCTGTTACTCAGTTCACACACAGCAAAGTCTGATGCTTCTTTGTCTCCCAGTGATAAACCCATTTGAATTTTACAAAAATGTAAAAGAGAATTAGCCCACAAAGATAGACACGTGACAAAGAAGTGAAAACTGTTAATGCTGGAAGTGAAATTCAAATCAAATATAAAAGAAGTTATAGAAGAAACAGCCGACCTTGAGAACGTTGACATTTTTGCCATTTGAGGGACTCTAGACATGTAGCTAGAGGAACTTAGTGAAGGCAAACTTACTGATATAAATGAAGAAAGTGGTTGACAAAAAGTGCGGATATTCCAAGGAAGTGATGCTGACCCCCCCAAGCACACAGAGACATTAAAAGAACTCTCAGAGACACTTCATGACACTCTAAGTGCAAAGAGTGAAATGTTCGATGGATAAATGCTGACCCCCCCAAGCACACAGAAACATTAAAAGAACTCTCAGAGACACTTCATGACACTCTAAGTGCAAAGAGTGAAATGTTCGATGGATAAAAAAAGAGTATGGCAGTTCACTAAGGCATAGAAAAGAAAGCTCTCTCCATTTTGTAATTTACACGACAAGAAGGCAATCGCTGTTTAAAGTACTTTTGATAAGCTTTCTCTTTTTTATAAAGAAAATAATTTTCAATGTTTCTAATGTTTCAAATTACAGTGTATTGCATAAATATTAATTTTACTATTTTTTTATTTCCCCATATACTTGTAATTGATAGTGACAAAGTTTTTTATGTTTGACAAAAAAATTAAAGGTCACAGAACAACACAAAACAACAAGAGCTTTTCCCACCGAATATTAAGATTTCTTTTCAAAGTTATATCTTGCATGGCCATTTTTACAGTCCCAAACTACTATACGAAGAGAGATATCTTAGGAAGATTCTGTCTATTAGGATATCCATTCCCACATTTCATTCAAGGATATTCCTGGTCACTTCAAGCCCATGCCAGCATATGAAGCAGGACAATCTTTGTAATAAGCTCAATTTCTTTCTTTCTCGGTCATCCTTCTTATATGATTTCCCACGAGGCCATAATAGGTAGCAGTGCCACAGAAATAGTTTCAATGGAAATGCAAGCTAACTGTCCAAGCAGTTTATAATTTCAAAGCCCTGCCCAGTTATATTTCCGCTTGAAGACAGAGTGGTGTGGACACGCCCAGCTTTATCTGCTGGTGTAACAGTTCATACCCAGTCCTTGATGGTTGCTCTGACAACTTGCTTTCCACAGTCACTCTCTGTCAGTGTCCAATTGCAAACCAAGAGCTGTTTTTCTTTAAAAGGGGAATAGTTGTAGAAGAGCATAGTTTTTCTCCATTACCTCTACTGTGATTCTCTTATTGGGGCTTACTAGAGACTTCAAACAATAATCTGATCTTCCAAAAATGCTCTAATTTAATTGGTTCCACTGAGTTCCCCTAGTCTATATTTGGACAAGCTGGAGAGCTTTCTCAGGTTCTACTCAAAACTGGTAGAACTTTGGGTCACTTAGTACGTTAGTCAAAATACTAACCAAAATATGTTATAAATTGTCTCAAAAGTCTAAAGAGGTCTAACAAAAGATATCACTAGTTTTGAAATTGTGACTATACAGTAGGTATAACAACTTATTTTTCACTTTGGAGAGAACAATCCCTACATATCCCAGACTACTGGATCCCCAGAAACTTAACCAAGGTGGAAAATCCCTGCATTTTGGGGGGGGGGGGGTTAGTTCCTACCTTCTGTCCTACAGAAAACATTTATAATATCTGCCACTTTCTGTTTTCTAGAGCCTATGAAAATGGTGTCAAAAATGAAGAGCATTGATGGGGCATCCTGTAGGATGCTAAGACAATCAAATTTCCTGAGAATTCAATTATGGATCAGAGCCGGAGAGGTTACCTAATTCTGGGCAAAATAGGAAAAGTTACTGCTACCCTGATGAGTGAAAGCAAATTGCTTTTGGCGATTCCTGGTTTTGTGCTAGAGAGAAAGCATTTGTTTTACTCTATTTCGGACACCAGGGGTGGTAGTGTTCTGTGCCAGCAGAAACATCTGAACTGACAGTTGGAATTGGACTTGATCACTTTAATTATATCTTTCTAATACTTAAGCCTTTTATTTCTCTTTCTTGTCTTACTGCGCTGGCTAAGACATCCACCACAATGTTGAACAGAAGTGGTGAGAGTGTACATCATTGCTTGTTCCTAATCTTAGAGGAGAAGTGCTCAGTCTTGTTCTTTAAGACCAATATTAGGTAGCTATAGGGTGTTTGTACATGTCCTTAAAAGCTTGAGGAAATACTCTTCTATTTCCAGTTTGCTAATTCTTTTTTTCTGAGTGGGTGTGGAATTCTGTCAAATATTTTTATGTACTCATTAAAATAATCATATGATTTCTTCCCTTTTTTTCTGATAAGGTGATAAATTACTTTGATTTTTTTAAAAAATGCGAACCCAACCTTAAGCACCTGGATCAAAATTCTTTTGGTTACGACGTATTATTCTTTTGCATACTGCTAAGTTTGATTTGGTAGTATATTGCTAAATATTTTTACATCTATATTCATGAGGGATACTGTAATGTCCTTGCCTGAGAACACTCTGTAAATATTTGTTGAATAAATGAATCCAGTACACAAAGATAAAACACAAAGATATGGTACACTACCATAGTTATACACGAAAATACATTCAAGACACATGCACATTTAGGGGAAGATTGAGACCTCCCCACTTCCAGATATACCAACTATAGCCCATTCCGCATACTATATACAATGTAATCTTTCTAAAAGGTAAATCTTATTTTGCTAATTCCTTCTTTAAAAACTATCAGTGGCTTCTATCACCCTCGGAGCAGTTTAAGTTTTTATTACATTTGAAGTTCCCTACCTTTTTCATCTCTAAAGTACCAGCAGACAGCACTAGTAATGAATTATGTACTTCATTGACTCTGGACTTCTACACTTGCTAGTCTATCTACCCTTTATCTCCCCTCTCCACTGCCGATGTGCGCGCACACACACACGGCTACACACTTATCATTTTGCCTGGCTAACTCCTAAATATTCTTTTGGTCTCCTTTTAAATATGATTTCCATCGTTTCCATGAGGGAGCTCTCCCTAGGCCCCAAGACTGAATACAATACCCTTTGTTATGTGCTCATGGTGGGATGGGAAGGGGATAAGATGAAGTAGGTTTTGTCAGTAGATCTGGATTCAAATCCTAGCACTGACACTTATTATCTGAAGCCATTGTAGAAGTTACTTAACCTCTGTACCTCATAAACCTCAAAATGTACCTAAAACACTATGTTATGAGGAATAAATGGAAGAGATATAGACTATATAAGTGGACATGCTTGGCTCAATGCAAAGGAGACAGTAAATTCTCAAAAAATGGACACTACTGCTTTTTTGCCATATTAATTTTACCATGACAAAACTTAGTACCATGTGGTATAGTTCTCCACATATTTTCTGTTTTTTTAATTAGATAGTAAGCTCTTTAATATTATATTCACTGTCACTTCAGTTTTCACCATAGTATTGGAAATAAAACTGTTCACGAAATGTAAACTATTGCTATTCTTATTATTATTATGAAAACTTAGAGCTGGATTTTTCTAAATCAGGTCGAACAGAGAAGAATGATTCTATTTGATGGGGTGAATGAAATCATGCTGGAGGAAAGAGGGGTAGCACATGGGACCCTCAAGGTGACAGGCAGTCAGGTAAGGTGACCATGTATTGGGGAACCAGTATTAAGAGCTATGGCATCGAGTACCATTGTTTTAGGAGGAGCCTGGTTGGAAGGTCCTGGAGACCGGTTTGCTATAGGAAAGTGCCCTTAAATGAGCCACAAGGGCCTGGTCAATCAGAAATGGCAGAATAGAATTTATGGACTTGGAGACTTCTTTTACCAGAAGTTCCAGGATTCTTAGATGGCCATTGGAAGGGAAGAAAACCCATAAAAAGGAGTTGCAGTTAGATTTCCCACAGGTGGTGCAGGGCTAAGCCAGATTGAATAGATATAGAAAAATAAATATCAGCATTAATAATTTGTTGCAAACTCTCTGATATCACACACTAGTGGGATTGATAATTCACACAGAGTATTCTGCAATGGGGGGACAGAAGGTAGGGATAGAGATGAAAGGGTCAGATGTGAAGACAGACTGCTGAGGGGCAGACTTCATAGTATAGACTGTTGGTGACCAGGTCTCAGTCAGCTAAATTACAGTGGACAAGAAGAATCTGGGCAAGAACTCAGAGTTCTCCTTTGGCCAGCCCACCTAGGGTTCCTAGCCCTTCCTCCTGCTTCCTCATCTGTGGTCCTGTGGGGTGAGGGAGGTGTGGGAAGTTAGGAAGATTTATAGCAGTCACTCTTGCATTTTATAAGTCATGGAGAAAATTCATACTGATTCAGTACTATGCTACAGTTTTCTGATTCTGTTTCTTTATTTACTATTAATGCACTTTTAGGTCATTTTGAAGACTCCTTAGTTATACTGGAAAAACTTACAGAGTTCACAAATAAAGTCCTCTGAATTTCTATAAAATTTCCCACATGGCTAGTTGTGGCTACCAATGATTTACCCCTACTATTGCCCACCTCCCCACCCTCCCCTGGGCCCTGAAGCTACTGGCCCATTCATGAGGTTATGGCTTCCTTCATCAGGTTAAGCCGGCATGCGCACTGGTATTGACATTGATGTGAGCAATGACACTGTAAATCACCACAAAGCCAAGAAGTATCAGCATAAAACTATGCCAAAGCCGTTCTGTTAAAGCAAAGAGGATCACTTGCCTTCACTTCTGTGAACTTTTTGTTTCTTTAGTTCCAGAGTATCCCTGTGGTCCCAGCGACTCCTGGGGCTTCCATATTTCGACACCCAACAGCCATTGGTTGAAAGCCTCTGAGGAAAACACAGAGAAATGTGTAAAGGGGTCCAAGGGAATCTGGGAGGAGCACCAAAATAGTGTACTAAAATCGACATCATCATCTCAGTGCTAGCATTTATGCATCACTGTGCACTAGATCTCACAGTAACCTTTGCATGCCTTCTTTTACGTAATCATCACAACTGCTCTCATCTTACAGGCGCGGAAAGTGAGGGCTGCATAGATTAAAAGCTTGCCCAAGGTCACTCAGAGCTTAGTATGTTCTGAGAGGCCAGAGGTGATAGCCACAGTGCTGACCGGAAGACAATGCTGTAGAGAAAAATGTTGCGGATGACCCACAGGACTAGGTCAGAATTAGCTGGATGGCTACTTACACTGAACAATTCCTATTAAGGCTAGAGAAAAAGAAAACGATGAAAAGTCTCCCGTTTGACCTCCTCCATGTCTAGATCTTGCCCATGGATGTCTGCGAGCAGGGCTGTGGGCGTAATTAGCTTAGAGGGTCAGGGAGCAAATGACTGGTAAGAAACTAAGCAGCGTTGATGGTCGGCAGCTGCAGTTAGCTGGATAGCCCACAGCCTCTTGTCATTAGAGAAGGGGGCTCTTAGAACTGGAGTTTCTGTATCTTCAGGGACAGGCAATTTAAATTATGTATTTTCAATACTATTTTGACAAAAGAGCTCATTTCATGAGGGAATAAGTTATTTCATGAGAAAAAAAGTAACTTCTGTCTGGAGGGTTTTATTCTGAAAACTGACAGGAAGAGATTTCATAGCAATTGTCAAACTTTGCAGCCCACCCAGGGACGCCATTTAGTCAGACCGGGCAGTTAGGACCTGAGAGACCTAGGGGTCATGATGGGATTAATCCCCTTTCCCTAAGAGCCAAGGACCCTTCCCCCTTCTCTCCAAGAAGCATGGAGTTGTGCCATAGACGCCAGTGCACAACTGAGCATCTGTCTGGTGGCCTACTCATAATAGGAGCCTTTAAGACTATGGCTTGTTGACCCTTGAAATTCTACCTATTGACCTGGCATGAAGGGCTATTATATCTGCCTCGTGGAGTTTGAGTAGGCTTGTCTGTGAGAATAGTGGAATGGCCCAGTGTGCACAAAAAGCATGCTTGAGGGACACTTTTCTTTTTGATTACCTCTCAACCCCCATTATTCTCCTAGTGGGGTTGGGAGTTTTGATACCAGACTAATCCTGACTTAGTTTTGCCATAAATACCATGGCTACTCTGGGTGTTACAGTTTGCCTGGGGAAGGCTCAGACTGTGCCCGATCAGCTACGGAGCTTCCCAAACTCACTGCGATTCACCCGGTGGGAGCTTACCTGCGTTGTGGAAAGGTTCCAGTATGTTGCTCCACTGCCCTTCAACAGGAGCCATGGTTCTCCTCCTTGGCAACTGGCACAATGTTGCTGGAGCCGGAGCTGTTTCCTCTTGCACAAACCAGGATGTTACAAATCACCTGGTGGGCTGAAGGTTGTAGCCTCGTGATTCTACAAAATCCGGCCTGGATCGGGATCACCTGGTGAGCTGTTCGATCCGGGACCGTGAGGCCCAGTCTCCGAATTTCTGATTCAGTCGTTCTGGAATCAGGCCCAAGGATCTGCAGGTCTAACAAGTTCCAACATAATGCTGATGTTGCTAGCTTAAGGACTGAACTTTGAGAACCCCTGAACATAGAAAAGTGTAGACACAAATGGCAAGCTCTAAGGCAGCGTGCTGAAAGTCGCACTTCGATGACGCAAATCGCAGGGACGGAATCATCAATTGCCGGCCGAGCGTCGGGCGGATCAGGTGAGCGCAATGAGGATTCTAGCTCTACCTCTCGCTTTGCACATTCTCCAGGATGACATCGATATGAAACATTCCCAAACTAGGAACACGAGCATCACCCGAGACTTTTAGCCCAGGCATGAAATCCAAATCCAGCCAATCTCCTAAATATCTCGCAAATCTATGAGGTTTCTTTACGCGGCCACCGCTTCCTAGCTCACCCTCTCTCATCACCTTCCACAAGGACGGCCTCTTCCCCACTCCGCTGCCTCTACTTACAATCAATTCTCCACGCAGCTATGGAAACCATGATCTTAAATGAAACCTTGATCACCTGTTTCTATTACGTTCAAATGAATTAATAATTTGTTACAATCAAATTAAGTTCAAAAGGTGTGCTTCTCATGCTCTTCGGTGCATTTCCAGTCTCAATAAACTATTTGCTTGCATTTTATTCTTGCCAACTAAATGTTAAGCACCTCAAAAGCACGGACAATGTATTTTTCTCTTTGCATTCTTAGCACGTAGGTGCCAATCATAATCAAACTAATAATAAAAATAATGTGCCAAGCACTTTATACTCATTATCTTCCAAATTTAAACTGCTGGCAAATTAGGCATCATTAACCCCACTTTTAAGACAAGGAAGTGGAGGCTTGGAGAGATTAAGGACCTTACTCAGGATCACACAGCTAATAAGGTTCAAAGTTGAGACTTGAACTCAGTTCTGTCAGCTTCAAGGCAATATTATCCCAGATAAATTTGCCACATGGTGCCCAGAGGAGACAAGATCATTCTTTGTTGCCTGAATAGATCTGCTGATAATCTATACTACCGAGCCAGGCAGGGAAACCCAGCTTTCTCCTGGATCTCCTAGATCTCCTTAGCACATGCCAGTCCCTTTGCCTGCCATGCCCTTCTCACTCAGTGTGTGCTCATTTGTTAGGAATTAGTTTAGGCTCCCTTCTCCTAAAGCTTTGCTATCCCTACCCAGTGTTTCCATAACGTCTTAAATAAATCTGTTTTGAAATTTATCACAAATTAACTAGTCTGATACTCTTCCTCTATCATGAGTCATTGAGCTTTTGGGGGAAACTTATTTAAACCTGCAGTGCCTGGAATAGAATATGTGAATTAGTTAGGGTATTTTTGGCTGGAAGGAACCAAAACCCCAACTCAACATGGCTTATATAAAAAGGAAATTAATAGGGGCGCCTGGGTGGCCCTGTCGGTTAAGCGTCCCACTCTTGATTTTGGCTCCGGGCATGATCTCAGGGCTGTCAGATCCAACTGCACGTCCGGCTCCATGGTAGGTGTGGAGCCTGCTTAAGATTCTCCCTCTCTCTCACCCTCCCCTCCCCTTTCTTCTAAAAAAAAAAAAAGGAAATTAGGGGCACCTGGGTGGCGCAGTCGTTAAGCGTCTGCCTTCAGCTCAGGGCGTGATCTCAGCATTCTGGGATCGAGCCCCACATCAGGCTCCTCCGTTAAGAGCCTGCTTCTTCCTCTCCCACTCCCCCGCTTGTGTTCCCTCTCTCGCTGGCTGTCTCTGTCAAATAAATAAATAAAATCTTAAAAAAAAAAAAAAAGAGAAATTAATAGGCTCACATAACTTGAAGTCCAGCTTAAAACATCTGCAGGGATTTTGTGAAAACCAAGTATTTTAAACACATACACATGAAATATCTATTTATTGCATGCATGACATAGAGTATGTGCTCTGTGGATATTTCATTTATCCATATCTGGATCACGTATATAAGGATTATTTGCAAAAACTGCAATTCTACACTGGATTTTTTTTCTGTGTTACTTAGGACAGCATTTCTCAAATGATGGGGACAACATGCATCAGAATCATAGAGGTACTTATTAAAATGCAAGCTTCAATGTCTCTTTTTAAACTTACTAAATTGGAGGGCTAGGAATCTGGGGAGTGGGGTCGAATAGCCTTATTAAAAGCTTTGCAAGTAATTCTTATTCCCATGTATCTCCTCTCCTTTCCCATTCCATAATAAAATTATAGAACTTTATTATATCGAGAAAAATGTCTGAAATTTCCAGTCCACTCAACACTGTTTCTTCTACAGGTGGGGAAGCTGAGGCCCAGGGATATACGGTGAATTGTCCAAGGTCAGCAAATTACCGACAGAGCTGAGTTTTAAAGATTCTTTTTCCCTCTACCTTAATTTGGTTCATTTTTACCATTGCTCCTTCTCCACTGGTTTGTCAGAGCTAATTCGACATGCAGCAAATCAGGTAGAACAAGGTTAGACTGACTAACAGAAACACAAGCTTTTCTTACATGTTTGGAAGTGTTGAGCACATTTCAATGATATCCCATGTAATACTTGGAAAAATCTTCAGAGGCAGGTGCTATAATTATCTTCATTTTATAGAGAAACAAACAGAAGCACAGAAACGTTAAGTCACTCAATCCAGGTCAAACAGCTAGTGGGTGATGCTGGGATTCAAAGCAGAGAGCCTGACTGTACACTTAACTCCTACCCATTGTGCCTCCTTTGGGGAAGAAAGCCTCAGTTTACCCCGGCAATGCGTTCATTCTTACCTGCTCTATGATGGTAGAGTTTTTGCAGTGTAACAAGCACGCTCCATTTCCTATGCTCTGGTCTTTAAGGATGGCAATCAATGTGGTGTGGAATCAGTTTTAGCCAGGATAGGACTATCCTAAGAGACCATTGTTAAACTCCAATTGTAATCGTTATTTTCTCTATGCCTGTGTTTTATAATCACATAGTCTTACTGCTTGAGGGAGAAAGAGTGAAGGATTTATAGTCACAGTCTGGCCCTGGAACCTGAGGGGTTTTTTTTTTTTTTTTTTTTTTTTTTTTTTTTAAGATTTTGTTTTTCGGTAATCTCTACACCAAACATGGGGATTGAACTCACAACCCCCAAATCAAGAGTTACATGCTCTACTGACTAAGCCAGCTGGGGGCCCCTCCTGAGCTCTTTTTTTTTTTTAAGCTCCATGTCATTGATTAACTTGCTGACCCTCTCTGATTCCCAATAGCCTCTGATATGTTCACCACATTTTAGTTTATTGAAATCCTCACCGTCCCTTTAAGTCCTTGCTATTCAAAGTGTGGTTGGAAGGTCAGTAGCATGAGTAGTAAGTGGAGCTTGTTAAAAATGCCGACTCTCAGACCCATGACCCACTGAGTTAAGAATCTGCAGTTTAAGCAGCTTCCCTGGGGATTCCTCTAGACACCTCTGGGAAGCACCTCTTTAGTGTAGGTCTGCCTTGCCCTAAGATTGTCCTGGCTTACATCTCAAGTCTGCAGCCTGTCAGCTGTGACCAAGGCCAGTTAACCCTTCTCTGTCTCTGTTGCCTTACCGACAAAATGAGGGTGATTTTTTTAAGATCTATTTATTTACCATAGAGAGAGAGTGTGTGCACAGGATAGGGGCGGCAGAGGGAAAGCGAGCATCCCAGACTCCCCGCTGAGCTTGGGGCCGCTAGGGCTCTAACCCAGGACCCTGAAAATGAGGATGATATTGGTTGTAGGATTCTTGTGAGCACTCGTCGAGGTAGAGTGCAGGAAGTATCTGATACTCAGTTACTAGTCAAAAAAATATTTATTATTCTCAATCCACCATCAGTGATTACAATTTTGCTTCTTTGGAATATTGCACTTTGGTTTTCAGGTATTCACCTTCAGTCCTGTTCTCTGTAGGCGTAGAACTTTATGCCCATGGTGGATGCCTCGATACCCTTCTAAGTTGTTCGATATGTATTTATTGAATTTGATAGTTGTCAGCTGATTCCCATTATTTCCTACAAGGTCAAAGTCCTCTCATGTCAGAGAACCAGACTAATTCTTTGTATTTTAATAAAGTTCCTACATTGTGAAGAATCTTCAAAAGAGCACAACATATGGGCAAAGGCCCTAATTAAACACTTGTTGAAAGTAAATTAGTTAATTAGAGTTGACCACTACTTCCCACAGAGGGTAATCAACACGAGGTCTGTGGAGAGGACCGACATCCTGTGGGGGCAGACACAGGGCTTGTTTTCAGGCAAAAATATGTCCTTTAATAAATGCTTTTATGTGCTTCATCCTGTCCATATTAGAAAAAAAAAGTCACCAAGTCCACAAACAAATAAAATGGTAATAATTCAGTGAATTTCTGACTCTGTTACTCTAATATTAAGGTACAACTCACAAAAAGGTGCTACCACGTCTTCTCCAAGGACAAGTAATTTGGGGAATAGAGACTCAGGGTTTCCTTTTATTATATTATTATATATTATTGTTATATTTGTTATATTATTGTAAAGAAAGGTCAATTCCTAGTTGGACCCCCTCACCAGTAATAACTGGAGAAATAACTGTGATATGTCATCAGTCACTGGAATCTGCCTGACATTTAATGGAATAGGCTAAATTTCTGCATATTTCTTTTGGGGGGTGCTATAACAATTTTATTTGTATAAAAATCAAGGATCTAAACCAACAGGGAGTAAAAAGAAATCCTGATCTAACTAGTTAAAAAAATAAAAAGGAAAGAAGGCAAGAAAGAAAAGAAAGGAAAGGAAAGGAAAGGAAAAGAAAGAAAGAAAGAAAGAAAGAAAGAAAGGAAGAAAAAAGAGAAAAGAAAAGAAATCAAGGATCTAGTTCAGATAAAATACAAGCTAAACCTAAGTCATCATTCATTCACTCTTCACGCAAGGCTCAGACCATTTCTGGGGTTTTCTGATTTATGTTTATTTTCATCTGGGTATGTAGTTTGGGTTTTGGCTAGCCCGAGCAATGGAAATACCATGAGAAAAAAAAGTTACTCTCAAAGCATTTTGGCCTTGACCAAACCCGTTGTTTCATGAAATTGAAGTTTTGACATTAAATTTTTTGGAAAGTAACTGCCAAATAATGCTGGTTTCAGTCATAATAGAGCAATAAATAAACACTTTTTCTCTTCTACATTGCCTCATGGGAGATGGCTGGAACAAGAAGAGCCCCAAAGTTGAGACTCGGGTTTTGGTTTTGTCTCAGTCACTGAATGAGTCTGACTTGAATACAAAGAGCGCCCTTTAAAGCTAGAAACACCTAGAGGGGTATTCTTTGGGTGGCCCAACACTTCACTCTACCATCCCATTGAAGATCCCCCCTTTTTTTTTCTTGTCTTTTTCCTTTCTCCCCCTTTCTCTCCTTCCTTTGTTCCCCTCTCCTTTTCTTCTTCCTTTTTCTTTTTTCAAAAGGACTTTTCAGTGAGCTCAAAGGCAAAACAATAGCTCAGACCAGGGCTGGGGCTGCCTCACAGTTGTGCGTGCGTATGTGCGTAGAAGCATGAGTTTTTACAGTTTGCATAAAATGTCCAATTCAGGTTGGTCCTAGGATGACAGGGGACTACATTTTGAATTGAAGAAACTGACCAGGTGACCATTCATTAAGGAATGAAGAGGGGGACACTGGCAAAACAGAAGCATGGCAGTCCCCTTACCTGACAGGCTTTGGTGGGTTTTGAGAATGTTTACACATTTCCTGCTTGTCGGAACAGCTACACAAAGTTTTATTTGAGTCGTTGTTCACTGAACCCAGCCACAGAGACTCCCTGTTTGAAACCACAAATGCTATTTGTACTGAGAAAGCAGTCCCGTGGCTATTTTATTGGCGCCTTTTCACTCATGTTCTTCCATTAGAAACTGGCCCTTCAATTAGGGGCGAAAAATGCAAATGAAATCTGCCCCCCCCCTTTTTTTTTTACTCTAATGTAGAGAAATTTCAGGATTTGGGGAAAGCTCAATATGTGTCTTGTGCTTTCTATCCACTTGGTTGTCCCTCTGAATATCTAAACTAGACAAATCACAGTCGGTTTAGATAAGAACAAATGCATTTTAATTTACAAAAAAGATCTCTTCTTTTTATGAGGAGTAGGAGAAAAAGTGAAATATCAGAGATTATTCACTATTAGCCTCGGGATGTTCGATGTTTGCTTTATAAAATTGTGTACACTTTAAATTTTATGATTTTCCAGGACAAACCAGCATGGAAGATTTATTGTTTCAAGCTATTGTACCTACCTGACCTATTTTTTAAAAAATTCTTTTAGTTACAGCTTTCTTTTGCAGCTCCTCTTCTAGACTGTTCTTGACAAACTTCTGAGTGACTGAGTCAGGGCTTTGTTAACTTTGAGAGGGATCCGTTGGTGGGGAACCAGGGTGCCTGTGGCCTCCAGCAGTATCTCTGAGGTTCCAGAAGAATAAAAGTGTTTGAACGTGTAAGAGAGATTTCCATTAGAGCTGAGCTCGGTCCAACTTACTGTTGAATGTTAGCTATCATTGCAATATAAGGGGATGCAGGAAACCCTGAGTAATGTTAAGCACACTAGCTTTACGACCCTTACCCAGGAACATCCCCACCCCGGGGAAAACTAAGTGCCTCTTCTAGAACTGTGTACTTGGCTTTTTGGTAGGTCGGAGTTCTGGTATATTGCATGAATGGCTTCTATGGTAGGGTTACCCTTGGTTCCACATCAGAGAGATTTTATTTTTCTCCTTGCTTTAACATTTGTCAACATACTGCTGTGCGATCTGTTTGTTGATTAATTGATGCATTTCTCTTCTACTTGTGTACTTATTATAGAATACCGTTTCTACATAAAGGAATCATTAGATTCAGACAGTAGCGGTAACGATCTGGATCTTGGTGATCTGACGAGACTTTATGAGAATATTTCCAGAGGTAGTTTCTGAAACTAGACTATAAGCAACTTCACTAGAGTGTATGCATCTCCAGTGAAGAAACCTAGCCTTAGGTATCTTTACTTTTTTTTAAATTTTTTTAAAGATTTTATTTATTTAACAGAGAGAGACACAGCGAGAGAGGGAACACAAGCAGGGGGAGTGGGAGAGGGAGCAGCAGACTTCCCACTGAGCAGGGAGCCCAATGTGGGGCTCGATGCAGGGCTCGATCCCAGGACTCTGGGATCATGACCTGAGCCGAAGGCAGACGCTTAACAACTGAGCCACCCAGGCGCCCCTAGCCTTAGGTATCTTTAAATACTCAGCACTTAGTGCCTGACACGTAGAGGCATTCAGTAATTGTTCAGTGACGTTGGTTTCTGTGAATTAGGCCAACAGTGCATTTTTCTGTGTTACCTACTATACTAAGGTATGATGATACTGTCGCGAACAAGTCATGGTGATACAGAATCAACAAATTCAATCCATTATAGCTATTTTCAAATTCCAGCGTGTATAGAGATTGCTTAATGAGTTTTTAAAAAATGTGTATTCCCTGGCTCCATGCCCGCAGCTTCTCATTCATGGGCATTGTCATCTCCATCTCTACAAGCACCAGAGATATTCTGACGTGGGTGGTCAGTTGGAAAAACTCTACAGAGCACTCAGGAATATTTCTGTGCATTAGTGAGATTTTTAAAGACTCTCTATGCACTGGTCCTCAATTACATGGAAGTTGAAAATACCTGTTTAATATACAATCTGAGCGCAATGAATTAATATAGTTATATATTCAGATAAAATCACTATAAGTAGTGATTATTGCTTAAGGCTCTGGATAGTTTTGTGTGTGTGTGTGTGTGTGTGTGTGTGTGTGTGTGTGGGTAGCCCATCCACTCAGCACTATTAAAGTAGCAAATATTCATTAAATTCTTATGAGGTGCCAGATACTTTCAACATGCTTTGCATGAATTAACTTATTTAATGATCAAGACAACACTGGATAAGTTATCATTCCCATGTAAGAATTTATGGAACATGTAAGAGTTAAGAAAACTAGGCACAAAGAGGTTAAATAATTTACTTAAAGTCACAACCTTCGTAAGTTGTTATGAAGTTAACAGTTCAAAATGTTATTGATTTTGGATAAAGTCAAGACTTACATAGAACAAAAGTAGGTACAAAGTATTCTCAAAATAAATTAAGGAGATCAAAGTAAAACAGTGTGTGAGTTCCTGAGTGTAATATTAGGTAAACGTTTTAGAACTAATTTCATAAGCAGTCAGTAAACCAATGTATTATTTTATACTGTAGTTTCTAGAATAAGTTTGGGTCTGATTTAAAAAAAAAATCATCCAGACAAAAAATAGGAGTTTCAGATTACCTGATATTGTTATAGAGGGAATATTAATTCAAATGACCCCAAACCTCTGATGTGACTCCAGAAACCACAGGTGGAATAAAAGGTAGTCCTGCAGGAGCTGTGGCCGAGGAGCCCAGGGAGCAGTCATGGTGAGTGACACTCTGAGCCTTCTCACTTTTAAACAGCCTGTTTGAGCGGGAACCCTTCCATCCAAAATTGGTATCACTTTTTTTTTTCCTTTTCAAATTCAGATTCAACAAGATTTAATTGAGGATGGACCGTGTTCCAGAAATGCCGCTAGCTTTTAAATTATATATTATCTTATTCCATCCTTACAACCACCGTCTGTGGTATGTTATTCATTATTGTTATTAATGCTTGCCATTTTATGTTTGTGAAAATTGGGGCTTTATGAAATTAGGTAAATGGCTAGCAAGTGGCAGACTCAAGATCCAGGTCCAAGTCTGACTCCAAGTTTAAGGTTTCACCCCTTCTATAACTATCTTAAAAAGTGGTTTCTGATTTTGTAACAATGGCTTAAAGTTTGAGTAGTCTGTGGGTATTATAAAGCAGGACTTAAAGACTTCACAAGGGTTTTAATATGAGTATATTCTCCACTACTCTTGGCAAATATGTAAAATCGCTAAAACAATGTGTATGTGTGCATAAGGGGGGCTACTGGTGGGAAGAAGCATACTTATTCATTCAACAAAATTTATGGAACAAGTCTGCACCAGGCACTGTGTTAAATACTGAGGTACTAGAAACAGAACACAACACACACCGAACTTAAAATCTAGCAGGACAAATATATTAAGCAAGTACAGCTGTGTTAAGGGCCATGCAGAAGAATCTTTAAAAACTAGTAACATAATGCAGATATCCAAACTGATTCAGGAAATTACTGAAGAACTCTTAAAACAGGGAGCTGTGGGGCACCTGGGTGGCTCAGTCACTAAGCCTCTGCCTTCAGCTCAGGTCATGATCCCAGGGTCCTGGGATCGAGCCCCGCATCGGGCTCTCTGCTCAGCTGGAAGCCTGCTTCTCCCTCTCCCACTCCCCCTGCTTGTGTTCCCTCTCTTGCTGTCTCTCTCGCTGTCAAATGGATAAATCAAATCTAAAAAAACAAAACCAACAGGGAGCTGTAAGGTAGGACTGAATGAGAAATGTGGAGTAGGCAAAACAAGAAATGGGTTGCAGGATTCCGACAGCATCTTTTCTCCCTCGTGCCACCAACTACTGCGCTAGCAGAGAACACAGTTCTGCCTGGAACGTGATCAAATTCACCCCACTTGTTAGCGTATCTCCCTAAGACCTTCCCAACTAGCTCCGAGTGAGTTCCACACTACGGGGGAGGTCTAGGAACCAATATTTTGAATACAAATAAAATAAAAGAATCCTTGGAAAGTTTAAATTCTTTCCCCCCAAACTAAACATTGGCAAGCACATCAAATGTAGCACCTCTACCTTTAAGAAAACTTCAACACTTAGCTTAATTTTTATTATGTTTCTGGAGTCTATAAATCGCCATTGTACATTTTCCACAGAATGCATTTTAATTCCATTGATATGAAAGAAAGTACGCGGAGCACTCTGGCCTAGTAGGTGGGGAAATCAGAATGGGACGGAAGTATGGCCAAGACTCAGAGTTTCCATTCTCTTCCAAGGGAAACCAAATGAGAAAAATAATACATCATAAAAGTCAGAGTTCTGAGTGCAATTCTGGAAAGAGGGAGGAAATAAGATATCTCATTTTTAAAAAGTGTGCCTTGAATTCCCAGCTGAATCTAAAAGGTTATGCAGAGTATACCCTACCACCTTTCTAATCAGGCTTTCTGATCAATGGCTCCTACTGGGGTTCACAAAACACCCTAGTAGGCATTTAGAGAAACCAAGTTGGGTGCCTTTGTAGGGGTCATGCATTAGTTTCCTCAGTCAGCTGTTTAATATAGACCTCCTCTGCCCGAAATGTAATCTGCACAAAGTTTATTCATCTAAATTATCCGTGACAAATGTTTCCCCTGCAGGGAGGTCTCCCACGTAACTGTGGTGGGGTGTTGTTGATACTAGGTAGGAACACGCAGTCCTGCCTTATCCAGCACTAGGTTCTATCAGAGCTTTTCTAAGCCCTGCACACTAGAATTATATGAGCAGCTATTAAAGCATCTCCATGCCCACGTCCCAGTGGCAGAGGCTCTGATGTAACTCTTCTGGACTGGCACCTGGGCAGCAGTAGTTTTTAAAACTCTCCCAGCTAATTCTAATGCATAGCTAGGCTTTACCAGTTCTGGGTAAAATGAAATGATTTCTAAGGCATTTCTTTATTTTATTTTATTTTATTTTATTTTATTTTATTTTATTTAAGATAAGTAGATAAAAGTTACAAGTGTGGTTGTGGTTTGGACATTTTCATGTTTCTTTCAAATTTAATGAATGCTTCTTATTCATTGACCAAAAACACTGAACTTGAGTTAAGGTGCATACTACTCCATGTTCTAGCTGCTTTTTCTACTGGGGCTCGATCTACATAATAGTAGCTAACACTGAGTGTGTGTTTGTGCTTGTACTGTATAAGGCAGTGTTACTCAAAGGGTGGCCAGCAGACCAGAGCATGCAAACTGTCACCAGTGATGACGAGATATATACAAAAATTGAAGTGGCTAGAAGATTTTGCAGTAATCTGAACTGCTATTGTGTATATATTTGCCTTTATCTCTATATTAAAAAAATGAGAAAACTGTTGTGTATGTATATAGGCAATATATATACATAAAATGAATTATTAAAAATCATATACACATGTATATGTATATACATATATTCACACACATATGATTTCTAATAATTCATTTTATCGCATTTTTAAAAGTATCTTCCACAGCTGTTTGGAAATTTTAAAATCCTCTAGAATTTCACTATAGACGGTTTGAGTGGCAGTGGCATGAAGTCCCTTATGAGTGCTATTTAATTTAATCCTTGCCATTAATTCCTATGCAGCAGTTGATCATTTTACAAATGAGCATGTCGGGGATTGTAATAACTTGCTTAGGTTTGCCCTGTTAGTAAGATCTGTAGGACCTGAGCCCAGGAAGCGAGAATCCAGAGCCAGAGTCAGGGGAAGGAAGTGTGTGGAGTGAGCTCCATTTGATTTGGGCAGGGGAGTGTGGCTGTGGGACAATCCCAGTGCCCTGGAGGGCCCCTTTCACAATATGTCCTCTGGGTTGCTTTTCTCCTTTAGGCATAATGAAAATTTCCCCAGCCTTGTGAACATTAGTTAAGCTCCTATAAGGAGTTTGAAATTTGAATTGCCTGGATATTTATAAAACTAAACCAGAGTGAAATAGAAAGAGACTTTTTAAAACTGGGAGAGTGGCCTTTGGGTGGCAAATTTGAGTTTTTTTCTGCCATCAGCAAGATAAGATGAGTTAAAGAAAGTAAAGAAGTTATTTTTCAGCATACTTTGGATATCTGTATGTTAAATTTTAAGCATGCTCAAGCTGTGTGGTGGGCCTCTTTTATCCTCTCCTCATTATCTGTACAGAAAGAAACAGCTTTTTGGAAAAGTTTCTGAGACTCCTACCCTAGGAAAAACAGACTTTTTACCCTAAGATATTGTCTAATTTTCCCTCCAGAACTTTACTTTCTATTCAAAAGATGTAAGATAAAAATGATTGAATTTCCTCCTTTAAAATTTATTTTAACATATTTAATTTAATATTCAAGATATTTAATTTACTCTAATATATTGAATATTTAAATTACATATTTACTATAGTAAGTGGTAATAAAGTGAGAAAAATTAAATCTAGCCATTTTTTGTTCTTACCTCTGTTGGATATGGTTTGTTTGTTTATTTATTTATTTTTAAAGATTTTGTTTTATTTATTTGACAGAGACAGCCAGCGAGAGGGGGAACACAGCAGGGGGAGTGGGAGAGGAAGAAGCAGGCTCCTAGCACAGGAGCCTGATGTGGGGCTCGATCCCAGAACGCTGGGATCACGCCCTGAGCTGAAGGCAGACGCTTAAAGACTGCGCCACCCCGGCGCCCCAGATCCTTGGTTTAAATCAAATGTTCTCTCCTAGAGCATAAAATAGTTTAGATTTGGTTTACATAAACAGTTTTTAGAAACATACCTGCTATGCGGAGTGAGATGTATTTGGAATACTAACAGCGTTGAAAGAGGGAAGATTAGGAAATGTTAGGTGGTATTCGAGTACTGTTACGGGAATTGGGAGTACAAGTGGAATTTCAGAGCCAGGAGGGCTGACCTCTGCATTTCTCCTAGGTGTGATGCAGCAAGTATGAAAATCCCCTTGTTTTGATATTGAGGGTCCCAGTGACCCTCTGCAAGGGGTGTTGCCACGCAGCACACAGGCAGCCCCCCCGAAATCTCTACAAGTAACTGTTTAAGGCTTGAGTATTATCTCTTATTATCACTAAATGATGAAAAGCCCACTTAATTTTATCATAAACGATTACTAGTTCCTGGCTGTGCTGAGTCTGGGGAAGTGAAGAACCTGGTGATGGTGAGCAGTGGTTCTGCGAGGTGCCCGAGGAAGAGCAGGTGGGAGAGCAGGTGCGGAAGCGCCCAGGTGAGCTGCCCGCCCGAGGGCGTGGGACCCGCGCAGGGTGTCGGCCGCAGGAACTCCGGGTGCGGAACGAAAGGCTTCTCTTTCCCTTCTCAGTTACTTACTAAGCATCCTCTTAGAAGCCTGTCACATAATTTGTTGCTGGTGATCAAAAGGGGCCTAAGACATGGTTCTCACCGTCGTGTGAGGCAGAATCTTTACAGTATGAAGAAAGAATTCTGAGACCCCCTGGACAGCATGAAGCCCACTCCCTCGTAAACGCCAGGAGAGGAAGGACGAGGACGTGACCCATGGCCGTGGTCTTGCGCAAACCGAGGGTGAAAATGGGGAGAATTCCTTTTACTACACAGTTGCGCGACAGATCAGATGAGGTAGGAAAGGTGTAGGAACTGCTTTTAGACTGTAAAGCAGTGTTTTTCATCCGAAGCCTACGACATTCCCAGAAGAGTCCACAATTAACCACGGCTGAGGGAGGCAGAAGCTTGTGCTTCCCTGGGGCAGGTGAATATTGTATGGGGTGGGGTGGCCCGTGACATCCCCACACCCCGCTATGATGCAGCAGCATAAAGGACTCACTTGCTCAGTGGGGTTGCACCGTTGCAAATCCCTGCACCTGCTAATGCTGAACTGTTCCCTCGGTTCGGAGGGCCGTTCCCCTTACCATTTGTCTCCGGCAGCTCCCGCGGCCGTAATAAAGCACCACGGACGGGGTGGCTCAAACAGCAAACTTACTTGTCACAGTTCTGGCAGCTGGAAGTCCAAGGTAAGATGTTGGCAGATTTAATTCCTGGTGAGAGCCCTCCTCCTGGCTTGCAGCCGGCCACCTTCTAGCTATGTCCTCACATGACAATGAGAGAGAGAGAGCTCTCATCTCTCTTCCTCTTCTTCTAATACCCTCACGAGAGCCCACTCTCATAATGTCACCTAAACTTAACTGTTTTCCAAAGGTCCCACTTTTAAATATCATCATATTGGGGAAATGCTAGGGCTTCAACATTTGAATTTTGAGGGAATACAAACATTCAGTCCTTAGCATGTTTCTCGGTTTACAGACGTCCTTCGAGTCTTGCAAGCATCTATCTCTAAAAGCTTTCTTTGCCAGTTCAAATAGAATCGATCATTCTCATTTTGCCCCACCAATGAAATCGCTACATCCATCTCCCTATATGATAGTGACCGACTCACTAAATATTTACTGTGATCGTCTTGTACAAAATACTCTTGCTTTTTACATCTTGGTCTTTACTGCTCCAAGCACCATGATTGCACACGCAGGCTAAGCAGAGAATACATGTTTATGGAATAAATGTTTAAATAAATGAAAATAAAATGTCTGTACTAGCTAGAGGCCATAAGGAGTGACGAAGCAGCATATTAAATAGGATAGGGGGTCCATCATTTGTTTATCAACCATAATAACGCATGAAAATAGGATTGGGAGGAAAATCTCAGCTACTTTTCTTGAAGAACAAGTATTGGAACTATACCAGGAGAAAATTCTGGGAGGTAATGTCAAAACAGCATTTGGACCTTAGAGATGACAGCACTATGTATATTTAGCTAGATTTTGAACAGGAATGCAGATTGCCTTTCAGTACCACACACTCTTACTAAATGAATGTAGTTTTATTTCAAATTCCAATATGGGCTACATTTGGAGGCATTTTGATTCGCTGGGTGTTCAATTTACAAATACTTCAAGAGATGGCTTGCTAAATTTGCCCAAAGCTGCTTTTTGTGTTTCTCCACCTGCAATTTGTATCACTGAAATAAATACTACCACGAGTTTGAGCTCTATTTGGTGTGGTCCCAGAGTATAACTGCTCTAACAGGGCCCTGTTGGACTGTCTATGGTTCCATACTTTTTACTGGCAGCTAAAAGCAAGAATGTAATAGTCCAACTACCTCCTGCCCACACCCCACTCTTTTCACCCTTTCCAACAATCAGCCTGCTGTCACAGTTCAGTGCTGGAATAGGAAAATATTGCGACATATCCAGGCCATCAGATGAAGAAGTGAGTACCGCTGTGTGAGATTTGAAAGGGACAATGCCTCAAACCCTGACCTGAGAAAGATCAAGCCAAGAGGAGATTTTGCCAATGGGGAAGTTGCTCTCTTGGAACATATTCGAATTTCCAAGAAACAAATTAAATGTGATTTAAGGAAAATGGGTGTGTTCCTCTAATCTAGACATAAAAAGAAAATTGCAACCAGGGTTAAGGACTGTAGATGGGCCTTGTGGTGGGCTCCACACAAGTCATCACTTTGCCCATCAAGATTGGAGGATGTCATTCTGGTGTTTTTGTTTATTTGTTCAGGGTTTTTGTTTTTGTTTTTGTCTGGTTTGTTCCATAGCTTGAGACTTTCAGGACGTGTATTTCAGGTTCTAGTATCCAACGAATGTGCAGAAGATAAGCAAAATGAATAGATTTTATCTTTTTCTAAAATTTTAAATTAATGTCAGTAGCAGGCTGACATTGGCCCCACTTGGGCTTGTGCTATATGGCCCTAAACTGGCCCTCATCCCCCACCCTGGGTGACAAAATTATTGACTAACCTGCTCTCCAAATTTCCCCTCTGTCACCATTTGGCCCACTTGATCTGTAGACTCAGTCTCATTTCAGACAGTGGGATGACCCATCCTTCCCAGGTGGGGAGGGATTAAAGGTGTCTGAGTCTGGCCATGAGGCAACTCAACATGAGTCAACCCTATTGTTAGTGCCTCTTGAGCCTGTGCTCTACTTCTGATAACAGACTCCTCACTCCCATCTTTTTCTTAATAATCAGCCAAGATGGTACCTCTTCTGAGCCCAGAGCCCCCTGGCGGCAGCACAGGGTCTGCTGCCAATCTTCCATGATCCTGACTTACCGGCATCACTCACCCTACTTCGCTCAATTACTGCGCGAACTGTCTCCTGTCACCACAGCCCCTGGATAGCCTGCTGTTTGCTTACTCCTTTCAGTAGTCCCCGCTCTCGCTCTGCTGGGATCAGTCCTTAAGCTTCAGCCTCTCTGCTGCCTGGGACCCTGGACGCCTGGTTTCAGATGATCTGCTCGCCAGCCCCTTGGTCACCTTTCTGACACATTACAAAGAGCAGAGGAAAGAGCCTCTGCTTCTCCCCTGAATGGGTTCGTGGATCAAGAGTGGGCTGTTGATAGAAACTGATTGGCCAAGTTCACCTTTATGGCATAAAGGAAAGGAAAATTGCAAGAACCAGCCATAAAGAAGGTGATATGGCAGCACCTTCAGAGCAGAATGACTTCTATGTCCTAGAATTTGAAGGAGAAAGAAGTTTCACTGTTTGTCTAAACGCACAGCAGATCAAGGAGATGCATGGGCCAGCATTTACCAACAAGGGGCTATTTGACAGTAGATGGAACTACTGACCCAGGGGGAAAAAGCTAAAATTCCCTTAGTCTGTGTCCAACCTCACTATGACATAACTACTTCTCCTCTAATTTATTATTGTTATTATTGCTAATTCTTTTTTTTAAAATGCATGCTCATGGTACAAATTCAAGGATAACAAAATTGTATAAATTGAAAAGTTAAATTTTTTCTCCCACCTGTGGCCATCTGAGATATGTACTTTTTTGAATTTTTTCCATGAATACATGTTGTTTTTATAATTAACATGTGTATTTTAACACAAATTAGATAAAAATATAATATAAGCCACCTCCTTTTCCTGCAACTCCCCTTATTTTATAACTTACTATGTCTCGGGCTTTTTTCTCCATTAGTACCCACACTGTTTACTGAACACATTCTTTTTAATAACTGCATAGTATCTCAAGATCTGGATGATCCAGTCTACCAACATATTTTAGATTCTAAAATTGGAAAACTACAGAAGAAAATAGAAACCATAATTTGTTTGGAGATAAGCTGTACCAAAGGCTAGAGCAGCTGTATCAACCTGCCGCTTTGGCCTGCCCCTGAGAAGGACACATGTTTGGGAGAATGGTTCGAGAAAGGGCCAAAGACTTTTAATAAAGCTAAGGAAGGAGAGGAGGGTACCTTTGAAGTAAAGCCCAGAGGGAAGGGTGTGATAGATTCATGTGTCTTGTTTGTTCACAAGAAAGGATCTAGGTTCTTTTTGGGTGGTTTGGAGATTGGGAACAGAGGTCAGCCTCCTGAGGAGAGCTTTCGGTTCAAAACCAGGGAAGGATGATGATGAAGTGGCTAAGGACCATGGGATTTTCTTTTAAGTCATGAGCAAAATGATGCCATCCTTTATAGGAAAAATCAAGACTTTATAGACACACCAGCAAAGCACTGTCATTTCTCCAGACATCAAAATCCCGAGTTTGTCTATTAGGCAAGATCTTGAAAGAGCACAACTATACATCATGTGTTTAGAAACCTTAGAAAGAAGGGTACTGCATTGAAAGGAGCAGAGAGCATGTGGTACCTTTTGGTTTTTACAGCAATCCCGCATGGGTGCTCTGTGGTACCAGACGGGCCCGGAATTTGGCTGTAGGCAGACAGCTCTAGAGAGTTCTGCTGGTTATCAGTGTGGATGTGGACTGTGAGGAGGGAACAGCTGGCTCTGGCAGAGAAGCAGCCAACAACGTTGTGTTTCATCACCCTCCATGCCTTCAAATCTGAATTTTGTTTGCTGCTTATTGTCACGGGTGACCTTCTGGCTGGAGCAGAATGTCTAAATGTGTCTTGTATGGGACCTTGTAAGAGAGAAAGGCTGCCAGGAGAGCACTAGCAGGGAAGTCATTTCATTTGGAAATCTAAGGAAGAAGGGAAATGGTTTCAAAAGAGTTGAAGTCCAGAGTGAGCAGCTTGCCAAAAGATAGATATTGTGGATGAAGTAAGAACTCTGCTCCCATAAGGACAGGGAAACGGATGCTTCGTCAGGAAATGAGAAGCTGCTGACAGGGAGAGATGCTGTCCACTGCAAGCCAACTCCTTTTATATGACCCTGTTTCTTGTGATAATTCTGAGGAAGGGCATTGAAACCACTTTCACCTTGCTACTGTTTTGCAAGCCCTGGTTCCATGGAGAGCTTGAGCCTTTCCAAGGCCAATTTGTGCTCAGTTATCTCTAAATACAGGGAAACCTTCATCAGGAATCCTGAGAAACCACAAAAATGGATATTTCATCAAATAGACTTTTCCTCCATGTTGATTTCAAGTTTTAATGGTTCTAGGCTAGTCATTTGACACACGTGTGTAGTTCCTCGATGCCCATTCCAGGCAAGGGGGAGGAGCTTCAAAATTGGGCTTTAGTTAAAAAGGAACTTGACTGAGTGGGGACCAGTTGTTGACCTCTAGGTAAAACTGCCACATGGACCTGACTGGATTCGTTTTATAAAGGAGAAGATGGCTCATGTTTTATATGGCCTCGGGGAAAAATAAATTCCTCAATTGCCTGGGAGATTCAAAATTGCATTCACTGCTGAGCACTGCCCAGCCTTTTGGCTTGTTTCTGGTGAGCCTGTTGAAGTAATGTAACTTTATTTAATTTGGCATAACTTTCTGTTATTACTGAACACGAGGGAAGTTAGGTTTTTGATAAAGAAATATCATATTATATTCTGGGACTATTCAAATGTCAGTGAAAAAGAAGAAATGTAGGTGGTGTTGACAGTGAAACTCTTCACATTTTACTTTTAAGAACATGGCTACCGCTCATTAAGCCAGTGGTGCCATGGAAAATTTAGGGACTTTGGAATTATATAGAACAACCAAGTCCAAGTTGTGTGTATTTCTTCACGCTCCAGATCTCTATTTCTTCATCTGTACAGTGGTGTTTGTCACAAATGGTGTAGGCGTTAATCACCATAACACTTACAACATGCCTCACAAATGGCTGGGGCTCAAAATGTCTTAGTTTACATTCTTTCCTCTTCCCCCTGCCTTCCTTGGCAAGTTTTCCTTAATAAAAGAAAAGTTCTATGACAATCTAAAATATGTAGGTCCTCTTCCCTTCAGACCCAGAAGAAGACATGGGAGTGAAATATTTTCCTTTATACCAATTTAACCAGTCAATTGTTGCTGAAAGGAGAGTGGGGTAGATTTGTTCAGTTTTTACACATAATAGAGGTATGATAACTCCATAAAGGTTGGCACAGGTGTTAAAAGCATGGGATTTGCACTGGAGAAGTCTTGAGTTCAAACTGGGGATAAGTGGCTTCTCCAAGATCAAACTCACCATCTGTGTGACTGCTTCTAAATTACTTAACACAAACATGCCTCCATGATTTGGGATAAAACTAATACCACTGTCATCGCCAAATATTATTTTAGTCAAAAATATTTACTGTTTTAGTTTGGAGGACAGACTTATGAAGAGGACAGAAACCTTTGCTGGGGCTATCATGTGAGTGGGGTTGGACGGACAGAAGCATGTGAACAAATGAATACAAAAGATAAATTCTAATAGTGCTATGTTCGGTGGAGAACATAAAACAGAGTGATGGGATCGAGGGTGAGTGAGAGAGGTAGATGGCGTGATACTTTAGTTAGGATGCTTCAAGAAGGCCTCTCCAGAGATAGGACACTTGAGCTAAACCCCGAGTGGTGCACAGGAGGGAGGCAGTCTCGCAAGAAAGTCTGTGGTAGAGGGCTCAAGGAATTCCAGGTGGAATGGCAGTGAGTTGGGAATGAGGCTGGGAGCTTCAGGGAAAGAAAGCTGGTGTGAGCAAGGGAGGTGAGGAAGTTGGAGAGACTGGAACAGGGAAGATTTTGGAGGACTTTGTAGGACATGGGGAGGAGGTTAGAATTTACTCTAAACAAATTATTTTAAGCAGGTTGATTGATCAGATTTACATATTTAAAAGATGACTTGAGATGGTGAACAAGAGAATTTTTCCATGGTCAAGTCAACTAGGAGCACATCATATCCTATGGTAACTTTTTGTATATTCATAATACCCATGTCTCAGTTGGTGTCAGAGTGCTCCTGAAGGGCTAGGTAATACTGACTCAGGGCCCTATTCCCTGACTTATGGAAAGTCTAATGCTCACTCCAAGTCTTTGGTGACTTCACAAGTGGCTCACATTTTCAAGGTCACTTTTGGTTGAGGTTCTCCCATCAGAAATGGAGACAATTTCCCTACCCTTTGAACCTGTGCTGCACTTGTAGCTAGCATTGGCCAACAGAAATCTGGGAAGTGGTAGAGTGCCCTTTGAAGAGTAGGCTTCAAGAGATGTTGAGTGTTTCTGCTCTGTTTCCAAGCCTTGCCAATACAGGTGAATGAATAAGCCTGGTCTAGTGAGCTGGAGAACGAGAGACCGCATGCAGCAAAGATGAGCCATCACAGTTGAAGCCATCCTAGATGAGCCAACCTCTGGCTGACCGAGCACCTGACTGATACAGAAGTTAATTGATGAAGCTAACTGATGCATGAGGCTTTGGTGTAGCACAGATTTCATTCAACTTTCAGGACAGGTGAAGTTTACACACCACATTAACTCAAACAACTGTTCTTAAAACTGTTACACTGCTTGTTCATCACCCCCACCCCCACCAGCTCCTCATTCTCAGGAGGCCACCCCCGCCCCCCAACCTTCCTTTTCTCCAAAGTCCTTGCATCTTTGAATGCAGAGCAATCCAGTCCTTTCCAACCCTGGCCACCGAATTCAAATCAGGATTTCACTCTGCATATTGGAAGAGTCATTTCTGCACCCCATTCACTTTGTTCTCTTCTGAGTCTCATGTTTCCTCCCTCACTACGAGCTCCTTCAAAAAAAAGAGAGAAGCACATACCATGCATTTCATCACTGATGGGATTTATGACAATTAGGGCACAACTGAATGCTTTTCCCTTAAACACTACAGTCAGTTACATGCCTATTACACATAGTAGCATTTTAAAGCTTCCCAGAAGTTCTACAAGGAAGATGTGGATTTCACTTTGTTTGGCCCAACATCTCACAGTCTTTTTTCCAAGAAATACTCTTTTCTGTGTGTGTGTTTGCGTGCGTGTGTGTGTGTGAGAGAGAGAGAGAGAAAGAAAGAGAGAGAGAGAGGAAAGAGACCTCTGATTATGCAGTTAAACTACCCTTTCCTAGAAACATTTTGGAAAATGCTGCCCCTTGCAAGTTGATCCTCCCTTACTCCTAGCACAAATACTGTTCTAGTGAAGCTGCATATTCCTCCGGTAGGCCATGCTCGTTTCTGTCACCTTCCCATCACGCCACGTGGGGAGGGCCCACTCTCCAAGATGCCTTATAGTTCTGATGTCTTCCATGCAGTAAAACTTTGCTGTTTCCACTCAGCCTAGCCTCTTTCTCTGGTCTCTTGTAGTCTTGTTTTCCCCCGCTTATTTAGACACTTCCCCATGAAATAGCACATTACTTTTCCCAGGCTTATTTCCATAATTAAAACAAACAACTAGATGATAAGCTTCTTCAGGGCAGACAGGAGCACTGTGTCATACTACTTTTGTGTATTCTGTGTGCTGGACGCATAGCAGGCCCTAAGAATCTACTTGCTGCATTGAGCTGCTAATGAAACAATGAGGATAACTGTTTTATTGAGCACCTACTATGTGCCTGGCTTTATATGAGCGCATTACATACATGATCATATTTCACTTTTTAAAAAACCTAATGAAATATTATCCTGATGTTACAGATGAGAAATTAATATTAAAAGAAGTGAACAACCAAGTCACAAATCAGACCCAGATTTGACTCCACAGCCTGTGTACTTTTAACTGCTCTGCCATACTGCCCCCAATTACGTTTATACCTATGTTAACCAAATTTGAAGGCATCGCACATAGCCACAGATGTCTGCGCTTACTTAAACAGACATGATGAATGTGTATACTGCTTATTGAATTATCAGAAGTTCTAGGCTTGAGGTTTTTCCTACATTTCTCCCCCGGTTGCCATAACCATGTCCTATCACAGCAGCCTGGCACAGAAGCAAGGTCACTGTGAGATGACAAGGAAAGCAAAAATACCGGGACAGAATTAGGGCAATCATTAAAATCATTAAAAGAAGCATTAGGAGTTTGTGATGGGCCGTATCAAGGAGATTCACAGCCCACAAGCCCAGCACACTGAGCCATATTTGCTATAATTATATTAGGGATGGTTATGGTTTGCACATTTCTTGTGTTATACTTTGAGATCATGTACATCATTTAAGAAAGGAAAGTTTTTTAGGAACGATATTAGTTTCAGTCTAAATTTAATTTTTGAAAAGTAAACAACGCACGGTACATCTAAGCCACAGTTAAAGTGAAAGTCTTAGCTTCGTACCTAACAACATATCTTCTTTGGACGCTTAAAAATCCAACACCCCCACCTCCAAAACTGATCTTGATTCCACTGTGGCTCTGACACGCAGCTCTTTAATTTAGTTTTTGCTGACAGCTGACTTCAATTTTTGCCTGTTTATGGAAGTAAATTAAAAGAACACACTGTCTGTGATCCAGTGGCTCTTTGTGGTGGAGTCCTATTCAGTTCCTAAATCAAAACCCAGATAGTTGTCAGGAGAACTAATCCTTATGTAAACATGATTGCATTTGCAGGGCAGAGCGCACAGAGGCTCCGAGCGCCCCACAGGAAGTATGCCGCTTTCCCAGGTACTTCAAGGGTCAACGTCTTCTCTATTTCAGTATCTAAATAATGAGTTTAGAACAATTCACGTCGGGTTCGAAGCTTCGGATGGCTTGAGCCGTGGCCTTTGTCTATGCACACGTGAGAGTCCCCATTATTTAGTGATTACAAGAGCATCCTTCTGGCGTCAGTACTTACAAAACACTGGGACAAATACCTGGAAAGAAGCCTCCAGGAGTCTTTAAATCCTATAACTTCCCACCAATTCAAGAATGCATTGGTAAAAGATAGCACTAACTCTCATGAAAGGAGACTTGATTTTAAGTATAAATAAACTGACATTATTGCCTATGCTATTTCTAGGTTTTCCAAGCAAGTGGAAAAAACCCCAAATCTAATTTTACTGGCAGTGGAAAGGCAGTTATTAAAGCTATGTAACTTATTATATGTTCTTGAAATCTTCAAATCTAGAAAGCATCAGGCCATAGTGATTGTTTCTTCTCTTTGCAATGTTACCTTCTTGGAAATATTTGAAATAATCACTGGGAAATGTCCCCATGAATGTCATGCTGCTTTATGGGGTGTGAACAAGGCTGCATGTTGCTATGCAGTCTGTTGTTAGAAGTAAAATGTGATCTTCTGAGCTGATTAAGGGCAAGAAGGATATTTTGTGATTTCTAAAAAGAACAGCATTAACTTAAGTGACAACCTTTGGGTGATCTTCATGGTTAATTCTAATCTCGGTGTAAAGCATAATAAAATGTTTAAGCACTATGATATTTTATCCCAGAAGTGCTTGCATTTCAGTAGAAGTAGACCATAATTTTGCTTTAGACTTGAAAGATTTTTGATCTTTCACTTAGCTAACTGCAAATACACTCCTGAAGTGCAAAGTACTGTTAACGTCTTACCCTTTCTGGAAAAGAAATTCTGAATATTTTAGCTTAACAACGCTACTTCTTAAGTTGATTTCATGCAATAATACTCAAGGTGTAAGATAAAAACCATCCCAGACTTACAATCGTTTGACTTGCAACGTTTGGAATTTTCGATGGTGTGAAAGTGGTATGCATTCAATACAGACCATACTTCAAATTTTGAATTTAGATCTTTTCCTGGGCCATACATATGGGGTGTGGTCCTCTCTTGTGATGCTGGGCCACGGCAGTGAGCCCCAGCTCCCAGTCAGCCACACTGTCTCAAGGGTGAACCATCCCATTGCCTGACCCCCATTCTGTACCCAGACAACCTTTCTGTGTTTCACTTTCAGTACAGTATTCAATAAATTACATGAAATAACCAACCCCTTATTATAAAATAGGCTCTATGTTCAATGGTTTGCCCAACTTTGTGTTCAATGGTTTAGGCTTATGTAAATGTTCTGAGCCATTCAAGGTCGGCTAGGCTAAGCTAGGATGTTAGTAGATTAGGTGTATTAAATGCATTTTCAACTTAAGAATATTTTCCATTTATGATGGGTTTCTTGGGACATAACCCCATCATAAGCCCAGGAAAATCTGTATATCTTTTTCTGGGAAAGAACTCCCATGGATTCTAAGCAGATAGGACAGCATAACCAAAGATTCTGAGACAGGGAGGGGGAACTGAAAAGAGGCTGATGTGTTTGGAACAGGTGCGTGAAGGCGATCAGCTGAGACTGTGCAGGTAGGCAGTGGCCAGGTGTGAAGCTCTGAGGACTTCAGAGCCTTTTCAAAATGCAATGGGAAACTAGGAAAGAGTTTTAGGCAGATCACTCTGACTGCTCTGTGAGGTAGAAGGAAGCATGGGGGTTGAGGGCATATAGCTAAAGAGGCTTTCTCAGGCATCCTGAGGAGGTGTGAGGATGGCTTAGACTAGGGTGGCCAGTGTGCATGGATGGCTTCAAATGCTTTTAAATCTATTTTGAACAGTCTATGTGATAACTGCTATGCTAGGAAGGGGAAATAAAGTGGTAAAGGCCAGAGACTGTACATGTGAATTTTAATTTTCTAAATTCTCAGCATCTACTTGAAGGGTAGATAACAGACAGAAAGTCACACTTGAGAATGGTAAATGCTATAATAGAATCGGATACAGGACACTTCGGAAAGCATTCGGAATAGGAAATCAGCCTATAGGAAAACTACATGTAAGAAGTGTTGGCAACTAAATGATTATCGACTTTTTTGTTGAGAAAGCTTTGTATGAGTGCAGTTGCAACACTGTATTAGAGAAACTCAGAATTATGTCTATAGTCCATATCTATGCATATGATGAAGAAACTGGCGTTTAGAAAGGTGAGGTGTCTTTCTTAAGAAAATACAGGTGGATAATCACAAAACTACTTAAACGTTTATCCACAATGACTTGCTCATGATGGTATATAAGAAGCATTGTTCTTCTACTCATCAAGCTTTCCTAATTAAGATGGAGAGGTTGAAGGCAACTACAGTTTCTTGATTGAGCACCTGTGTGGAAGGCAGGGTCATTGATGAAAATAAGGAATACTGGGAGGAACAGTTTTTGAGGTGTCAGGAGTGCACAGGAAGAACAGAATAGATTCCATTTGGAGGTGTGTGGGGGATGTTCAAGTGGAAATATTAGTATGAACAATCATTTTAATAAAAGGCCAGTATCCTACCTAATAGGATAGGCTAATATCCTACCTAATATCCTACCTAACTCAACTAGTTAGTTGAATGACATCATCTCACTATAATTCCTGATTCAAATTAAAGCCAGAGACAATTTGTTTCCAGATAAAATAGTTATTTTAAATAGGGATATCATAATAGAAAGAGGTGTTTACATTCTCAAATATACTAAGTACTCCCAAATCAAACTGGCATGGTTTTCTCTCTCCTGGGAGCTTAAAGAGAGTTTTATTTTTGTTTGTTTTCTTGCTTTAATTAAATTCATCTTATAAGTCTGAGCAGCAGACACAGTACATTGTTTTATTCATTATGGAGAAATATGCATAGCAGAATTCACCAAGGAGAGAAATCGTTAATTATTCCTTCTTCCAGGATTGTCCTAGATACTGGAATTGTTCAAAAAGACAAAATTTTGGATCTGCCGACCCCTCAGGTCAGCTCATTCAACATTCATGGACCGTGTTCCTGGGTAAAGATACAGCCAGTGGCAGGACAGAGGAAAGAGGGACATTGATCTGCAGCGTGATGAAGCACATGTCAGGAACTTCACCTTTCAATTTATAACTTTGATTAACTGGTTTGGTATAAGTTTGATTAAATAAAGCAGTCAAGGGATCTGAAACACACAACCAGAATCTCCACATTCAAATTTCAATTTTCCAAGAAGTGAGGCAAATCTCAAGAAAAGTTCATAGCAGAGACCTGTCAAGTGAACACGCACCTAAGCCAATATCGCCACCACCATCATGAGAATAATCTTGTTGCTAAGTTTCAGAACGAGCATAATTCAAGCATCCCCTGATTTAAACCATCAGGTTTATACATATTCCAAATAACAAATAAGGGGGAATGGTTCCCTGGAGTGAAACTTCCTGTGGGTCATCGTGCTTTATTCTCATTGGAGGAAACCCTTGAGGGGAGGAAAGAGGAGGAGCTCCACTTACTAGAAGAAGCAACAAGGACCGTACACTTCATAAACTTTTCAGGTCCTTTAGGCCAAGCGAAGAGATCCAGTTCAAAATCAAGATCCTTCCCCCTTGTAGAGCTTGCAGAGAAGAGACTACTTTTGAAGGTATTTCTTTATCTTCTCTTTTTTGAGCTCCCCTGGTGGAGAAATACGGGAGGGCCGATGTTCCCCCACTTCGTTATCTTCTTTGGCGTTTGGAATAAAGGTATCAATCATATCTCACAAGGGGTTTAGGACCAACACTCTGAAACGCATCTGGTTATCATTCCCAAGGGAAATTAGCTCATGCTGTGTCATTATCCTGTCAAGAAATCAAAGGGCTCTTCCTGCATCAGAGACTTTGGTTTCCCTTTGTCCATTTTTTGTGACCCTCACCTGGGATTGGCTTGCAGTTGCATTACAGCTATCTGTTCATAGCTCTTTCTGAAGGCCAGCTTTACTATAACTACTTCGCATTTTTATTGGGGTAGCCCCCCTACAAACATTTTGAATTCACCTTGTCATTTAAAAATAATTTATAAAATTGTTTATGGGGGAAGATAGGTTCCAGTTTCCAAGCAATCAACCTGAAATTGTATTTCGACTCTGCAAGCTCTTTGTGAATTAGTGACCCTTGTACCTAGTTAGCCTAACTTCCTGTATCGTCTTCATTGACAGTGTAATACTCCTATGAGACAAGTAATATAGATATTAAATAAGATGATATGAATTAACATAGATTTCTTCTGTAGAGTTATAGGGTTGGAAGTTATCATTAAGGCATGTAGTCAAATTCTCTCATGTTATAATTGAGCAAATTGTGGCCCAGGGACACATAAATAGATTGATCATGTAATTTATTGTTCACTATGAAAATCTTGGGGTGCTAGAGCTACAGGTATAAAATGGGGGGGCAGTGTGGGGTGCACTGACACACGTACCCTCCTTGCAATCCAACTTTCCCAACAGGCTTTGTAAATGACGGAGATAACATCATAAGCCTGGGAAGCCTCAAGCTTTGTTCTTATATCACACTGAATGAAAAGAAATTTGATTCAAGCAGTTTGGAGAAATTTTCACCAATAAGTTTCTCTCTCATCCTGCATTAACACAAGATAAAATATATTTTCCATGTTAATTTAACTTTATACCAAAGTTAATTCCCAAACATCCTTGTTAATGTTTTACTAATGATAAAATTCATACGGATGATTACGACATTAGTTTTTCTTAAAAAATTAAAATATAGACAGTACATTTGCTGCCATATTTTGAGTGGTTCTGAGAATCATATGGATCTGCAAGTTTTTGATAAAATATAGACCCATCAAAAACCAATGAATCATCTTTTACAGAATACAAAATGAAAGTCTGCAAAATCAGAGGAAAACTATCAGAGAGAAACACCTGGTAAGTCATAGCCATAGAGCTTTCAAAATACATTCATTTTTATGAGAAAATATATTAAAAGGGGGTAAGGCAAAAAGAAAAGTGGTGAACAAAATTTATGTTAGACAATAACTTTATTCAGAAAGTCTAGCATAAACAGGGACAACATTCTAAACTATCACGATAGCCATCACATAAATTCTAAGCTATCACATACTCCCAATAGGTCACCTTTAAAGCAAATAAACTTGAGGTGAACTGAGTGGTGGAAACCAGAAAAATAAGAGTTCCAGAATCACAGTCCCACTTCTTGGGATCCCATTTCATGGACTTAAACCACTGACTTTTAGTAATCAAATCTCAGCATTAGTTTTCCTTCTTTTCAACTCACTGGCCGATGGTGGCCATCCAAAAATAAGTATTCCCATTTCCTTATTAAAAAGACAACATCTTACATTCTAGTTCACTACAGGGAAGAGATCAAACTCACTGCAATGTGAGGTACGAACTTGTCCAAATAAGTGAATTATAAAAGAGATGGTGGAATTTGCCTTACATCAACATCCAAAAATATATCTAGTCTCTGGAGATCAAAGCACCTTATAGATCCCTGGTAACACATTTAAATTCTCTGTCCACAATAATCAGGTTGTTAACTAGATCCAGGGTGTTTGCTAAATAGGAAGCATACCTTTTACATTTTTATAATTACTGTTCAAATACCAATTTTAAAAAAATCTCTGTACTTCTACAGAAGGAAAGGAAAGGAAAGGAAAGGAAAGGAAAGGAAAGGAAAGGAAAGGAAAGGAAAGGAAAGGGAAGGGAAGGGAAGGGGAGGGAAGGGAAGGGGAGGAAGGGAAGGGAAGGGAAGGGAAGGGAAGGGAAGGGGAGGAAGGGAAGGGGGAAGGGGGAAAGGGAAGTGGAAGGAGAAGGAGAAGGGAAAGGAAAGGAAAGGAAAGAAATTGCTGCACCAAGTGAAAAGACCAAAGCTTAATAGAAGTGTCCCTTGAAACTGAAATATTCATAAGAATCATCTGGGGAGTATGCCAGTTCTGGACCCTGCCTCTAAAGATTCTAATTCTGTAGGGCTGGAAAGGAGACCAAGAATCAGCACTTGTGAGAAGTACTATTGAAGTAACTTCTGCAAGGTGATTCTGATGAAAGTGGGTCATAGGTAACAGTTTGACTTAGAAATTGGCAAGTCCATAAACCGGAAAATTTATCTGTGTGTTCTCAACAATACTTGCCCACAGGTTTTCTGAGTTTTCCTAGGCTTTAACAGATTCCTTAAATTCAGGTCCGTGAATTCAAGGTAAAGAAATCTTATCAATGTTTATTTCATTAAACATTATTACATGGGAAAGGTATTATGTTTGACTATTTTTTCATAGCATAGGAAGTGTGTGTGTACATGTGTGTGTTGGGGATTGAGAAATCTGGATGCAATAATTGTTTTATTCTTTAAAAAAGCAAAGTTCTTGATAAAATTGGTTTGTATGTAAAAAAGTGGTTGTTTAGACAAAACTATTTTTTTCTATGGGCTTCACTATATGTTTTCTCCTTAAAAACATAGAAATTTCATCTGGTTTCTCTTTTAACTGTATAAATATCTCCTCAAATAAGAATAACATTTAAAAGGATAATGAAAAGCTGGAATATAATCTCAAATAACTTTGACTTTCAAGAAAGAAATCAGAATTAGTATAGATAGACCCCAAAACAATTAATGAAAGTCCTGAGGGAAAGTTTTAGGAGCTGGGATTGTTTAGTCTAGAAAGGAGATGATTAGGGAATATTTTTTTTATAATGGCCAAGCCTAAAGCATTTATATGAGAAGAGAGTTGACATTTCTTCATCTCAACTGGACAAAGAAAGTATGCTTCTTGGTGATTTTACAAGCATTTGTTTATAGCTTCTCAATAGATCCATCTTTTCCTGAATCTCCCTTCTTATTTCTGTCCATCTCTTACTTTCCTTCTTCCCGTCCTTCCTGTGCAAATAGAGCATCTGTTATGTGCCAGCCACAAAGGAAATGAGATTGGTTTAAGTTAGGTGCATTTGGTAAGGGAAGATTTCATGAAGCATGTTCTTGGCTATTTCAACATTTGGTAAAGTATCTATGTATACAGTGACAACTGGTATGGATTGCTCAGGAGGCTTCTCAGAAAGATCATTTAACTATGGGAAATTTCAGGATAACTTTCACTTTGTTAATCTCCAACAAGAGAGTACCATGATTCAATTTCTGGGTATAGAGTATTATAAAAAGTATTAAGTCCAGAACAGTGGAGAAGCAACCAAATAAATTTCCTTCTATTAAAAAAAGTGGTTTCACTGATAGCATTTGGAAAAGATTATCAAGTCTACTTGGCAGGCTTCCCTTCCCCCCTCCCCCCAAATTGCTATTCTGTTCTTTCATTTAATGATCAAACAAAGATACCTATTGACCAAATGGAGTGCCAAATCAGGTGTCAGGAGTATGATTCTATTTTTAGCAATTATTATTACTTTTTTAAGGATTTATTTATTGGAGAGAGACAGAGTGGCGGGGGATGAGCAGAGAGACAGAAAGTCTTAAGCAGACTCCTCACTGAGCGCAGAGCCCATCGCGGACCTCGATTTCACGACCCTGAGATTCTGACCTGAGCTGAAACCAAGAGTCCCGCTCTTAACGACTGCGCTCCCCCCAGGCGCCCCTTAGAAATTATTGGTAAGAAACAGAATAAGCTACTTAACTGGTCTGAGTTTCATCTCTTTCTTCCTTTCCACCAGCCTTCCTGAAACATTTATGTGACCCATTTTTGAGAAAGATTCGCGTTGCATCCTGGGGCTCATTTGGGTTCAGGCTAGGACCCAGAAATAGAGCATCCCGCTAGGTGTGCTCTTGAGAAACGGGATCATGAGGCCCCAAAAGTCAAAATGTCATAAAGAGTGACGGCAGCTGAACTCAGTCCAAGCACGTACGCAAGGATGAATGGTGAAGGATGGTGGAGGGAGGCCAAGAAGACTGATAGAGATGTGACAGAAGATAATTACAATTAGGACCCAGGCAAAGCGGCGGTTGGTGCTGAGAAATACTAAGCAGGGAGGCTCTGGGAGGGAGGCTGGCAGAGACTGGAAATGCAGGCACAGGGAAACGTCCTTGCAGGCAGCGGGTCTAGCCTCAGGACTTCTAGGCAAGAATTCGAACGAATTAGTGTTGTTAATTAGAAGTGATGTGCACACCTTAAGACTGACTATATACCTCTTTATGAATATAGTGCACTTAGAGGTTTTCACTAACTGGAACTTCTTTACTTCCACTTCCAGGCTTTAAACAGTGGCGGCAGCCTCCATTTCATGTTGTATTTCGCCATCTAGTGGCTGATCATGGTATAAGGCAAAACCTACTCAAACCCAAACTGCTTTCTGTACGTTTTGCTGAAAACCTGAGGCATTCAACTTTGAAAAACACTGGAGATTCTATTTGTTGTCTTAACATGCCGTCTTTCTCTAAAGAGAATACATGGTGGGTATGCCTTCAGGTTGAAATTGCAGGACTGAGCAAGTTTGAGAACAAAAGCTAACAAAATTATAAATAAATTCACACTTACTATTTTTCTCAGCGTTAAAGTCGCCTTTTTGGTATTTCTCTCTCACTCAAAATTTACATAAATTGAAATCCAATAGATTTCTCCAACTGAGTCATTCTGGTTGGCTCAATTTATTATTGTATGCTGAAACCAATCTAACTTTCATTTAATTACAACAAACAGTGTAGGTCATTTTCCCCACACTTTGCCCAGCTTTTCTTTTCCCTTTGTGTCGCTTGTTTGTGAAAGAGATATCACTTGACATCCTTGCATCATTTAAAACAGTCTGTGGCTCAACTTCTTGTTTCCTAACATGAGATGTGACACTGATTGTTATTCAATTAGCTTGTGATTTATGCATTTATGTATTTATTTAAGATTTATTTGACAGAGAGAGAGCAAGCGGCACGGAGGGGTGGAGGGAGAGGGAGGGAGAGAATCCTCAAGCAGACTGCCCGCGGAGCGTGGAGCCCATTGCAGGATTTGATCCCGGGACCCCAAGATCATGACCTGAGCCAAAAGCAGGAATTGGATGCTTAACCGGCTGAGCCACCCAGGTGCCCCAAATTAGCTTGTAATTTAAATGAAATATTCTGGAAACTTGAGTTCTTTGTTCTATCCAGTACCGAGTCCCTTAGGACTGCTTGTGTGGGGGGGGTGGGGGTGGGGGAGGACCTGTGAAGGACAATCCAGCGAGCCATTCAGCTATGCCATGGTCAAACAAATGAAAGAGGAAGGCCTTGTGATAAACGGTTTATGCGGTGCTCAGAGAAGAGCACAGCAGGCTTTGAAATCAGGTTTGGAGAAACCTTTGAATGCACGAGAATTTAGTTTAGTTTGGTGGTTAAGAGCACGCTTTGGAGGGAATGGACAGATTTGCATTCCAGTTCTGATAAGCGGTGGGGCCTCACGGTATTTAACCTCTTTAGCTTCATTTCCTTGACCTGTCAAATAAGGCAATTGTAAGGATTAAATAAAATATTTCACATCTAGCTTCGTCTTAGTACAGTGTCTGGCACATAGTAAGCATTCAATAAATGGAAGCTGTTATGATGATATAACTGATAATGACTGGCAGACAATCCATGTTTTGCCATAAACTTCTAATTCTGCCTGAATAACTTCTACGATATAAATGCTTGGCTTACTGTCCTGGAACTCTGAGCTGCTCTTTGGGGCAGCCTCCTCCGTAAGCACTGTAGCTGGAGGAATGATTGACATATGATGGTCAAGGATACTTTGTTTCAAACCTGAGAGGAAAGAGGGTCAAACAGAGAAGAGTCCAAAATCACAGGCCTCATTCATTCCAGCACTAGAGGCCCTGACCATGCCAAGAGGAATGCTCCGTGGCCAGCACAGGCATGAGGAAAGGAGAGAATCCATGTTTAAATCTTTGAAATGTGTTTTCAGTACTTGTGAAAATTTGAGCTGGAAAAGGGATGCACAAAGAAATAAGAGCCCCCTGGCTTATAATAATAAAGAAGCTCCTCTCCTGATCTCTCGGGAGATGAGAAGTGAGGAGCAGAGCTTGAGACCAAACGAGCCACTGAAAAGCAGATTAGGGCTCTTGGTCTACCATTTCTCAGTGAGCTTAATTTGGGGCAAATCATTGAGTACCGCAGTGTCTGCTCTTTTGACAAATGTGGCCTTCGGGGCAGATCACAGTATACCGTGGCTGTGCCTGTGACAGCTACAAGGGATAATGTAGGCCCAGAAATACTCACGGGGTCACACTGTCCTGTACTTGTGGAAACGCCATGGCAGCAGGTACCAACCTATCTTGCTTCTGTGTTCTCTGCACACAGCACAGTGCTCAGGACGTTGTAGCTGTTTGCATAGTGTTTGTTGAAAGAGCGAGCCAATGTACTCATTGTGTGTTTCCATCCTAAACCCCAAACCTGTATCTCAGCTGCCCAAAGGAGATTCTCAACTGGACATTTTGGAAGGCAGTACAAAATTGTGGGCAACCTCTCGATTTCCATCCCTATAGCTGAGCTCTGTGAATGGTGCCACCAACCCGTTCGTGTCAGAAACCCCACTGTCATCCTTGTTTCTTCTCTTGTCCTCACTCCAGGAATTCTGTCACTTCTAACTCCCAAATGTATTTGGAATATGTGCAGCTTTCTCGACCTTCTCTCCCACACCCCTGTTCCAGAACACTTGACTTGCCTGAATCACTGAGTAACCTTTATGATTGCTTTTCTTCCTCTACTCTTGTTCCCACCAATCGTTCATGAGGACTGACAGGCCTCCGGGAAAGGAAGCACTCAAGTGCACAGTCAGAGCGGAAGGAAGGAGGCCTGTGTGATGGTGCACAGAGCCCTGGGATGGAAGAGAGGGGACCTAAGGTCTGGTTCTGGCTCTAGTGCTGCCTGCATAAGTGAGTTTGGGCAAATTCCCGCCTCTCGCTTATTGGCTTCTACGGCTGTAAAATAAAGACCTTGGATCCCGTGAGTTCTAAGGAGACTTCGAACTTTAGAATTCAATGATTTTGTTAAAGATGTTTCTAATTCTGGAGAAGTGCCTCTTGTGATGCTTTAAACTTGATTTTAATAATAGAATTGAGTCAGATACCATGATTTTTGAAATCTGCAGACTGGAGGCAGTGGCCAAAGCAAGAAGGATTAAGGACGCAGAGTGACACAGCTGCAGATGCTGGGAAAGAGACTGACCGTGGATCAAATATTGACTTTTAACATGACTCAACCTTATTTCAAATTTGAATCTCCTGGAACTGATACATGATTTTTCCTAGTCATGAAACGTCTGGTAATTCTTATGCTCATAGTTTTGAAAGAGATAATCAGATTTTATATATGATCTTTTGAAATCTGAAGTGAAAATACAATGCTTACATATATACTACCAAAATGGTAATGGGGGAATAGGAAGACCTCGGACTGTAGGCTCTCTGAAAACACGGATCCTATCTATTTTTGCTCACCACTGTAATCTTAGCGCATATAAAATTTATTCTCAGGGGCGCCTGGGTAGCGCAGTCGTTAAAGCGTCTGCCTTCGGCTCAGGGCGTGATCCCGGCGTGCGGGGATCGAGTCCCATATCGGGCTCCTCCGCTGTGAGCCTGCTTCTTCCTCTCCCACTCCCCCTGCTGTGTTCCCTCTCTCACTGGCTGTCTCTCTGTAACATAAATAAATAAAATCTTAAAAAAAAAAAAAAAATTATTCTCAAAATATTTTTAATTAGTTAAGGCAAATAAAGTGTATTATTTTACGTAGCTAACAAATTGAAGTTTTATAAAGTGCTGTAGATGCCTCATTGAAAAGGTATGTCGTAGACTGGTTACAAGAGCAGCCCCGACTCCACCTGACAACCATACCCCTCGCAATGTGAGTCTGAATCTTCTCTCATCAAGAGTTGAAGTCTATTCCCTACCCCTTGAATCTGGGCTATCCTTGTAACTTCCTTTGGCTAATAGAATGTGGGAGAAGTGATGATGTGCCATGCTCAAGCATAGACCTCAAGGAGGATTTGCAGCTTCTGCTCTGTCTATTGGACACATGCTTCTGCCCTAAGAATAAGTCTGGGCTGGTTGAGAGATCATATGGAGCAGAGACAAGTTGATCCAGCCAAAGTTCTAGACTAGCTACCCCACCTAATCTGGTGCTGAGTACAGATGAACGGAAAACCCATATAAGCCTAAGTGGCCAGAAAACTCACAGATACATGAGAAGCAATCAATAGTTATTATTTAAGCCCCCAAGTTATCAAATGATTTGTTACACAGTGTTATTTTGGCAATAGGTAACTAATAAAGGATGAAAAAAGGCTGAAATCATCCAGCCCACAATCCTCTTGTTAAGCTAGGAAACCTAGCTTTGTGGATTTGTGTCTGCTAAGAGGAAAGAGGATACATACATATATACATATATGTACATGTATATATGTATATATTTATTTATTTTAACTTGCATTTGAGCTAACAGTTGTCCTGACTACAGCTGCTGGGATAGGGAACATAATTGCCTCCGGAGTTCCCTGAAAATTTGATCAGAATAACTAATTACTGTTTTTATAAAGACATCCTTTGATTTTCACCAACCAGGTGTGGAATTCAATGTTACACTGTAAAACTGGGGTTTGCAAGGCTGTTATGCAGAAACTTCTCACTACGAGTCAGGGCACCTTCTACCAGATGGGCTGTGGCATGTTGGTAGAGCAACCTGGGTTCCCACTGGAGAAATCAGCATACACTGTCACTGAGAATTCTAAAAATATTAACATGATCTTTACTGCTACAGTTGAGCATAAACACTGAAGGATGAAGTAGATAATTTTAATGATCTCATTATTATGGGAAACAAATATCCAGGGACAATTGGTAACTTTCCAAAGACATCTTTTAACTAGTATTGATCTGCTTAAATTAGCCATGTTTTTATGCCCAACTATGAGTAACATGCTATTTAAACCTCATTCTGATTTTTCAAACACACACACACACACACACACACACACACACACACACACACACAAGCTAAGTGAAATAAGTGAGACAAAGAAAGACAAATACTTATACGTCAAATTTAAAAGAACCGAATTCACAGATACTGAGAACAGATTGGCCGTTGCTAGAGATAGAGGTTGCCGATATAGATACGTTATATATCAATAAAAATAAATAAATTTTTAAAAGAGAGTTACTAGAGTGACATGATAGCCTAAAATGGGACTGTAGGCTCAAGCTGCACCGTAGGGGTAAAGGGATAAGAAAGAGAAAATAACGATCCTACAATGGGATTCATGGCTCGGGCGGTACGTGCTGTTACTATGGTCAGTCTGAGCACTGTGTTTTCGGAGGCACACCGACAAACTGGAATGAGTTTAGGGAAAGAAACCATGGTGTTGTGAAGCCTGGGAACCCTGCGGCATGAAATACGGTTGAAGAAGTTGGAGATATGTGTGCTAGAAAAGAAGAAATTTATGGGCAACACCAGAGACTTCAACTTCCTGAAGGACTGTCGGGAGGCACAGTGGTGTCCTCCAGCGCTTCCTTGGACAGAAGGTGGGCTTTGAGACATTGTAACTCAAATCTTGTTTCCCCGTGTTACAAATACTCACATGGCTTCTCATTGTTCTTACCAGGAAATCCAGTTTTCTCAGGTCTGCCTTCATCCCATCTGATGTCATTTATCCCAGTATGCTCCTCATCACTAGGGTCCAACACACACACAAATTAAACCTACCTCAGGACTCTTAAACTTGCTATTCTTTGGCTAAACATGGAACTAAATGAACAAGTCCAGGGAACGTTAGTAGTACGAATAGGTTAAAGACAGCAGATTTTGCTCAAGACAAGGAAGAACTGAGAGTCGGAGCCCCAGACCCAGAGCCCTGGCAGAAAATGAAGGTTCGTCTGTCTGGAATGATCAAAGTGAGGGCTAATAGCCTCGCAGCAGTGAAGCTGTGGGAGGTGGACGGGCAGCTTTGGTTTGTATGGGACAGAAGCTCATCATCAATTGCCTTAGGCCCAAAGGGGAATATCCTGGCTTATTTAACTGAAAAGTGACAGCATGGCTGAATCCAGGTAATTATTCAATAATGTCCATGGGAACATTATTTGTTCAACCACAACCTCTGCTTGTCTCACTCTTGGCCTCATTCTAAGGCAGGCTGTCTCCAAGAGGAAGCAGTGCGGACTCCAGAAGTTTCAGGATTATATCCTGCCTGATTAGCAACCTTAGAAGAAAGACAGTTGCTATTTCCTAAAAATTCCAGCAATAGTCCTGGGATTAACTATGTTTCATTTGGCTGGGGACACATGTCCACCGTTAGCCAATCACTGCGGCCCAGAGATGAGATACTTTCCGTTGCTACAACTCTCAGTTCACTAAAACCCCAAGCAGAATCCGCCTTAGTGGAACCACACAAAATGAAATTGTGGGAGGGCTGATTCCCCAAAATAAGGTCAGGGCGTAGCTAACAAAAAGACAAGAGAAAGGGATGCTGAGAAAGCAACAAACACGAGATCCCTGTTAAAAATAACATTCAAGGTTTTTACAACTGGCAAAAAGATTGGATTGCCTGACTTCTACAAACGTGTCTGACTGTGTTCTGTGACAGAGTGAAAGTCATTCACCTTCAGCGAAAGTCGTTCAGGCTTCACCTGCTCTGGTCCAATTGTCAGGAAGATCCTGTTGTATCTGATGGCTTGAGCTGAAGGCGAAATAATCCATTCATGGCAGATGCAAGACAGGTGTTAGGGAAGGGGATAAGAAAGTTGGACCTGCCCTGAGATCAGCCTGGGTAAGAGTTGGCGGGCTGTGACCCAGTTACGAAGTCTGGCTCTGGGGGTGCTGCTGTGTGGGCTACCAGAGAATACTATCGTCTTCCTCACAATTCCAGAAATAACTGGAATCAAGCAGCCCGAGGCCTCAGGTTACTCCTTGGCAGCCCAGGACCTCTCAATCAGGCTCAATCTGTCGATGCCTTCTTTGAACACTGCTACCTGACTTTGGGGTGTATGGATCCCTTACTCCTGTAAAACCTATCTCAAGTCCCCGAGTGTAAGGACTTTACTGTCTATCAGGTCTTTTCCATGTTAAATGGACAATAGTGTTTTGATATCTTCTCAGGGTAGTGCCCTTGCAGCACCAGATGTTGCTTTGCCGGTAGGTGTCCCAGATGAATCTAAACTGGAATTCAGAGTTCAGCTGCAAATGGTAAAACTGTGAATGGCTGGCTGATGCTTCCCTCACTCACTGGAATATCTTTGCACAAAGCAATTAGAAAGCCTCTTTCAAGAGGGAAGTTTGGGACACATCTCAGGAAAGAGAGAGACACAGAAAAGAGAGACAGGGAGGGCTGCATGGTCTCTGGTCCAGCCTGGCTCCAGAAACTAGATCTGAGCCAACAGAGATGAGGGCTGGATGCAATTTGCATGAAGAACCTTGTGAATTACAGAGGTATTTCTCCATGGTAAATTGCTGGGCCCCCGGTGGCAAAGTGGGATGAGGAGCTGGGGGTAGGGGACAATTTTCATTTCTGAAAGGAAGCCAGCTTGGCTTAGGGGCATTGATGAGGGCTTAAATGAAGGCAGCTGAATTTGGGGTAGAAAAAGTGACCAAGGAGGTCTAGCTAGACAGGGGCAAGGGGTCAGACAAGGAAAGTCAGAGACAGAGGACCAGGGCCGCTTCCCAATTTTGGTTTGGGTGTCTGTGTGTATGGAGATGGTGGGTGCCATTTACCAATTTGGGGAATAGAGGAGGAGTTTTAGGTAAAATCTCATTAATTGAACATATTTACTGGCAAACATTTCTATGAGATTCCAGTTAGTTTTGGATGTAACTAATATTTACATCTAAGAATTGGGTGTGAGCATATGTCACAGAGGTGTGAGTACTGCCTGTGTGTCTGTTTACACGTCCATGGGTGGGCTGGGGGTAGGGCTGGTGGGGGATGCAAGGAAGGAAATGTGAGGAAGGTTTCATACCTGAGGTCCGATTGACACAACAGCAGTAGCCAAGTGAGCCTGTCCCATTCCTCAGGGGGCAGTAAATAGTCCCATTTGGGCAGTATTATATTTGTGAAATCAGGAGAAGAGATAGACAAAAGAGTGATAGAGTAATAATGTACTCCTTAAATTACATTTAGTTGTTTGAAATTCTCCTATGTTGAGAAAAATGCTCAGTGCCAACATAGGTAACATTTTTCAATTTTTCCAAGAATGGCTGCGTCTTTGGCTTCCTTTGGGACCACTTCATTTGTGTTACATTTCATAAGTTAAAAATAAAAGCCTCTTTTTTAGTGTACATTAGTTAGAAAAGCTATTTTATATGACACAATTATTAATATAATGCTAGCTAAAATTCACTGAATGCCTGCCCTGTACCAGGCATTAATCTAGGTTTTGATTGTTTGTTACATATTTAATCCATGTTGACTCCTTGAGATCAGTAGCTCCATTTTGCAGATGAAGACATGAGGATCAAAGTAGTGAAGTAACTTACTGAAGATCCACATCGCTAGCAAGTAATAAAGCTAAGATGGGAGCTCAGGTAGCCCAGCAATCAATCACAGAGACGCACGTGGTAGGCAGCCTCTGCGATGCCCCGATGATCCCCTCTTCCTGGTAGTCACGCCTTTGTGTAATTCCCTTCCCCTGCAGGTGGGTTGGGCCTATGGACTTGTTTCTAAAGAACAGAGTACAGTAAAAATAATGGGATGTTACTTTCAAGATTGGGTTATGCTTTGGTCTAAATGTGTGTGTCCCTCCCTCTCCCACCAAATTCATGGGCTGAAATCTTAAAGATGAGAGTATGAGTAGGTGGGACCTTTGGGGGGGTGCTTAAATCATAAGATTGGAGCCCTCCTGATAGGGATCAAAAGAGGCTCCAGAATGTTCCCCAGCCCCTTTTGCCATGTGAGGACTTGAGAGAAGTTTGCAACCTGGAAGAAAGCCCTCCCCTGACCATGCTGGCAGCCTGACCTCAGACTTCCAGCCCAGAACTGTGAGTAATAAATTTCTGTTTATAAACTACTCAGTCTCTGGTATTTATTTATAGCAGCCCAAACGGGTTAAGACAGGTTACAAAAAGACTATGGTTCCTATCCCACTCGCTCTCTCTATGCTTCTCTCTCTCTCTCTCTCACTTGACAGAAGCCAGATGTCTGCTCGGGAGCCGCACTATGGAAAGGCTTATGAGGCATGATGACCAACTGAAGCCCTCAGCCCTCAGCCCTCCAGCCCATGAGGAACTGAGTCCGGCCAGCAAGCATGTGTGTCAGCGCGGAAGCAGACCCTTAGCCTCGGGCTGGAGAGGACTACGCCCCATCACAAGAGATACTGAGGAAGAAGCACCCAGTTACCTCTCTAGGTTTATGATCCACAGAAACCTGAGATACCAATACTTGTTATCTTAAGCCATTAAGTTTCCAATAATTTTCTACTCAGGAATAGATGATTAATAAAACACATGTCAATAAATTGAGATTCTGGCCCCTTCCTTTCTTCTTTGGCTTAACATGTGCTCTTTATCTCGACAGATAAAAAAAGGTCTATAACCAGTTTCCCTTGCCAGCAGCACCCACATCTGCCCGTTAACATGCTACTTGCCTAAGCACCTAATTTATTTTTTCTTAATTAAATAAAGATTATTTTCTTACAAGTCACACTCTAAAATGCTGACTTTTTCCTGCTTCTGACAGAAGTTTTAAAAGCACGGGCTTTGGATTTAGACAGACTTGGGTCCAACCACACACCGCTGTCACTTAGGGAAAGTTATTAAACATGGCTGAGCCTTAATTTCTTCATTTGTTAAATACTACTACTACTACTAATAATAATAATGTTAACCTTTTTTTAACTAAGTGTGCAAGTGTAAGTGTGTGTGTGAGAGAGAGGGAGAGAAAGACACAGAGAGAGAAAGAGCGAGAGAAAGAGAGAGAGAGAGAGAGACCGATCTTTCTTTTTTGGGAAAGGTAACGGGTGCTGTTGTGTTGCCTATCCTTTGGGAGTCCAAACTGAGAGCTCTAGAAGACAACTCTCTTTCAATCTTTTCTTGGAAGTCTGTCTGTTTAGAGTTGACTCTGTCTGTGAGGAGAGAGGGGGAACAGAATGCCGAGGAAGCCCCAGAGAGGGAAAGATACGGAAAAGGCGTCCCCACCCTTGGAAGTTCTCCAGGGAGGCTCTGTGTGCCCCGGGAGGCTTGTCCACCCAGGTACACACAAACACTCTCTGCTGAGTGTTGGGTACTCAGGGTGGCCCCCAAGTAGAAGAATCAACTGGATACCGCCAGGCATCTCAGCTGTAACCAGTGTGGCCTTCTCTGTTCTTCGCTCTATAAAAGGAACTCAGGACTTTTGCATCCCTGGGAGTCAGGCAAACTCATGAGAAAATAACTAATGATGGAGCATGAATTCCTTGCCATTCCGGCCGCATGGGATCTTGGAGCTGGATGTCCGAAAACCATTTCAAGGTAGTAAAGTAATAAGAGATTCCTTATACTCCCTAGCGGTGGTTAAAAGTTCACACCCACATGTCTGTAGAGAGGCGTAGAATGTTCTCCCTGTTGGTGTCTAGGGCCTTGGAAGCTCCTTCCCAGTGGCTTGTACTGACGGGACATTGTTACTGCTCAGGACATGCATTTTCATGGACGAGCTGCTCTAATCCACTGTGCAAAAGGATCACTTTCTCCCTAGAGCACGAACCTTTTCCAGGCTTTATTTATTCCCAGCCTGATAGTTGAGGGAGATATGCTTGTGCAGATAAGACCAAAGTGACCTTGTTCCAGAACGTCAGAACTTGTGATTTTCATCACTCTGGCTTACCATCTTTTAGGGTGAAGATTTTCCAAGAGGCCAAGTTATCATTTCTGACTTATGATGACTCCCCAGAGAGCGATCACTGATTCCAAATAGAGACATTTATTTTGCTTTGGGAGCTGTTTGCAAAGCAGTTTTAATTAGGTGCTGAGCTCTTTATCTGTCCTCGGCAACCCAAATTAGCTCTCATATCCCCCTGAGAGCGCCTCAGTTCTGAGTTCTCAGCTTCCTTCCTTTTCCCCACCCTGAAAGTCTGTAGGAGATGGTCCTGTCTGCCGACCAATAGCGCTGCTATAAAACTTGCCTTCTGCTTCTAAGTCCTGTTGCAATGTGCAAGCTGAACGACGTTAATGACCTGATTTTTATAATATTTAACAGGCTTTAAGGGAGTTTAGCTATTTGGAGTTGAATCTGGACGCACTTCAACTCAGCTATTTTTCAAAGCTGTTTATTTTCTGTATCTCTGGCAGTGTTTTGCTAAGAAATGCTGCTGACACGCTCTCTCAGTAGTGGCATTCCAGACCCCTGCAGGAACTCCTTAGATGAGAGAAATAAAGGCCACATTGGACAGAGGTCAGATTGAACAGAACGCTGGGAATTTAAATCAATGTAAGCACGTCGGAGTATAACAAAATGAGTCTCCCTTCTTTGCAGTACCGGAAAATGCTTTGTAATTCTAGGAATAAATTATCAATGTTTCTTTATGAAAAACAGCCATGACCTTCTCAAAGGGAAGGCAAAAGGAGTTCTTATAATAAAACGTGTACAAGTTGGACCACAGGACTCTCACCTTAAGAAAAGCTTTGAGGGCTGATACCTAAAAGGATTATCAGAGGGAAAGGGAAGGATTTTGAGATCTAACCCTGAAGCACAAATTAAAAAAAAAAAAAAAAAGCAGCTGGTGTTAAAGTCAGCTTTCAATATCATGCATTAAATGATTCCTGGCTTGGAAAGTATTTTCTTACTTTCCACCTTTTCCTCAGCGAGGACATGGGTGAAAAAGCGTTTCCTTTGCTGGTATCTGCATAAATACTGTATATCTTGAGTGAAGGCTTTTTATTTTTTATCTTATTCGGCTGAAATCAATAACCCTGTGTTCGTTCAAATTTCAACACTCATCTTGTTTCTTCCTAGTTGTTCGAACTTGACACACTACTAAAATAAATCTGTATACGTTCTTTGGTAAGCTAAGTCAAAGAGTTTCCACTGATTGCATTTTGAATTGTTTTCTCTCCAAATGTTCATTCAAGTTTGTCACTATGATCTCCATCCATACATATCTTATTTCTCTTGAATTTGTTGATGTACAGGAAAATTAGCTTTTCTCCTGAAAATTTGCCCTTTTGAACCGATTTGGGGAATTTTTAAGAAAAAGGGTTTAGAGACCAAGACTGTTAACTATTCTTTGTTTCATCATTGGTCATTTACTGGGGTCATATTACCTATTACATATTTTTGGAAAACAGTAATTATATTTAATAATGTCTTATAGCTTAAACTATTTTGAATTATTTTATATAATTCGCACAATTACACAGGCACAAAAACTACACACAGAATTAGCTGACTCTCCTAAGAGCCCTCAAAAATTTCATAGCAAAGTCAAGGCTTGGGCCAAATATCTCACTCCTCAACCCTGACTCTACTTCTGAATTCCCCATATGGGTAAACGGCCCTGCCATTCTCCCTGCAACCCAAGCAGGCAACTGGCAGGAACACTGAGACCTCCTTCCCCATTATCTAGCCTGCAGAAGACAGGACCCTGCCTGGACCCTCCCCTCCAGCTCTACCACTTCCTGACTTAATTTTTCTGGTTCAAGGCGCTAGTCTCTCCAGTTTTTCTGTCTAGAGACACTTTCGACTATCCAACAGCCAGAGTCATCTTTCACAATTACAAATCTGGTCAAGGTTTTTTTGTTGTCAGTGTTTTTGTTTTTTTTCAGTTTGATTTCCTTTAATATTTCTCTATTACCTAAACCCTGATCATCAAGTGTATAATGGAGGAATATTTTGGTATTAACTGATTTTTCCCCCTTTGTGAAAAAATTTACAATATGAAAGTGTTCCAACAATCAAAACAGAGGAAATGGTAAGAGAGTGGAAAGAACAGCATGATGAACCCTCGTGGGCTATGATCTAGCTTCAGTGGTTAATCACAGGTGGCTAATTTTGTTTTATCTATACTTCCCCATCCTCCAACCCCAGTACTCTTTGCCGGATTAATTTAAAGCAAAATCTCAGGCCACCTGTTGTGTGTTCTATCAGCAATATCCTCCTTTCCCTTGATTTAAGGCAAGAACCCAGGTAGCCCAGACTCCCCGCCTCAGGGGATGGGACCTGCACAGAAAGGTAAGGTCCATTTTCAGTTTCCAACTTCAAAGTAGGCTCTCAGAACTCTCACCGGAGACAAGGGTTTTCAGTTTTAAAGGACGTAAGTGTACATAAAGGACTAGCTGGGTATGAAAAGGGGGTGGTGTAGTTGTCCCCACTACGCAGGCTTCTGAAGAGCGATGCAGTCCAAGCACCCTGGCTGAGCCCTGGCCTGGGTGTGGACATGAGCGAGACAATACCACAGCTGGGGGGTGGCGGTGGCAGCTGACGCAGAGAGGCCTGTGACTTTAGGGCCATCGGAGCCCCAGGAGGCACTCTGTGACGCCACCGTGTGCAGGCGGAGGGAGAGAGGTGGTTTGGCGGGGGGAGGTGGGGGGAAGGAAGCAGAGAGCAGGAAGCCAGTGCAGTCCGGGACTTCTCAGGGGGGCCGGCCAGAGGGAAACTCGGCAGCATCTGGTTCCCCCTCCATGCTGCCAAACTTTCCATCGACCTCAGGGGAAGGGGAGCAGCCAGGCCCCGAGTTCACTGATACACTGAGTTGTCTCCTGGTTTTGCCACCAGGTGAAATGAGAGGTTAAGACAGAAGTTAAGTTTGCTTCTGGGAAGTAGCATATGCTTCTGCCCCCCTCAGCTTGTGCTTGTTCATAGAGAAGTCATCAGCACACAGACTTCCTCTCTCCCTTTTTCTTTCTTTCTTTCCTTTTTTTTTTTTTTTTTTTTGGAGAGAGAGAATCTTAAACAGGCTCCATGCCGCATAGATCCTTATGGGGGGTTGGATCTCACAACCCTGAGATCATGACCTGAGCTGAAATCATAGTTGGAAGCTTAACTGACTGAGCCACCCAGACACCCCTGTCCCTCTTTTTCTTTACAGTCACGCTCCATGTCTTGGTTGGCTCTTGTATGGCCTGCTCTGGGTGGGCAGTGGCTGCTGGAAGCTTTAGGCAGACATGCTCCAACTGGCAACTCAAGATTAAAAAACCCACCTCTTTGCCAATAGCTCCCCTAAAGCACCAGGGCTGAGTCAGGGAACTGTTTTTGCATTATGTCCCTGAACCAAGCATTGTGGCCTTTGAGATGGATATGCTCCTGTGGCTCCCCTGAGTGACAGGACTACACTGAAGTTGGGGGTGGGGTCAGCTGACCTCCATTTCCCAAGGGGAAGTGAGGGTCATGTTCTCAGGAAGGCAAAAAAAGATATAGAACAGGCTGAAAGAACAGAGATCCTCCATATAAATATTTAATAAGTATTTGCTTAAATTAGTGGAAGAAATAGGCCTTCAAAATCTAAGACCAGGACTCTTTCAACGAGACTATACTGCCTCTATCTTTATCCCACAGATTATAAAGTAACATCTTTTATTGAACAAGAAGTTGGAACGTGGCCACTCTAAATGATGTTATCTCTGTAAGATGGAAAGTAGGCTCATTATGACACGTTGTGCAAGATTTATGAATTTTTAATAGTGCTTCTATGGTACCTAGCTTTCAAGATTTATAATCTTATAAATATTTAATAATGCTCTAATAAGTAGCAAGACAGTGCAAGAAATGAAGTGAGAGGCTGCATTTCAAGGTAAGAGATCTGACCAGTTCTAAGTGACATGTGAATTTAGGGAAATTCATATACCCTGAAAAAAATAAGTTTTATTTACTTATGAAGTTTCTGAGTTCTCCCCAAGTTTACCACTTATAGTCAAATGCCCACTGGATCTGTGGGGGCAGTAAGTCACCTCTAGTTCTTCCCCAAGATAGACTGTAAACTCCATAAATGCAGGTCCTGTTCTCACCCTGAACCCCATGTCTAGCCCACGCTGGTCACACGGCAGAAACTCAGCAAGTACTTGCTGAATGACTGAACGAATGAAGGGAGTACAAGCACTGGTTTAGGTGAACAAGACAGGCACACTCAATTGTGGCTATAGAATGTTACAGAGCAAGTTATTTTTAAGTTGGATTTGTTTTTTCATACTTTCTGCGGGTTCATATTAAAATGACATTGCATCCGGAATTTCTCTTCTCATGGCAGTTATCCTGCTTGTTAGTAATAACACTGTCTTATTGAATCTAACCATGGAGCGGGCACTCGTGTAAGGACAGTTCACTTAATCCCTGCAACAACCCTAGGAGGTTCTGTTATTACGCACATTTTTTTTTTTTATTACAAAACTTGTTGCTTGTAGAGTTGATCCTGGCAGTGGGATTTCTGTGTGTATTCTAGCTAGTAGGCTTACAGGGTCTTTTGTAAATGCTTGTTTGACGTCTGTTTCTGTCTTGGAATGCTGGCTTTACGACAGTGTCTTATCCACCCCACCTAGCCCAGGCCGTGGCGCGCGTTAGCCCGCACCAAATGAAAGAAGGAATTAATGAGCTGATCTCCTCAGCGCACACTGATCGAAAGGGAAGAAGAGTTAAGTGCTTGCATTGGCGGCACATATACTAAAATTGGAAAGAAGAGTTAAAAAGTGTGGTAGGTACCAGAGAGTTTGCAAATTCTTGGAGGATATAGGGAGCCTGTAACAAGAAGAGCTGAATATTCAGCATTTATAGCCTGCTTTTAGTTAGACTCACTTCTTTTCAGCCCTAAATTTGAGTAAGAAAATCATATTTTTGGTGTGGGTTGGTACACATATCACAATCAATAAAAATGTTGACACTTTTCTACAGAAGACGACTACTTTTACATGAGTGGCTTTTTTGAATGATTTCTTGTAAGTGTGCTTGTAGACAAAATGGAATAGAAGAAATATTTCTAGACCTGAAATACAAAGGTCTATTATAATCGACATTTCATTCTGAATCACCAGCACTCTACACATGAAAAGAATGATGTAATAAGTTATGAGGATTATTGGTATCAAATGCTTTTAAATATTCATGTTTATAGGCCACTGAGTGCACCAGTCTACAGCATTTCCTTAATTGTGCCAAGTATAGTGAGAAATACAAAGATAAATCATGGCAAGGAGTATACTAACCGTGTATTTCACAATTGCCTTAAGACTTCAGTTGGTATTTAGAATCTTATTTTTATTTTATTTATTTATTTTTCAGAAAGAGAGGGAGCATGAGTGTTCAAGCACAAGTGGGGGAGGGGCAGAGGGAGAAGCAGACTCCCCACTGGGCAGGAAGCCAGATGCTATTCATTCGGAACTTGATCCCAGGACCCTGGGATCACGACCTGAGTAGAAGGCAGATGCTTAACCTACTGAGCCACTCAGGTGCCCCCTTCTTTAGAATTTTAGGCTGCCCAACTGGTGTTTCTAGCTGTCATATGTCCCTCTAGCTACCCATCTATTTTCTTTACTCTTTTATTGTGGGGGCTAAAAGGGAATTATCTTTGGAGGTCCAAAACAAACTCTAGATTTAATTTGGATAATTCATTCAAACTGATGTTGGCTATTCATAAAATTAAGTACTCAGTTTGTGGAATAAAAAATTGAATCTGCAATCTCAAGGAATGTCCTCTGAGATCGCAGGTGCTAGAACTGAGATATAATTATGGGACTTAATTTTCCAGTAACTGCTAGCATCTTCTCCTCCAAGGTAGCAAACTCCTTGAACTATATTCTAGTTGAATTTCATAACCTCTCAGTCACTTTGTCTCAGGTTAGAACTGTAGGTCCAAGGCTTAAAAGGTATGTCAGAGGGTCTGTTCTGTTAACTTCTATGCTCCACTCTCCTTTTCTTTCTGTTTTCTCCTCTGGTGCTGCCCTGGGAAGGAGGTAGAGACAAATGACATTCCCTCAGGTGACAGCTTAGAAAAGTAGAGGCCCCCTTATTTGTTGATCAGAAAGTCACATCAAGGGCTGCCCTTAAGCTGTGCAGGGTCCTGGGAAATATATTTTTGTGTTGCCCCTGTCTAACAAACAGTTACATTAAAAATATATTATAAAATTCATGGACCCACATAACATATAATGATTTATCAATGGACATTAAGAATAGTGGATAGAGAAGAGGTATTTACATATTTATTGTCTAATCAGTGTAAGTAAAGATTCTTCATAGTGTCCATGTCCCATCTCTTCCTGTTGATGTTCAGGAACCATCTCTTTGTGTTATTGTCAAAAGTGATTTTCTCAGCTAATTTCATATCTTCCACCATGAAATAAAGGTAGAAATGCCATTATTATTCACAATGCCATGGCTCCTCGGAACTTGTTTTTATAGAAACAATATTGATCGGCTTGCCTTTACAGTACCCTAACACCGCTGACTTAATGCAGGGTGTATCATGACCCATGAGGCTGCATTATCTGGTGGACAGCAGTTTCCAGGGACTTGCTCAAAGGTTATTACTTAATTTTGTTGATGATAACATACACAAGTTTTATCTGGCTTACCCAGGAAAATGTGAACAATAACTTCTTTTCTGGCTTTGTTAAATTTATCTTTTAGATAAATAAGAGCAATTCACCTTCCTTCAATTGCCTTCTCTCGAATTGGTCAGGACCACAGTCACTGGGCTCCTGGAATGTGAAGTCTTCGTTGTGGAAGTCGTCCGGACTCTGGCCCACTCACGTGGGCACACCTGTCAGTTCTCTGGAGGGTCCTGCCGGCCCTACAGAATTTCATGGTACAGAAAGCCCAGCTGAGGCTTTTGCCTCACCTCTGCAATGACCAAAGATGGGCCATGTCACAGTCCTGTTGTCAGCACACGTCACCTCGCAAGTATTCCTCTGGGGACCATACAGTATATTAGGTTCAGAGATAAAGATTTCTTGAAAGTTGTTGTACAGTCTTCAGTGTGTAAAGTATAGGAAGTGAGGTGGCCCAACGTTTCCATCAAGAACTAGAGCAGAGATGTGTCTCAGCCTCTTCCACACCCCTAGACTTCCTGTCTGCTGAAGAGGACTGGAATCAAGCTCTGCCCTTGAGCTTGGTCTGTCTTTGAGACTGGAATGGGACAGTGAATGACTTAGATCCCAGAAGAACATGTTGGTAGACACTCTCCGATGGCACAATCCCCTATTTGTTTCCTAATGCTTCCTAAATTAAGAAGAATGTAAAGCAGAGGCAGACTAGGAAGTATTTAGTTGGGGACAGCAAGGAACTTCCTGAATATGGGCAGCCTTCTCTGTCATCTCAAAGGAGGATGGACTAATTATAGTGCTTTCCTCAGCACCCAAAGCACACGAAGTGCTCATTTACCGAAGACGAACTTAAATGATTTTTATTTGATTATGGACTGGGTGAAAAACCTGGAAAATCCATTTTTTTACTTATGCTTTTTGCGCTGAAATTCATTCTGGTGTTCTAAACTTTTCTTTATTGGTCACAAAGGTAATTAAAAACCCATTTCCTGGCAGCAGATTCCAAAATAGAAGCTAAGAACAATAAAGACTTAATAACGAAAGCACACACTTTTGTACCCAGATAGTTCACTGAGGAAAGTAAAAGCCAGACTCATTGTTTGCATTTCTTCTTAAAATTATAAAAACACACACATAAGGACTATAGGTCCTTTGTTTTAATTTTTGGTTTTCTTCAACCTGTAAAATGATTCACACAATGGGGAATTATAGCTAGCCTTAAAAATACAAAAAATATTTATATACATATTTATGCACGTATTTATATATACACACTTATGCGTATACATCTCAGATATATAATATGATGTATATCTCAAATGTGTATGACCAAGTTCTGTGAAGCGTAACCAAGTCATCAAAGTAATAATATTGTCATTTAAAACCAACTTCTCTGCAAGTTTTGCTTTTTCAGAAAGTTGGAAATCAATCCTTGGAACTGAATTTTATCATACAACGCCTATGTAACTCTAGCCTACAGTTTATTTCATAAAGAAAAGGAATAATTCAAAATTGTTATTCTCAACCATGAGCTTATCTCATGGGAAGTGGAGAAATATTTGACCGTGAACTTTCCAAAGCCATGGTAAATTTATTCATATCAAATCTGGCCCAGTCACAGCATCTGATGCTCTTTAGACACTTTGTCATGTAATAGCATTCTCTCCACTGTCTCCACCACGCTGATCCCCCTGGTTTGATGGATTTCATCAGAGTAAGGTGATTTTAATGTAATTAATTAATATAAAAGGGTTGGGGAGTGTGTAATATCCCAACATATACATTTATTGAGAAGAGCCTTTCTCTTCTGCCCCACGCTGTTATGACATATTCATGTTTCTGATAAATCTTGGCTTAAGTCAACAGAAACAGGGGAGAGAGGAATGTGTGGCTATGTAGGGTAGGGGGGAAGGGTGGCTTCAGCCCGACATGAGAGTGGAGAGCAAGGAGGGGAGATCTGGGGAGGACTGACATTAAGCTGGAAAGCAAAACAGAGCCAGCTCAGGGAGAGGTCTGATTCCAGGATTTCAGATGGTATCATGTTAGATGTAGTTGATCCTTCCTATTCGTGGATTGTGGGTTTGCAAATCTGCTTCCTAGGTAACATTTATTTGTAACCTTCCAAAATCAATGCAGGTTTTTGCTGTCATAATGAGATATGCAGTGGGACAAAAGTCTCTCTTTGGAGTCACCAGTCATTTCTCGTTTCAGCTGTTAGGTTGTAAACCAGGATCCCTTCCCAGTGTATTTAGTGTCATGCTTTGCACATTTTTCGTGCTTTTTGTTGGTGATTCCCCTGTTTAAAAGGGCCCCAAGAATAGTGCTGGAATGCTGCCTAGAGTTCCTACAGGCAAGAAAGCTGAGGTGTGACTTCTGGAGAGAACACGTGTGTTAGATAGTGTTCAGTAAGCTTTGTTCAGGCATGAGTTACAGTGCGGTTGATGGTGAGTTTAACGTTAATGAATCAACAATGTATACATTGAATAAGGTGTTTTTAAACAGAGTCATACACCCAAGGTTATGTATTGGTCAACTGATGAAAATGCCAGGACAAGAGGCTTGAAGGAAGCTAACCCGTATATCACCTCGGAGGAATGGCTCCATAGTCACTAATTCACGGTGCCTAATGCCTTCACGCGGCGTATCTACCACAGCTAGGAAGACTTGCCTGTGACTTTTTCCCTAAATGCAGTGGGAAGTCCCTGAAAGGTTGAAAGCAGAAGACCCTCTGTATAGCACGCATGTGCATGTCTGCGCCCATTTTGAAGACAGAGGCAAGGGATATCTGCCTGCATGTTTTGAATAGCGTTTAGATTTAAAGCTGTGTTATGCAAAGCATTGGAACCTGCAGTGGGCCCAGTATTCTTTCCAACCGCCGTTCACGTGCACGGATGTGCACACACACACCCTCATTCAACTAGACACGGTAGCTTCTCTAGCTACCTTATTATCTCATTCAACAAATATTTTTGAGTGCCTTTTGCATGCCAGACATGGTTTTAAGGACCAAAGACTGAATGCTGGACACAAAATCCCTCCATCTGTGGAGCTTATAATCTAGTGCAATAGTTCTCAGTCCTGGGTGTGCATACAATTTTCTGAGAAGTACAGAAAACATCCTGATGCTGTGCTCGACCCAAAATCAATTATCTGTGGCTGAGACCAAGGCATCAAGTATTGTTTAAAGCTCCCCAGATGACTCTGCTGTATGACCGAGACCGAGAATTGCCATTCCCGTGGAATAACGACCACTTACATGGAGCTCGTTCTGTGTCAGGCAGAGTTTGAAGCACTTGACATACCATGTCTCTTTGAATTCCCACAGTAAGCTCCCGAGTTAGGTACCATTACAGCCCCACTTGACAGATCGGAAAACTGATACACAGAGAAGTTGAGCAGATCGTCCAAGGTCTCAGAGTAACTGAGTATCAGAATCAGTCCTGGACAGTCAGGGTTCAGGGCTCCTGTGATTCTTGGCCTCAGTTGTTCCGGGCTGGGCCCCTGACTCAGGGCAATCACTAATCTCTCAGAACTTTATATGGCAGGAATGGAGGGCATGCAGAGCTAGAAAACTGTTAGAGGGCATAATGCTTCCTTGGAAAGGACGGCTTCCAGCGCTAGACGTGAAGCTATCACAGACCGAGGAGCTGAGGAACACTGGAAGCCCCCAAGGCTGTTATTTTAGCTGCATCTGTGGTCCAACCAGATCCTGCTCTTCTTGGGATTTGTCTGTATGAACTTCAGTTGAATTCTATTAACCATCAAATTCCTATTTTTTTCTAAGCCAGTTCGAGTTAGGATTTATTTGTAAATAAAAGTGTCCATAGTCCATTGGTTATATTCTCTAAATCCCATATTTAGTTCACTAGAGTAGCAAAGTTAGATAAGCTTATCATCAACTCTACATTGGCAACTGTGTGACGATCTCAGAGATCTCTCCATTTGTGATGTTGAGACAGTGGCCTAACCTGTAACACAAACAGCGATGTCTTCAGGAGCAGCTGATTCCTTTTGAGGAGCTGAAATCTCTCAAGAGTGATTGCTGGTGCTGGTGGGCAGGTAGCCTTCCATGATGCCATCCTGTTAGTAAATATTTTAGCCCTTGCTGAAACCAGGATCAGGAGAAATCTTTGCATAGCCTAGGTTTTTAACTCCGTAAGTAATTAAGAACATACAACATGCTTCTATGCAGGATCCTTTGTTTCTTTGTTTTGATTTGAAATGAAAACCTCCTAGTATATTAATTCCAGACTGTACACTGATTGACTTCAAGGCAATCCTGTGCGTTCGGGCTATTGTGTGTAGCATGGAGTCTGCTTAATTTTCAGACTGTAGAATATATTAATTTGTCCCCTGGTGGCATTTAAGAGTGGATTTTATATTGCCTACTGTTGTCCCATTTAAAAAAAAAAAAAAAGATTCCATCAACTCTAGATGACGCTGTTGTAGATAAATAGCGAAATGGGCAGGAGATGAGCAAGTCTTCAGGGGAACCTGTATTCAGCAGTTCAAATACACTCTGGGATTACTTTGTCTTCTGTAACTGCATAAATATCTACAGGCTCCCAGAAGACCTCATTACAAATATTGAAATACTGCACCCATAGCATTTATAAAATCTCTCTATGACTACTGGCAACATTCTAGCTCCAACCTAGCGACCGCTGGTATTATAAAATATCTACTTCCTCATCTCTTTTCTGCTTCTATAGCTCTCTCCCTCAGTATACTACGATTTGATTTGTATTTAAAGCATTGTCAGTATTCTGTTGTTAAACTTTTATGATTATGATTCCCTGAACGGGCTTGTGCCTGAAACTGACAAATCTGCACCGGCTGCAAGGAATTAAAGCGTGAGGTTTCTCCCTGTGCACCAGCAGGTGGCAGCAGAAATAAATAAAATAAGCTAAACAACGCATGACAAAGACCCAGAGAAATGATGCCCTTTATCTGAATCTTCTTTCCGTTTCCCAACCTCATATCTTTCTCATTTCATTGCCATCTCCTTAATTTTGCAGAATAATTTGTTGAAGCTCGCAATACTAGCTTTAATTTGACTGCTGTGGAAGAATCAGAAAGGATGGAAACAGTTTTATTTATTCTCTGAATTTTTCCTGCCTTGATGGTGCCTCCAGGGAGGTCCTCTGGCAACCCTCCTAGCAGAAGCTGCTGACAGACAATCCTTTACCCTGGCTGTAAAGAAAGGCTGACCTCACTAAGGAGATTATGCTGGGTGATGCAGCAAAGGTAGGAAAGAGGTGATTAGAAGATGTAGAGAGGAGTGATTTGCCATGACTGGGGGTAGGAGGGCTGTAGGTTCTGGGAGCAGGGGGCATCTGCAGTCTCTTCCCCATTGTGTGGCTGGATGAAGGCAAAATACATGGGTGCAGTGGGGGCTGGGTAAGTGTCAAAGCAATCACAGAGGACGGATAGCTGGAGGTACCATTCTCAGTGTTTCCCTCTATGCAAGATTACTGGGATCTTCATCTGAACCTAGGGTAGGAGAAGCCCCAGAATAATAATGAGTAAGACTGAATGTTTTGATAACTCAGTATGATGTGGGCTCTGTCTCCGATTTATTTAGATTCAGAGAAAATAAAGCTCGATGACGTTATTTAGACTTCCAAGTTTGCAGTACAAGTTCTATCTTTTGTACAATCTTGGATTTTGATCTGTAGGAGCTACTTGTCCCATAACAGGCAGGGTTGCGACTTTGTTCTAGCAACTTCCTCTCTTGATGAAAAGTAAAGATATTTTTCATCCCTCCATCATATGACAGGAGCTCACTTCCCTGGGGTGAGTGACCTCACATGACCTCATTGAAGGAAGGTGCTCCTACCAGCCACTGAGTGCCCTTGGGGCATGAGCTCTTCTTTTTTTTTCCTTTCTTTTCTTTCCTTTTCTTTTTAAAGATTTTACTTATTTGAGAGAGACAAAGATAGCAACAGAGAGCACGAGTGGGAAAGAGAGGGAGAAGCAGACGCCCCACTGAGCAGGGAGCCGGACATGGGACTTGACCCCAGGACCCTGGGATCATGACCTGAGCCAAAGGCAGAGGCTTTACTGACTGAACCACCCAGGTGCCCCGGCATGAGCTCTTCTATTGGAGTTCTTGTGACAAGTGAACACAGGAGACACATGGGCCTGGCTTCAAGATATTATCGATACCTAAACTGTTCCCATCCACAATCACAGTTCACAGGCTAAGAAATGCAGGATACAAGAATTACAGTTTTCCACTTAAGATCTTTAAAAATGAAATCCATATAAAGTATCTAAACTTAACTCCCACAACTGACCCCGGGATTTTAGGAAGACTTGTCATCTCACTGATATTCCTCGAAAACTTAAGAAAGCAACTTATCAGTCTCCAATAAAAAATTGTCATAAGTCCATACTTGGTTGTTATCAATAGGTGTAGATAAACTGAGATATAAAATGGTAAAATGACATGCAAAGCATTAGTTATAAAAGTCATTTCTATATCCTTGTGACAGTTCCTGAATTCAGAAAATCACATTTTTCACTAAATTATAAGAAGATAAGGTTCTCTCACTGAAGATGCAATACACTGAATCCCTTATTTGTGGCCATCCTTGAATGCAATGCTCTTATTAATTATTGAAAATACCTTAGATGAAGCTACTGGCACAGATGAAAAATCAAGATATGCATCAATATGGTGTTGGTGTGGCTCAGTTGGTTAAGCACCCAACTCCTGATTTCAGCTCTGGTCATCACCTGAGGGTCCTGGGATCGAGCCCTGCATCCGGCTCTGCACTCAGCAGGGAGTCTGCTTGTGGATTCTCTCCCTCTGTCCCTTCCCCCTCCCCGCCTGCCCACCTGCTTGGTGCGTGCCTTCTCTCTCTCTCTCGAATAAATAAATAACTCTTGTTAAAAAAGATAGGTATCAACAAGGATTAAAGATAAATGAAAGATATCACTTCTGGTTGTATGGAGGTACAGAAATAGGGATCACACCGCCTTCTATAAGATTTGAAAACCTATAAAAATCTCACTGCAAATGTTTTTGTTACAATCTTAAAACCAAGCACTATACTCTGATCAGCATTCTGAAATTTAGCCAGTAGGGGGCAGTCAAAGAGTGACTCATAGAATTTAACTTCCAGCCTCTAAACCGTTTCTGGAGAATTCTTTCAAGTAAGCTTCTGTAACCCTTTAAAAATCCTGTCTTCATTATATCATTTCTGGGTTCTGAAATCATGTTACAGTTATAACAATGTTTTTTCCTGATAAAGTGTTGGTCTCTTTTAAATTATTCAGGATATGAAATTTGTGAAGTACTGCCAGTATCTTTAATGGGGCCTACATTTTAAAAGACTTACTGTGAAACAGAAAATGAACATTTTTTCTGTATCTGTGAAAAGTCTGAATATAATTTAGAAATGCTGAATGAAGGATTTATCTAGAGTGTGAGGGAGCATAAATCGGAGGAGTTGCCAGATCCAGAAAGATAAGTAAACCTTCTAATGTTTAGAGTTATATCAAAAAACTCGAACGCTCGGTTTTCATTTCCCTTACCTAATGCCCTTTCGGGGAGAATCTGTGGTACTCTCAGAAGAGATTGTACAGACATTGGCATGTCTGCAGCCCTGCGGCCTCCAGTGGCTCCTAATTCACAGCCAGTCTGCACCCGGGGAATCAGGTAAGTATCAGAATCAAGAGCTTCAAATGAAGATGATACGCAGTTGAGTTTTAAAAAATGGGTGAAAGTCCAAGACTGGCTTTTAAAATTTTTTCCAAAAATTGTTTTCACACGCTGGTTGGAACAGACATCACGCAACATATTTAGCATATTCGAGTCAACCCAGCGACAACTTGTTGCCACTGTGTGCTAGGCCCTGTGCCTCATCCCTGCAGGAAGAAGGGGACAGAATCTATCCAGGGTATGCAACAGCCGCTGTGGAAGTTGTTGGGGGGCACACATCTTGCTCACCCTGACGGCATGTGATGCTCTTGACTGCTTTGTGTGCCTGCAGTTCTCAAAGTGCGGCGTGCCCTCCAGCCCCCCCATCCCCCAAACCAGCAGCAGCAGCAGCATTACCTGGGCACCTGTCAGAAATGCAAATCAATGATGCTGTGCGTGGAGCCCAGCAATCTGGGTTTGAACAGGCCCTCCAGATGGTTCTGTTGGGTGCTCGAGTTTGATACCCCAATCACTGCCCTTAGGCAGGTAGATGAATGATACGCTGGAAGAAAGCACTGGACGTGCTTCCCTCAGCTGCCCTCCCTCCCTGTGAGTGAGTTGCAAGCAGGCGGCCGGGCTTCCCAGCAGCTAGCTTCTCTAAGCATGGGCTGGGCTCTTCATTTCTGAGTAGTCAAGAAATGATTCACATTTACTTATAAAACTTTTATATGCGTTAGTTACGTAATGCTAATTCATCCATTGATTTAACTTTGGAATCCATCATTTTAAAAACTTCTTGGGGCGCCTGGGCGGCTCAGTGGGCTGAGTGTCCGACTCTTGGTTTCCGCTCAGGTCATGAACTCAGGTCCTGAGACGGAGCCCTGAGTTGGGCTCCCAGCTCAGCGGGGAGTGTGCTTGTCTCCCTCTCCCTCTGCCCCTCCCCCCACTCACACTCTCTCTCTAAAATAAATAAATCTTAAAAAAAAAAAGACAAACTTTTTATAGAGACATAACGTAAACTGGTGATTGCCTCCAGCTGGAAGAATTGGGGAAAAAGAGTGATTGCTAAAGGAGTCAGGGTTTGTCTCTGGGATGATGAAAATCTTCTAAAATTGATTGTGGTGGCAGTTGCGCAATCGTGTAAATATACTAAAGAAAGACTGAATTGCACATTTTATATGAGTGAGTTATAGGATATGTGAAATATACTCAACAAAGCTGTTATTGAAAACAATCTCATTTGATAAGGACTAGAGTGACCCACATGCGAGACATTTCATTGTTTTGCCCTAGATACTGTGGATTTGTCTCCATGACCTATAACTCACAGAATATAAAGAGAAGTTTGAAGGCATGAAACTCTTTATGAAAAATCATAATCTTTTTTCCTCCGTTTCCCATGTTCATAGATGTATACGAACCATGATCAATCTTGTTCTATTTCTGGGAAGATTTTATTTCTAAATTCCAAACCAGTTCCATATACAGGAAAGGGAGTTTTCTTAAAAACGGATTTCTCATGTGAGACGGAAGGCTGGGTGACCTGCTTTAAAACGCGCCGCAGAAATGGAGGCAGCGGCCCACGGTCCTGATTCTCTTGCCTCAACAGTGTTTAACTAGCCTCCTTCCCCCTCTTAGCACCCCACCCCAACCTTCCAGCCGCAACTCCACCGTCCCTTGCCTCCGAGACCAGCCAACATGATTTTCTGAGATTAGCTCCTTATTGTGCTACCAACCCTGAGCTTCAGATTCATCAGTTATCCACGGAGGTGGACACCGCAGTCAACAACCTGGTCAACCTGCTTCTGCGGGCCTCCGACGCTTACCTCTCCCTGGGCGTCTGTTTGCACTGCGAGGGGTGGCTCTGGAGGGTGCTGGCCGCTTCTTTGCTTCTTCAGAGAGTTGGCGGAGGAGCAGTAGGAGGGCGCGGAGCAACCAGCTGGGTGGATCATGGACGCCCAGAAGTCTTCCCAGGATAAGTTGGGGGCGGGGGTGTGGGGTACGCGCAGAAGCTGTCCTGGCCCCGAAGAAGAACCTGAACCAGGCCCTTTGGGATCTGCATGTCCCGAGTTCTGCCCATACAGACTCCGTGTCTGTGGCTTCCTAGAGAACCGCTTCCTAGGGGAGGAGGTGAAATTCATCAAGGAGATGAGCAGCCACGTGAAGACCTCCCGGGCGGGCCCACCCCCTCCCGCCCCCCGCTGGGCGAGTAGGTCTCCTAAAGCGTGTGGAGGAGCCTCGCGCCCCGCAGCCCCTCAGGGACCCTCTGCATCACCCCTGGTGTCAGGCTGTCTGAGCCTCTCCCCACAGACACTGGGCATGGAAGCAATGAAGTTTTGTGGGTTTTGTTTTTTGAAAAAAAAAAAAAAGGAAGAAAAAAAATGGAGCAGTTGCTTGGTACGTTACTGACAACCACATGGTCTACTGTGTTATCAAAAATAGTTGCTACTTCTTGTTTATTATCGGTGTTACATGTGGGGAAACTGAGGCATGGAGACATTAAGACAAGGTCACTCTGCCTGTGAGTGACAAAGCCATCTGTGAACGGTCTGTATCCAGAGGCTTAGCGCTTAACCATCAGCGCCCTGTGCGTCCTACAGTAGATCTTCGTATGAATGAGCCGCCCGGTTGCCCCGGCGCGTTCCCTATGCAGATGGGAAAACAGCTCAGCATTGAGGTGTCTGATGGTAATGGAAAAGTAAGAAAACAAGAACACTAGATTATGCCAAAATACCAGGTTAGAGTATGTTCTGATTCTAACGACTCTTTCTACTCTGGAACCTGGAAGCCTGCTGTCCACTATAGGATCTAATGAAGATTAATAATGATAATGTGTGTGAGAGTGTGGACCCCCAACAACAGATGTTTGATTTATAAGTGAATGAAAAGTGCATATTTGGCCAATCTTTCAGGTCCTCTTTTATTTACATATAACACTTTATGGCAGAAATTCAAAGTGCTTTATAAATGTTTTCTTATTACTCATAACCCAGCTGTTATGAAGTTGGGACAAATATCTGCAAAATTTATAAAGTTTGTAGAAACAGTAATGAGGAGGGACAAATACTAAATACAAACAAGAAAGCACTCTTATTTTAGTGTTTTTATGTATTTGTGCTACTGCTAGTGTTAGTGTTACACTTTCTATTACTTAATCATTAATTCAGCATTATTTACTATCTGCTCTCCTAAGTGACGCCTATGATTTAGGCACTAGAGATAGAGCCAGCCATGAATGAGACATACCAAGGCCATCATGGAGTTTACCTTTTAGGAGGGGGGAGAAAAAGACAATAAACAAGTGAAATAAACAACGCACAAGAGAGAATCTGGTAGTGATGAGTGCTAATGGGTTTACTGAAAGGATTTAGTTTAGAGTGGAATTAAGCCAGTCCTCAGGGTTCATGTTGCTGATCCTAAAAGACAACTGGACACTTGTGAAGTATTGATCTTGCTACAAAACTGTCAGCTGTATTTCTGTAGGGAATCTTGAAGAGAGTAAGTTCTTTATCATCAGGGAACGATGTAACAATAATAATTTATTTTTGCAGGGCTGCCTGGGTGGCTCAGTCAGTTAAGTGGTGACTCTTGGTTTCAGCTCAGGTCATGATCTCAAGGTCGTGAGATAAGATCCCTGCAGTGGGCTCTGCCCTGGGCATAGAACCTGCTTAAGATTCTCTCTCTGCCTCTATCCCTGTCCCCTTCCCTCTCTAAAAAAAGTCTATTCTTGCAAAGTACTTTGGAGGGCCGAAAAGCACCTTAAAGGTATGAGCGCTAATAAAGTGACTTGATTTTGTTTTTGTTTTTGTTTTTGTTTTAAAGACAAACGCTCTGAGCTCAGCAGTACTCTCTCAGCAGTACCTGTGAGCAGTCACCACTCCCTCCAAGGACAACCTCGTCAGTTAAGGAAGCCTGACCAATGACATGATCATCACCATGTTCTCACCAGAAAAATATGCTCGTTTTTTCCCCTTCATCTTTTCTGGAGGGAGTTTTTATTGTTCTTCTGACTGATTCATCATCTGTTTATCTTCCAATTGCAGGTATAGCCAGGTAGGTGTGATGTGAGCCTTTTAGTCAGATGCACTTGGGGACCCAGGGGGAGGATGATGTCTTGTGAACTAAAAGGCAGTTTAATTTTCGTGCCTGTGTAGATCCGAGGCTTTGGTTAGCTTCAAGCGACTATTACTATGTGTGTTTTTGTGCAGTCATTTTTTTAGTAGTAATTAAGTTAAGAAGGAATGACTATATGGACCCAGTTAAAATTTGGCCCATAAGAGGTGAGAGATCAGAATACGCTTTATATCTACTGTATCCCTTTTCCTGAGCCCTTGGACCATGGACAAAAGGAAACCCTTCTGAAAGGCAGCTGTTAGAAAATAAATCTTTAGTCCTATCAGTAATATCAGCTTGTATGATAGAGAGAGGGTGCTTTCTTCAGTGCATTCATTCAGTGGGTTTACTTTCAATTTCAAGGAGAGTATAACTTCCTTCCTTTTTGTGTGTTATTTTCCATCTTTATGTCTCTTGCTTTTTTTAAATTGAAATTTCATTTTAAAGTTATCAAATCACTGTATGAGTATTCAAATCCCACTGAATTAAATGTAAAAGTTTTCAGGTCACCAAGTTAATAAAACAGTATATTCAAGTTACAAAGCGGGTCAAACCATATGAAGTTGTTATTTTGTAGGTCAATAACTGTTCAATACTAGCAATTTAATAACATTCAACGTTAATTAGACCATCCGAGGTAAGTTTCCAATTTTATTCAATTTTTACGTACACGGACACATTTGAAATTGACCAAGTAAAGAAAAATAAACTGAAATCACTGTAAGTTGTGTTAAGGGTGAAAACGAATGGACATCTCCCTCTATGGCCATTTAGAAAGTAAGTGTAGCATTCCACTAGGGAATCATGAGGGTGAAATCCAGAGAATAGGGGATTAGAGGGTCATTTCACATATTAGATTTTCCATTCCTGATTACATCACTTCTGTTTGTAAGGAGCCAGCACTATGTTTTGCAGACAATGAGTGATTCATATATATCCACTCGGCTGATCTGAAGGAGGTGTCCTTTTTTGCTTAAACATTAGCATCTTACCTGTGTTTTCTGCCTTAAGAAAATGCTATTGGATGCTGACTGTAGCAGGGGTTGGGACAACAAAGGGAAACTCAGTACGATGGATTCAACCTAAAGTTTTCTTAGGTCATATCATATAACCAGGGTTATTGTTAAGTTGGGAAGTGAATTTGAAGCTGTTGTTTTGATAGTCTCTGAATGAAAATTCGACCTGTGAGCAAAAAACCCTGGCTAGTTTATTCTTATCTCTCTCAGTACAGGGCTTTGAACATAACAGGTACTCAGTGCTCATTGAGTTGCACTAATATTGGGGATAATTTGTAGCACATTCAAAAGACAAGGCAGCACTCGATAAAGGGACTGATTGTCATGCGATATACTGAGGAGTAAGAGAACATAGAAAAAATTAATAGTTTGAAATGTAAAAATTGGCTTCTCTAGCAAACTGGGTAAGAGCTACTCAAACTGAGTTTTAACAGGTTGTTGTATTCTAAAAGGGTGTATTTGTGTCTTAGGTTGTCGGAAAATTTCTGGAATACTTAGGAACCAGGTTGAAACCTCAGGCAAGGCAGAAAACTGTGAACGGAGTTGCTGTATGATAGTTCTCAGTGTTGTCCTAGCGCACCAAGAAAGCACTTCTACGTTGGTTACAGCTGCTTTTTAGTTCTGCCTGTTGTTGGCATTGCGTATGCGAACTTAATCTTTCTTGGCGATTCTCTTTGCAGTTAAGTAGTCCTGGCTTTTGCTCATTCTCTCTTTTCCTCTAATGTAATTTTAACTATACTGAAATTTACCAAGATGATAGGTAAGCACTGTCTTTAATTAATTGTGCTTACAGCTAGCATCTGGAAAGCATAGTAGATCATATGCTTTGCGTAGAGCCACCTAAGGATTATTAAAATCTGATATTTTAAGTCTTTTTATATTGTAAATACCATGTGTTAGCCACACTCAAATACAAATGATTTGAAAAGAAATTAAATGGCTGTAGTTCAGTGCTTTAAGAGAAACTATCAGGACATAACATTAACTTTTATCTTGTTTTTATTTCAATCAAGGGAATTTGTTCTTTTCTTGGTTTGTCTTGGATAGGGCGGGAAAGGTGGAAGGATTGGGCCAGGGGAACTGGGGAGTGTTAAACAAACGTGAATAATCTGCAGAGTAAATCCTATACAATATTTCATAGGCACCAAATGAAAGGAGCATTATCATCTAGTTGAAAACAGTCTCTAATCCTTGAATTACATTTGTGATCCTTGACCCCGGAGTTCATTTAAGAGTGTACAATTATTAAATGTGTTACATGGCAGTTTTTGTTTTACAATGTATATTTCTGCCTGATACCATCTTCTCATTCTTATTTGACACATAGCTTTAACAAGTGCAGTTTCATTAAATTTTACCATTAATGTAATCTCTTGATTTTATTTTGGGCGTGTAGCTATCTGTGACATAAAGAATGAATATTCTTGTTTCTCCTCCCAAGTTATAGTAGTTTCTAGAAACTTTTATTTTACTACATGGCATATGTGCACGCGTGCGCACACATACACACACACACACACACACACACACATTTATCTTATATTTGGAAAGCCACAAGGAATGAAAATATTCCCTGCATGGTCTTTGAGAATCATACAAAGTAAGTATTAAACTAGCAATGATATTCTGTTAATAAAGGTATTTTGTTAATGAACAAAACAGATAGTAATGAAGGGTAATGATTTGCCTATTATTGTACAAAAAGACCCACATGGATTTTGTGTGAATTTCAAGTAGCTAAAATTAAAGAACTGACAGAGAAGTTTACTTTACACCATTAGTTCATTCTGTTTCATGAATGTAGGCTAATTTTCGACCCTGTTCATCCACTTTGCAAATATATAGATTGCTCAGCATAAACTCATTTGTACTAAATAACTGGAGCAGATGGTGTACAGATAATGGTCAAGGAATATCATCTTTCCATGGGAAGGAGATTAATTTTTAGAGCACAGAAATTGCAAATGTCTGTGGTAAATAACAATTGCAATAATAATTTGAGTAACAGCTGATATTTACTTAGCTCCTATAATGTGCCAGGCAGTCCGCTAGGTGCTTGGTCAGTGTTTCATGCCACAATCTTAAATCAAGTACAGGTACTATTCCCACTTTGCAGGTGTAAAAAAAAGCTTGAGTGAGGTTAAGTGAGCTGCTCAAGGTCACACAGCTCATATGTTGCAGTGTGTAGGCTCCTCCCATATTGTAACAAAGAGTAACTGGGAGTATTTTTTTGAATTTTTAAAAACTCATACTTTTAAATAGCAGGCAAAATGCTCAAAAGTTAGAAATTTCAGAATGTGACTGAGTTTTACTGCTACCAGAAAGTTTAATATACATAGGGCCTAGAGCAAAAGCTAAAGTAAAATTTGAAAAATATGGAAAGGCAATCCCATATGATCTAGGACATTGGATGTGCCTATCTGCTCTAGTCACTTGCAAAGTGACTTGTTTAAAACTTTTTTCCTAGCTTAAAATTTGTTTTGACATTAGCCAACTTAGTTCACAAAGTCATGAGTTTTCTATAGATTTAAAATAAAAAAGGAAGAAAAGGAAGGAAGGAAGGGAGGGAGGGAGGGAAGGAGGGATGGAGAAGGAAGGAAGGAGAAAGAGAAAGCAAGCAAGCAGACCATACAGATGCAGATATGCCTTTTGATCCCTTTTTTTCAAGATAAGAAGAACCCAATGTGGTATATATATTTTGGCATATTTTGTTTTAGTCACATTGAGAAGAAAAAAAAGCCATTGGGCTAAAATTACATTCTAGTTTTTGAAGAGAAATGTTTCAGTGAATTTAGAATTACTTCCAACAGTCATCTTGTCCAGTTAAAGATGTAAGCTAATTTCTGATTCCCGGTGAATGCTGTCCTGGCTTTTGTCTAATTAGGAAGGAGATGCTGACATTGGAAAAGAGAATGAGCTAGTCCATAAGAATCCTGCTATCATGGGCTCCATTGGTGTTAATGAGCATTTGGGCTCAGTAGCATGTAGCAGGGACCTTGAGTCACTGGTTTATGCAAGACGGAAGCGTATGTTTCTCTCACCTAATAGTATGAAGGTAAGTGGTATAGGATGGGCATGGCTGCTTAGTGACAGATCTGGATCCAGGCTCCTTTTGTCTTACTACCCTATCATCCATAGCTCAGGTGCTGTTGCCCTCATCATCATGGTCCAAGATGGTGCTCCATCATATCTACATTTCGGGAAGCAGGATGGGGAAAGCAGGAGAAAGGTCATAGCCTTCCCCTTTAAGGACATATCCTAGAAGTTGCACAGATCATTTTCCCCTCACATTCTCTTGGCTTGAATTTAATTGTGCAGCTACCCTTAGATAAGAGGAAAACAGGGATAGGTGACTGCTATTCCCAGTAGCCGTATGGCTAGCTAAAATTTGGAAGTTCTATTATAGTGGAAAATGGGAAATCAGGGATTAGAGGACAGCTAGCAGCAGTTGCTGTCACATCATCTTTATTAAAAAAATGACTTCTCTTTTATTTTTTTGATAACTTGGGAATTATAAGGTCAATTTTCATTGCTCATTTGACTTACTTCAGTCTTTTTCTGATCATCTTAATCAACAACAGCTCTTCCTTAAAGCTATTTGCAGGACATAACTAGAAGTGAATTCCTGACTATATGTAGAATTCATAAGTGATTTGTACCGAAGTCTTTTCTAAAAACAAGCTCAGGATTGCTACATTATGAAATTTTCTTCCCTCTCTCTTTTCTTCATTTTTGATTGACTTTCTCTTCTAAATCATTTGATCTGCTAGACTATGGCAATAAAAGGATGACTAAGAAACATGGTATAGTAGAGGAAGCAATGGATTGAAACCCCAAGGTGTCTGATTCCAAAGCTTAAGCTCTTTCACTTCACCTGCTTCCAGAGGGAAGTTCATTACACAATCTCTTTGATGGTTAGTTTTCCCATTGACATAAACAGGGATGACATAGGGATGTTGCTAGAGTGAAATGAGGGGCATTAATAACTGTATTTGACATATAACATGTTTTCTTTACCTCCCACTTCAGCCTCTTTTATTGGATCCTGAAATTGATTGTTTTTAACATAGGAGTTTAGTTCAGAAAATGCCATTGTTGGAATCTTTTCCCCCAAATGACATTGAGTAACTATTTTGAGGTCTAGAACAGAGTCCTGATGAACAGGTAATAAATCTGAAGAGAAGAAATGGTTAAGAGATGGCTTTAAATGGTGACTCTTGCCTTCTTATCACTAAACACACAAATAGTGCCATGAATGCTTGTAAATTTCAAATTCCAAAATAAAGTGTTTTTCCCTTGAGTTTATTGCTTTGACTTCTTGTAATGGTGGGTATCTCCAAAGAGAGAGTGTAAATGATACTACAGTTTGGGACATGGTTGGTAATGGAACTCATTAGATGAAATGATATAACATTTATTGAGTATTATATTTCAGGTATGTGCTCAGTGATTTTACATATGTTAGCTCATCAGTTCATTGATGTTACCACATAGAGTCTATGTTGATTACCTTTCAAAAATTATAATAAACAAAATATATTTGATATCAAGACCACAATACATATGTTTTTATCTTTCTCTCCTCATACTTCATTTCCCCATAAGTCACATTATGAATTTACTGTTTTATCAGTTAACATAATTTCAAATGGTAGCATGTTGGACAGTTCATATTTTTTGTTTTTTGGTTTTCATGTGTCTCTCAGCTTCCATTTTTCTTAGGTAGAGCTTCCTAAAATGCAAGTCCCCGCTTGAAACTTTTTGATAGTTTTCCATTAATCTAAAGGAAAAAACTGTTAGTATGACTTATAATTCCTTCTGCAATCTGGTTTCTACCCTCCTGTCCAACCTTATCTTTATCCCTGAGAGCTTCTTTTCCCCACACCTCACCGTACACCTCAGCCAAATCTGAGTTCTTTACAGTTCTGAGAACAAGTCATGCTGTTGTATGTTTTTATTTTTTTGCCTACACTGATTCTTCTGCCTGAAGGCCTCTCCTGACTGCAAAGGCAAATTGAAAACATACAATTCAGTGGGATAAAATTTGGTTCAAAATGCCTTTTTGGTGAAAATGCATTTGAAAATGACCATTCACCATGGGTTTTTCATGTATCAGAAATCTTAGTACCCTGCAGAGAAATTTTGCCATCTACTGTGTTTTTAAGCATTTTTTATTGATCTTTTAAAAATTGTTTTCAGTTTCTTTTTTCTCTGGGTACAAAATTTAAATTTATTTTTTTAATGAAATATCAAATATAAAATACATCTTGGCTCTTAAACTATAATGATTGGGGGGAAATGTTAAACCAAGTAATCTCTCCCTCTTTTTTTTTTTTAGATATGGGGACCTTGGGACAGGCTATTTATTCTGCTAAAACACCATTCCACCCTCCTCTCCACTGTCTTTTCCCTATCTTCATTGTCCTTCAAGTCGTCTTCAAAATCAGTGCTCTCGAGAGGCTTCCCTTGACAGCCTCAAGTTAAATTTGGCTTTGTGTATACACTTTTTTTTTTTTTTGTAGATGGAATTTCTCTTTACATCATTCATCACAATTTAAAGTATTGAAAGTTTTTTCAATCATATCATGTAGTATTCACAATTGAAAGTATTTGCAGTCTATCCGTTAAGAATACAAGCTCCGGAGCCAGCGTGCATGAGTTCAAACCCCAGCTTTGCCACAAATAGGCTCTGCCATCTTGGCCTATTCCATCACTTCTTGGTGCCTCAGTTCCTTCATTAGTAAAATGGGGCTAAAAATAGTAATGACCTCTGGGTATTTTGAGGACCGAATGAGAGAATATATTTAAATACATTGCATATGGCCCTAGCATATCAAATGCTTATCTATTTTGCATTTGTGTCTAATTATGGAATCCTTATCTTTCTCATTATACTGTAAGTTCTATCAGTAGTACCATGCCTTTTTGTGAACCATTGTACCCAGCAGGTAATAAACACACCGAAATCATTTGTTGAATGAATGAATGAATGAATGAACTAATAGTATGGTAATTTGAAGGAAGTTAAGTAGAAGTTCAGGACCAAAAAATATTTTACTCATTTAGTTGTTCCTTTATAATCTGTACCTTCAGATCATCCTATAGAACATTGGAAATGTTTGGTTTTTATTTTGACAAAAGGGTTCTTTGACAAGAATCTTAATTCATTGAAATGGTGGCTATGACACAATGTGATGTTTAAAACTCCAGTATTGAATGTGTCACCAACAGGTACATATATTTTTTAACAATGTTAGGTTAATTGAGCTTTTTTGGACATAGTCACTATTGTGGCATCATATCAGTTTTGTTTTGTATTTTCATTACAAAAAATGTGATGGACATTTTACACTTACTAAAAAGAGTAAAGGGTGCCTATTCCTAAAGTAAACACATTTTTAAAAAAAATTCTCACATTAAAAAAAAAAAAGCAAAGGTAACATTTTACTGGGCGTTCTCTCTTTTTTTGTTCAATCCAAATGGAAACGATGAAGTCCTGGATTAATATGCAGAATCATATGCCAGTTCTTAATGAATGCTCAACTTACATGCTCATTCTATTGTTCTTCTAAGTAGTTATTTTCACATTAAGTGAGGCTTTATTTTTCTGTATGATACATATCACTTTTAAAATAAACCATATGAAGTTTGAAGCAGTATCACTTTGACAATTTACATTACATCACAAACTGAATTTTATGCCAAATCTGATCTATACAAGCTGCAACTATGCTCAGCCAGTATTTGGTCTAGTTTGAATTTAATACCCAACTGGCCTAAATCTGACAGACTTAATTTTATTAATTCAAGAAAGTTTGCTCTGTTCTGCATATGTGCCAGAAATGATTGTGGTTCATTGAGAAGACTGAAGGGAAGACTGCTGAATAAACCTTTAAGGATTGAAATGAAGGTCCACAGTGACAGGAACTGATACATTAAATGTTATAGATTTTGTATTGATAAAAGCATCTAGTGAAAAAATATTTTTACACTCTTTAGAAGTTATTATTTAAACAGCAGGACATAATTATAAGAAAGTGTGCTGTGCTCATTCGTATTTAATAGCGTAAAAAAGAATCCATGGATTGGTTTGAGTTATCTGAATTTCTTACATATGGCAATGCCCAAGTTAATTACATAGTGGCTGAATTACAAAATTGGTTTTCATTTTATGGATCTCGCCTTGCCTTCAGATGGGTGTCATTTTAAGTCAGCTTGAGTTGCTGTAACAAAATACCATAGACTGGGTGGCTTAGACAAGTGAAATTTATTTTCTCGTGGTTCTGGAGGCTGGAAGTCAAAAATCAAGGTTTTGGCAGGGTGAGTTTTGCCTGAGGCTTCTCCTTGGTTTGCACGTAACTACCCTCTTGCTATTTTTTCACATGGGAGTCTCTCTATGAATGTATGTGTCCAAATTTCCTCTTCTTACAAGAGCCCACTCTGATGGTCTCATTTAAACTTACTGACCTCTTTAAAGGCCTTATCTTCAGATACAGTCACATTCTGAGGTACTGGGGTAAGGGCTTCAAATCATGAATATTATGGGGCGCAATTCAGCACTTACCACCAGAGATGTTTGTTTCCCAATACTGACAGTTTGAATCTCTAGTGATAAAAGCTAAAGTACAAAATAGCCTTTTCAAATATAATCACCAGCTTACTCCTAGCATAATGGACTATAAGAGTACTTTTAGCTTATAGCTACTTTTTCTGCATTGTAGGTTTGAAGTTAGATTAACGATGCTGTAAGCAGACATAATTTTTTTTTTGCCAAGGTAATAAAATGGAACCAAGATAAATAGGACCACGTATCTCTTTAAAACCTTTCAATGATTTCCTTTACTTTCACCCCAGCTAGCCTGTAAGGGTTCAAGGGGTGGAAATCCATGTTTGTCTGCATCCTAGTATCTAGCACAGTGCCAGACTCAGAGTAGATAATTAATACCATTTATTTATTGAATTAATACATTAATGATTTGCCTAGTAATATGTAATTATAATCATAAAACAAGGATAGGATCTTCTTCAAAGTGGTTAATAAGCTATTATAAGTTGGTCTATTGGAAGAAGTTTTCTTTTAAGTTTAAAAAAATTATATCATCTGATATGAAGTTTAAATCTACAGAAATTAAAAGGTGATTAATTTTGGATAGATTTATTTCAATACTTTAAATTATGCCTCTAAAATTCTTCTCAGCAATGTCTTGAACAACTCTCTGCTTTTTATTGAGTAGAAATTAGTACTCCAGATCATTTTAGGGATGTAGAGGTAAATGTAGCTGGTGATGTAGGCAATTTTATGGGATTCTGTGGAGATAAGCCTACCTTTTGACAAGGAAGTTATGCAATAGTAATCGGATTAGTCAGGTGTAGGAATAATACATGCTCAGTGAAAAAAGAAGTCTTCACTGTTCTATGAGCACTCAAAATTTCAGTAAAAGTATCCTGGCACAGTCTTCAGAAATAAATTTAGAATGTAAATGTGATTAAGGAAGCTCATCCTTAGTTGATGTTCTCTTTAGAGATTATAGGGTGGACAGAATGGAGCAAAGAGAAATGAAACCCAATGAACAAGATGTTGGCATGTGTTTTCAGCATACTCCAGGGAAAAGGGTTAGACCTCCTGGCAAACATATCCATATCATGAAGGTGGTGTATAGGTTAGAATAATGTCTAAATCATTAGGTAATATCTATATCATATAAGTCTGCCATAACAGAGTACTATAAACTGAGTGGCTTAAACAACAGAGATTTATTTCTCATGGCTCTGGAGGCTGGAAGTTCAAGATCAAGTGTAGTAGGTTTGGTTTCTCCTGAGGCCTCTTTTCTTGGCTTGTAGATGGCTGTCTTCCCACTGTGCTCTTGTATGGTCTTTCCTCTGTGCATGTGCATTGCTGGTGTCTGGGTGTCCAAATTTCCTCTTTTTACAAGGACACAATCAGATTGGATTAAGCCCATCTTAATGGCCTCATTGAACTTAATCACCTCTTTAAAGGCCCTATCTTGAAATACAGCCATATTCCATATCCCAATAGGGGGTTAAGACTTCAGCATATAAATTTGCAGTGGGTGGAGAGAGACACAATTCAGCCCTTAACGTCATATAGACATAAACAGACCTGCTTGATTTCATGCTTCTAAATGACCTCCTTTTTATAAATTGACTTTCCACATACATTTTCTTTTTGGGGTAAAGGGCTAGTCAGATTTCCTCCAAGCCACATTTCTGCATATCCATTTTTTCACCAACACTAGGATTTTCCACAGATACTTCTAACTCAACATGTCCTCACCTTGAGTCATTAATGACTCCTCAAAACTTTTACCTCCTTTTGTGTTTTCTAGCTTTGTTATTGATGCCACTATTCATCTATTCATATAAACCTCAAACTTATCCTATTGATTCTTTTTTCTTCATTACCTCCTTTCCTATCATAAATTTGGCTGACTCAGCCTCTATAATCTTTTTCAAATGTGTACCCTGGCCCATGATCATTTCATTGCTTTGGTTAGGCCTCTTATTTTTATCTTGCCTTTGTTGCTACAATAACCTCATGATTTCCAATCCACTCAATTCATACTCTATATGTGACCATCAGAGAATTTCCCCTAAAATGTCTGGCCATTTTGTTTTCTTTAAGTTTAGTAGCTCCAATTGCCAAAGTTCAGCCCTACTAAGAAGGCTCATAGGGTCTCTGTCTACCCTTCAAACCACTCTCTATTCTTACCCCAAACACTGCATCTTCTCCAGCCAGAACACATTCCCTGAATATGGCCTCACGTTTCCTTCTTTTCAGCTCTGCCATGGTTTTATCTCTTCCTTGACTAACCTGCTCTCCCCTAGTTCTTTCTCTCCAAATCATGCTGACTTGGCTAACTCCCATCCATCTGACTTTGTTGAGGTGTTACATTCCCAGGCACCAGATACTTTTCCCTATCTCCCCCTATAGCCTTTATCATCTCCATTCTACCATTTATGAGGCTCCTGCAATTATTTGCTTTTCTGTGTCTCCCTTCCTCCCCTGAGAGTCCTCATGGAAGAAACAGTTTCTTAGCAATTTGTTAATTTTTATTGCTCTAGTGAACATAATGAGATTAGGGATATTGTCCCTGGAATCTGACTGTGAGTGGGTTTCATTTTATGTTAACATTTCATCTTGAGATGTTAGTTCACGTCTTTAAACTTGCCACAAAGTAAACAAAAAGTACTGTTATCTCATTATTTGTACTAATTTTTTTTGATCAAGGAAGGAATCAATACATTTTGAGAGAAATAAATGTGTTCTACTTTTTTACAAATGATATAAATATTTCACCACTAAAAAGCGACAAAATAGAAAACCTTTTTGTTGTCTTCCTTGAAAATTACAGAAAGCTGGGAAGGGTGCCTGAGGTTATATGTCAGGATTATGGATGCTTCATACTTTCTTGTCATCTTAATTTTACATTGGCATTCCCTCTTTTTAACAGAATCATATTAAAGTATTGTGTAGTGCAAATGAGCAAACTATAAGCTCCACTGCATGCTCAAACATGTTATAGTGAGATAAGAAAGCATATTCTTAGAGAAAAGCCTAATAACACTATCTGCTACTACTGCCTCTTATCTACTATTATTTTCTTATTTACTCTTGGAATTATTCCAAAAGGTCATTATACCATCATCATTAACATATCAATTAAGAAGATATATAGTCTTTGCTATCAGCTTTTTTTTGGCATCAGACATTTCTCTGTTTATTTTAAAGAAAATATTCATTGTATTTCATCCACTTTTTTCCTTCAAAAATGCATTTTTAAAGTCTTTGGGTCTTTATTAATTTCTTTATGTTGGAAATACTACCTTTTCATGAGCACAGCATGAAGCTAATAATTAAAACATCATGGAAATGGGGCATAATAGGCATTTGATACATATTTGTCAGGAGATATCACATATTATTTATCTTTTAAATATTGATGTCATAATCTATAAATCACATATACAAGAATAGTTTCAGATTGTTTTTGATGAGGAGGAATTTCAAATCACCAAAGGAAATCAACTGAATTCTTGTATCGGTAGTTGAATTTAGATCTCAGAATATTGTTCATTTCTGTACTTTGGGTTCATGTTACAGATCATAAATCAGATTTTCTATAATCCTTTAAGTGTCAAACAATCCTGTGAAAATAAGCCAAATACTTCCCTCTTTTACATAATGGGATGTGACTTCTGATAAATGTTGAAAAACATAGATAGGAAAGAATGTTTCATTAAAGGAAATACAAAAGGGGTTGAACATGTAATATTTTCATAAATTTACTCATGCTCAGAAAGTAGAACACAGCCAAAGAGCAAGACATAAAACTCTTCATGAGTAATAACAAACACATTGCTCAAAAAAAAACCCCCAAAACCCACAAGGCATGTCCTTTTCCTACCATAAAAAAAATCAGCATTAAAAATAGTACAACAAAATGATCACTCATCAACACGAATACGATTTTTTAAAAGATTTTATTTATTTATTTCAGGGAGAGAGAGAAAGAGAGAGAGCACAAGCATGAGCAGGGGGAGGGGCAGAGGGAGAAGCAGACTCCCTGCTGAGCAGGGAGCCCCAGTGCAGAGCTCCATCCCAGGATCCTAGGATCATGACCTGAGCTGAAGGCAGACTCAACCAACTGAGCCACCCAGGCACCCCACAAATATGAGTTTTTAAAATTAAAAACAACAATGTAATCTGTTTTTATGTGTATTCTTAGGCAATCTTATATGAAAAGAAACATCTTTGACATGTTGATAATATCATATCTGAATTAATATTATTTTAAAATATAAAATGATATATCTTAAATGATGTATTCATGCTCATGACTTTGGATTAAAATCTATGGTGTAACCTTATATTAAATTAAATACCTAAGCATGCCTTCACATAATCTACATGTTGATTTGCAAATGCAAAAACCTACACACACATGCTTAACTGCGCTCTCAGATTTAGCATTTTTGTATAGTTGGATTAACGTATTTTGGAAGGAAGATAGTAAATTCAGGCCATTATCAAAATTCTATTACATGCTTCACTGTAAGAAATTGAGATGTTAAAAATACTTATGCTTTTGATTTTATCTCATTAAAATAATGCACCATTAAGAAAGATACAAATAGACCAAGAAAAGCTTTGGGGCTTTTTTTCCCTTCAATCTAAGAATAGAAAGGAGACAGGCCAGTGATGGACTATAATATGCAGTGAAATATAATTCTTGGCAATATTTCCCAACCAAAGTTCTTTGAGGGGGTAAATATGCATTTGGACTACAGAAATCAGTGTACCTAATTTACTTAGACTTTTACAAGGCATTTGACAAGGTTCCACACCAAAGATTGATAAAAACAAAACAAAATCAGGTTGCCATTGGATTTAAGGAAATATTTGCTTTAAATGTAGAACCGGCTAAAAGACACGAATGCAAGTTAGAGATAATGGGGAATGCCTGTATGTAAATGTGCGCCTCAAATGTCTTTTACGGGATATAGTAACTGATATGTAATGAAAAATAACTTAGTAAGTAAGAGCAGAAACTGGAATTCAAGGCAAATGGAGGTGAATTGAAGGGAGTTTTCTAAAAGAACAAAAGAAACAAACAAACAAAACCATCCCAAAAATACATGTGAAAGGGAACATCAGAAAAATAACTTTAACCCATATTTAAGTATTAATAGCTTAAAATTGGCATAATGGAAGTCCCTCCCCCCAGTCTCTCATGCTGTCACCAGCTACAGAATTACTTTCTTCCTTCTTTGTCTCCATGACAGATGAGAAGCATTTAGGATATTTTATTCTAATTCTCCATTTGCATTTCTGTTTCTCACTTGAAGGTGAGCTCTTGGAGGAAAAGGATAGTGTATGATTGACCTTATGTCTCTAGCACCTCTGAAGGTATGCACAGCAAGAATCAGCCGCTTAACATACTGAGCCACCGAGGAAACCCTGCTTTATTTGACTTTTTATCCTTGGGTCCTGGCATTGTGCTCCGCACATTAGCATGTACTCACTATGTACTCATTGAATGATTGAATAAACAAAGAAATAAAACTCCTAGGAGCTGAGCAAAAACAAACAACAACAACAACAACAATAACAAAACCAAACCAAACCCAAAACAAACCCATATTGTATAGGCAATGCCTAATATGTCAATAAATTGAGCTGCCTAAAATTCTTTGAGGAATGATTAGGGCATAGGCAAAAAAAAAGTAAAGTTAGTTGTTGTTTGTTTTGTTTTGTTTTGTTTTGTTTTCCCCAAGGATTCATTTGCAAGACGGTTGTTTGGAAATCAGAATTTCCCATAGACACATGTTTTACACAGTGATTGGCAAGCACCTCAATTACTATTTTACCAATAATGTAACAGGACAAAATTCATTGATTTTAAGACAATGCAAGTTAATTTTCAATTTGAAAGGCATGGCTGGGATTAAAATTCCTCTTAAAAGGGCCTTTTGAAAAGTTTGTCTTTATAGGTATAGTAATGCATGAAAAGATATCCAGCATCATTAGACATTAGGGAAATGCAAATTGAAACTACAATGTGATATCAATACATACATATGAGAATAACTAAAATTCTTAAAAAGTGGTAACACCAAATGCTGGTGAGGATGTGGAGAAACTTATGTAGGTACAATCAGTTTCTTTTAGCCACTGTTTATGGGATGGATGGGGGTGAACTCAGTCAAATCATACAGAACCATCAAAAACAAGACACTAAAAAGTTACTTACTATATTATAATAGCACAAAATTTGTACTGCCAATTTGCATTCTATTCAAATATTTTCAACAATTTAACCCAAAAATCAATCTCTTAGAAAGAATAAACAATGGAAACTCTTACTAATGAAAAAAACCCAAGCCAGTAGTAGATGGTGATTGTACAAAATTACTCATGTACCTGGTAGAATTGAGTATGTGAAAATTTTATCTGGTGCTTTCTCCGTGAGGCATTTGTGGCTTCTGCAGACAGGCAGTTTTAAGAGCAAAAAAGAAATTCATTTAATAGAGTTATGTCCTAACTAGCTGTAACTGCTACCTCATGTCACTTATAACACAGGAGGGACATTTCAGGAGTATTTTATGTTCCTTTGCTCACTGTAACATCTGTAAGGTGCTGACAAGATAAAAATAATCTGCACTGAGACCAACTGTTGAAAACAAATCTTTGTGTATTCATTTTATGGTGAGAGATAGCATTTTGGTTGAAAAAGAAAGAGTAACACTTAAGTAGAGCAGAGGAGAATATTCAGAGAAGTGAACTTGTTATTTTACCAATTGGATTTTCTAATGTATTGTTGAGCTTGACACACTTAAATAGTGTGATTCTGAAAGTTCTTAAGTACAGTTACTAAGCTGATTCCATCTGGAAAAGTTTTGATGCTATTTGCCAGACATAACTCTTATGTAGTGGTCCATATCCAGATACTGACCGGGTCCCTGGAGTTCAGAGAGAAACAACAAAGGCTGTTCCAGTCATTTGCTCAGAGTAGCAAGAGATATCCATATGGAATTTGCATAAAAGTCTCAAACCTTGGACAAGTAACTTAACATTTCTATGTCTCAGTTTCCTCATTGACAAAGTGGGGATCAGTATGTATCCACCTCTACAATTGTTATAAGGTTTAAATGAAGTAAACCTGTAATACACTTCAAGTAGTGCCTACTGCATGTTAAATGTTCTATAAAAGTTTTTATTATCATTAAGACACCAACTTGTAGCACATATAGTGTAGTGCCTTGCTACTTAATAAATGTGTGGTCTGTGGACCAGCAGCATTGACATCACCTGGATGCTTGTTAGATGCAAAACCTCTGCTCCCACCCCAGACCTACTGGATCACAATCTGCATTTTAACAAGATCCCTGGGTGTCTGGCTACACAGTAAAGTTGAGAAGTGCTGGATGGGGCAGACTCATATTGAGGTATTTCTCTGGCTCCTATAGAGTCCTTGCTACCTGCCTTCATCTTCACAGCCTTCTGAAAGTTGGCCTCACTCCACAGTCATAGCAGAGTGGCCTAGATGTGGACACCTGCCCTGGCTGTACTAAAAAATGTTCTCTTTCAAGGATTCCAACTGAGTGAGACACAGAGACCGAAAAGTGGATATGAAATCATATTAGAGGCAGAGCCCAAGAGGGAAGATCTACAAACTCCAGCAGTTGGAATAAGGAGAGTTGTCTCAATTCCTGCTCTCCTTCTCTGCTGTCTTGCCGTGCCTGCTGGTTTGTATGTCTGCACAGGCTGCAGATACGCCCTCATACACTTCGTTCTTGTTCCCAAATCACTCTACTGCTCCTGGGGCGTTAGAAAAGTTTTCCCACCTGTCCCCAGGGTTTTGGGGAACTATCCCAAAAGGGCTCTGTGAGAGCAAAATAGAACTATTTGCCTTATGTATGCACCACTAAGAGGGGTCCTCTCTTGCAGAAGAGTCTGTTCCAAAGTCTACTGGGTACAGAAATAGCTAGCAGCCTCTGTCCTCTCTCCCCAGGAAATCCTAACTTGATTAAAATAAATTACTCAGATTTTTAGGATTCCAACTTACAGGTATCTTGTTTTCATGGAAAGAAGATAAATAAGGACAATCAATGAACCAAATACTGGAAATGGAGCAACAAAAAATAACTGGGGCCAATTTCCTGCTCTGGATCCTCAGGCATACATGTTGAAAAATCTATTATTTTGCAATATGCAGGGTGTAATAGTTTTGCCCAGGAGTTTTCCTTTTGCTCTAGCTAAAAATGTGTAGCCTATCAGATTGAATCCAAAATAGAACCATTTTTAAGTCAATATAGCAAAGTGAAGTTTCTTTCAGGTGCAGAAACCTCCTAAGGATAGCAACATATGCATTTTAAGTGGGCCTTTTAGAGACACGGTGCACTTAATCCATGGCCACTGGAGCTGGGGGATTCCTGAGCTAGGAAACACCTGGAATGAACAAAACTTTCAATAGGCTAAATTCTTCAGATGAGAACCTGTTCATCTTGCTCCTTATTCAGTGGAAGATTTAATCAGCATTTTTATAAGGACTGGAATTTCCATAAGTTAGAAACATGGTCTCAGTAAGTACATGCTCTGAATCCCTATCTCTATTCTTACACATGCTCTCAATCATAATGCATAAACCTTAGGACAAAAATCAGGCTTCGCTCTCAAGTATTTCAGCACCATAAATGGTTTGCATAGTCCTGTGGGTCATCGACTCTCTTAATTTACTGAAAGCCTGAGTGCATTTAATAATTGCTGGACACTCAAAGCCAAAGCTAGTCATCATTGGTTATTTACTTCTCTTTTCCTCTATGAAAGGGGAGAAAGCCAAATTCCCATAGCTGTCCCAATCTTCTCCCTCCCAAATGGAGAGAAAGCTTCTGCCAAAGCAGATTGTGTGCAGCTCTCCATGCTTTGAAGCTGCCCGTTTTCCTAAGTACAGATTGAGAACTAATACATCATCCTTGAACTTTAAATTTCTGATGTGCCCTGACATTTGGAATACACTAGGATCCAGAGGGATAAGAAAGCAGTAGATTCTCCTTCTTTAACGATTTATGCTTTGTTTTCAATCTCCTTTTACAGTTCAGGGCAGCTTGCTGGTATCGGTCTATCTGAGGCATAAAGGCAGAAGCCTCGGGTGGTCTTCCAGGGATTTGGAGGAAAGGCAGGCATACATATATTGAGACCATTCTGCAATTAGAGACTTTCTACAATTGTCAGGAAAAGAGAATAGTGATTAATTTCCATTTTTTTCAAGTGGAGATATAAGGAATTGGGTGAAATTTTGACAGACCAAAAGGAATGCAATGCTTAAGGTCTGAGAACACAGGTAAGAGCACTTGTATTTTCTAGTTTTCATTTCCCGCAAGCTATCTTCCTCACACGGAGCTTGTGCTTAATTCTTGAATTGAACACAAGCATTTTTAGCTTGTGTAACAAGGACCACAGGTTCTAATCACAGCACCAGACATCACTGAGAATTAATAGAATTGCAGCTGTGTCTACACGTTGTCAGATACTAATGTAGATCTTAAGGAAAAAGGAGAGAAAGTGTGCAAAGAGCAATAGAAACTTTGCTTTGGTAAAGTCTCAAGTATGTCTAAGCTGGAAGGATACCTGAGATGCAAATGCCTTAGTAAAACTCATCAGTTACCTAGATACTAAGGATGAGCTTCGAGATACTCCCACTGTGTGTTAAAAATACAGCTAATGATCCAGGAACAACAATTATCTTTCTGTGTTATTAAAAAAGCTGCTATCATTTTGTTAACACCACTGTGGATTGCTAAGACCACCCAGAAGGAAGACCTTCCAATCACTCCTGTCTGTGAACTCCCCTAAGATAAGGACAGACTCGTTTTATCAGTTAACTTTCGGTGAACTGACAACAAAAAAATATAACTTACCACATTAAGATGCTGTTACAGCAGTTGTTTTCCAGTAGTAAATACACGTTAAAATCTAAATTAAGACATTTCAACAATTATAGCTCATATATTTCTTTTCCTGTGTTGGAAAATATTTTTGACATAAATATAGTCCAGAGTTGGTTTATTAATTCTGTTTCTACAGGTAATATGGAAGAGAAGGTGCTCAAAGCTATGCCAATGTTCTTTGACTTTCCTCTTCTACCCCTCTGACTCATCTCAACCAAAGAAAATCCAAATTTTGCTTGTGTGTTTGACCAAGCACAATGTTGATCTTGTGATTTTATAGCCAGAGACATCTTTAGTGCAAGTTTAGAGCCTTGCTATTGATTTGAATCTTGCAGGCACTTAAAATAGATACATAACCTTGGGCCAATTACCTAACTTCTGTTGCCTCCATTTCCTCATCTGTAAAAGGGGGCTCATAATAGAACCCACCTCACAGGATTGGTTTGGAGGACTAAATGAGTGAACACATAATCACATTTAGAACAACTGAAACTGGCACAGAGTAAGCACTAAGCCAAGAGTTATTAATTTTAGCTAAATGTGTTATTTCATAGTGGAGAAAATGAAAGAGTGAAATTAGTACTACTGAAGCTGATCTTGGAATTTGTTTTATTTTATCCCTTTACCTCGTCAATGATTTGTGGTCTATTAAGTTTTCCTCTTGCTAGCCTAATGCCGATTTTTGCCAATGTGCCCTTGAAACATGCATATACCCAGAGCCCTGAAAACAGCACATTTCCATACAGCTTTTTCTCAAATATGTGACAGTTCCTACGTTAGCTATCACATGTGGTCAGAACACATCTTGTAACTTCGTCACTTGAGGGTGACTAATTCAATATTTGCACCCATTTCATAATATACACATGGATCATTGCTTAAGATGGAACTAATTTCTCTTCTTTTAATTTGTAATACTTTTCTCACCTCTTCTACCAAACTCACTATCCTTTTTAGAAAAGTCTATTCCTGTTGAAATTGTTTGGAAAGATTCTATATTACTTGGCAAATCATTAGGTTAATAAAGTATAACCCATGACGTCAGTAATGCTATCACTAAAGTGTAGCCTTGATTTGGATTCTTATCTAGTGATTTTCTCCGAATTATTATCAGTTTTCCCTCCTGTTATGTAGGTTAAAAACTTGGAAATTATGGTGCTTTTTTCTCCTGCTTCTCTATCCCACACCTCTACAAAGCTTTGAATAAACTTTGCAAGTGCTGATTACTTAAGGAAACAAAAGTGCTACAATTCAGTAACTGGAGGGAGCAGCAGGGCACTTTTAATCTGAGCACAGCAATTTACAACAGAGAGTGCAGTTCCAAGAACCTTACATAAGCTCCAAGAACCCAGGCTACGCTGTCAGACACCTGTCATTAAATTGGCTCCTGCCAAAGGATGACTGTGGCCCTGTCACCCTGGTCAGGCCCGTAAGTCTCATTCACACTCCTTTTAATTGGCAGGCTCCCACTCTGGGCACCTCCATGGCCCTTGTAACATTTTTTTCTAGGCAGATAACTTGACACTGCAAATTTGGCTGAGAGCCTGCTACTATGCGATGTCTTTACATCCGCCCTCAATGGTCACCTCAGTTCATACCCCTGAAGTTCCAGCCTAAACAATTTGCAAATTACGTTCCAGGGCAGAAAGATGTTGCCTCAGAGGGGTGGCCAGCCCCTTCACCTGTTCAAAGAAGGAGAATTTGATAACTGGAAAAGAAGGGGTGAAAAGGTGTTTTCTGTGGACAGAAAGGGAGGGGAGAAGACTATCATCATCCTATCAGCTTTTCGGGACTTTAGGAAGCCTAGAGTGTGTGGCGTTTGGTTTCTGACACGAATGAGGCAGCAGGCTCGGGAAACCTGATAACAGCTTTTGTGACCTTGGGGTCTGGAAACGGTTTCACTGATTGAAGTCATATAAGTTCAGCTAAATTTGAATGTGCTGTAAATATTTATCTGGCAGCCTGACATACAGTTGTTCCTGAAATTATGGGGTAGAATCTTATCTTTCCTAGCATATAATTTTTGAAATGTTCTTTTGGATGGTGTTTAAGATTATAAATATAACTGAGTTATTGTTTTGTGCTAAGCTTTTCTCAGGCTTCAAGCCTGGTTACAAGAAGTAAGGGTGTTTTCTGGCAACTCTGTTTTCCTGAATATATTGGAGACTGCAATGAAAATCTGCTTAGAGACTAAGCCTTGGTGAAACATAAACAGTCTGCTTCGGCTACAGCAATATATTTTCCCTCACATTTCCAGAGATGCTGGTATACAAGACCTCAGATCCAATGGGTATTTTATGTGAGAAAATTGTTAGTATGCAGCATTCCTTTCCAGTGAATTATTGAGTTGTGGGCTGCAAAATGGGCAGGAGACAAGCTAGTCTTCAGTGAAATCATCCTTCATTGCTTCAAAAGCTACTCTGAGCCAGCCCTGCCCTGAGACCCTGTAGCATAAGAAATAGCAGGAGCACGAACAGAGCAGAGCAAGTCCCTTGATGGGTCCTCCATCACATGTACCTCTCATCTGCCATTGAATAACACAGCATCTCAACCAGCAGTTCTTTGAGGAGAACATGTGGGGGTAGTCAGCAGCAGGTCAGGATGAAAGGAGTGACAAGAATGAAAATGTCCAGGGTTAAATCTGAGACCAAATTTGATGTTCAGCTACTGTTGATGGGCTTCCATTTATTATAACAGCCAATTTAATTGTCTAATTTTTCTCACATATTCAGACACTTTTACTGGGACCACTTCTAGGTCTATTAAAAATTCCCAGGTTGACTTAGATATGCCACTGGAGAACTTTTCCATGTGATCCAAGAAGACAGTCAACCCTGTGGCTGGCTAATACGCACGCAAGATTGCTGCATTGAGAGAGATGCTGTGGCTCTGTTATATAATTAACAACCCCTTTTTAGTGCCGTCGATTCCTTTTGCGGTGCTTATATTCAACAATCATTTATTAAAGATGTTTCAGACATCAAGGTCTGAACGGCTTCTGGTGATATAAAGGTGAATCCGCCATGGACCTTACTTCCAGACACTTCACAATCATGTAGAGGAAGGAAGGTGAGAAGGGTCTCCAATCAAGCTAATTATAATATAATTTCACAAGTAGTATGTTAGTGAAATGTGTTTGAGACATGACCCAGTAGTAATCTCATCAAATGTCTTAGCTGAAGTAGGAGTAGCCAGAAATTTTAATCTTATTATGGAGTTATTTTTGGCAAGATGGGGGGGGGTGTTGTGCAACAGACTGTCTAAAATAACACATTTCCATTTAGGGCTTTCTATTCTGTTTGCTTTAAGATCAAGGGAAAATGTTCAGTATTTCAAACCCAGGCCAAATTTACACCACACATATAAGCAGACATTATAGCATAAGGTAGAGAAGGCTGATATGTGACATGTATGTTTACAGTCCCTTCCATGCCCTCTGCAGATATCCAAGTAAACCGTGGCTCCCTTTCTGACTAAATCTGAATTTAGCTTCAGACTCCTTAAGCTACACAACCTTCAAGTAGTTACTACTAATCAATACTAGTGGGCATACTAAATGAAACTTATTTTATCATCTCAGGTATGTGTTCCCAGGTTTTAAGGTGGAGACCACATTAGTTACTAACTAGTAATTTTTGCTAATAGGCTTATATTTTCTGCCTTTGTCAACTTCATTTTTCAAGGATTTCGACTTTATCATCAGATAACATTCCAGATATGGGAAACAAACTGAGGGTTACAGAAGGGAGGAGGGTGGAGAGGTGGGGTAACCAGGTGATGGGTACTAAGGAGGGCATGTGTTGTGATGAGCACTGCAACTAATGAATCGTTGAACACTACTTCAAAAACTAATGATGTAGTATATGTTGGCTAACTGAACAAAATAAAAAACATTCCAGATAACTGCAAAATAGGTAAGAAACGTGTAAATTATCAATGAAACAGTTTTATATTGCCACAAAACCTACTTGGGTTTATTTCTACCTACTTGGAATTAGATGACACAATTGAGGAGCTCAAAAAAGTCCACAATGACCCCAAACCATAGTGTTTGTAAGTGTAAATTAAAAATATAATTATAATAAAATAAGATTAAGAGAAACAAGAAGAAGAAGAAGAAGAAGAAGAAGAAGAAGAAGAAGCAGCAGCAGCAGGAGGAGGAGGAGGAGATCTCATGGTATTTAAATATTTCCAGATTTATTATAGAATCAGTTCAGATTGTATGAAAATTCTTTATCATAAAAATTCTTTGCAGATCTTGGTCACTCCTTGGGGCAGCTGTAGTCCCTGTGGTGGTTCAACATTGTTCCCTCCATAGTAACATAGACATCCATGATGGCCTCAGCAAGGAAGACAGAGGTAAACAGTACAGAACTGAAAATTAAATGGCTTTACCTGGAAAGGACATATATCACTTCAGATTTCAAGATATACTACAAAGCTGTAGTGATCAAAACAGTGTCATACTGGTACAAAAATAGGACGTATAGATCAGTAGCATAGAATAAAGATCCCAGAAATAAGCCCATGCTAATGTGGTCAATAAATCTATGACAAAAGAGGCAAGAATATACAAGGGGAAAAGGCAGTCTTCAACAAATGGTGTTGGGAAAACTGGACCACTTTCTTACATCATACACAAAAACTCAAAATGGATTAAAGACCTAGATGTTAGACCTGAAACTATAAAACTCCTAGAAGAAAACATAGGCAATAATTTGACATTGGCCATAGAAACATTTTTTCTAGGTATGTCTTTTCAGGCAAGGGAAACACCAGAAAAATTAAACTATTGGTATGACACCATAATAAAAAGCTTTTGTATAGCAAAGGAAACCATCCACAAAAAGACAAGGGAACCTACTGAATGGGAGAAGAAATTTGTAAATGATATAGTAAAAAGATACTAATATCCAAAATACATAAAAACCTTATACAAGTCAACACCCAAAATAATCTGATTAAAAATGAGCAGAGGACCTGAATAGACATTTTTCAAAAGAAGACATACAAATGGCCAACAGACACATAAAAGATGCTCCACATCACTCATCATCAGGGAAATGCAAATCAAAGCCACAATGAGATACCACTCTACACCTGTCAGAATGGCTAGAATCAAAAAGACAGGGAATAACAAGTGTTAGTGAGGATGTGGGGGAAAAGGAACTCTCAGGCACTGTTGGTATGAATGCTAACTGGTGCAGCCACTGTGGAAAATAGTAAGAAAGTTCCTCAAAAAATTAAAAGGAGAATTACCGTATGATTTGGTAATTTCACTACTGAGTACACAAAGAAAATGCAAACACTAATTTGAGAAAAGATATATGCACCCTATGTTTATTGCAGCATTATTTGCAATACCCAAGATATAGAAGGAACACAAGTGTCCATCAATTGATGAATGGATAAAGATGTTGTGTGTATACACATACACACACGTGCGCACATGCACACACACACACACACACACACACGAATGTTACTCAGCCATAAAAAAGAATGAGATCTTGCCATTTGTAACAACATGGACCCAGAGAGTATAATGCTAAGTAAAATAATCCAGACAGAGAAAGACAAACACCATTTGATTTCATTCACCTGTGGAATTTAAGAAACAAAATAAATGAACAACAACAAAAAAAGAGACAAACTTTTCAATACAGAGAATTCTTTGGTGGTTGCCAGAGCAGAGGTGAGTGGGGAGATGGGTGAAGTAGATAAAGGGAATTAAGAGTAGGTAAGAGTTCTTAGCAGTGGGTAAGAGTTCTAAGCAGAACTTTGGTATGGGTAATTAATGATTGGAGCCAAAGCCGTATGTCCTTCTCTTTGTGCAAAGAAATATGGGAAAATGAATTCAATTTTCTCTCTTATAAGACAGATCCTCAAAAAATGATGATTGTCACCAACACAATTCTCCATCACAATACCTTCCCCTGAGGATACTACTCTCTCTCTTTTTTTTTTTAAGATTTTATATTTATTTATTAGACAGAGATAGAGACAGCCAGCGAGAGAGGGAACACAAGCAGGGGGAGTGGGAGAGGAAGAAGCAGGCTCATAGCAGAGGAGCCTGACGTGGGGCTCGATCCCATAACGCCGGGATCACACCCTGAGCCTAAGGCAGACGCTTAACTGCTGTGCCACCCAGGCGCCCCGGATACTACTCTCTTAACATTAACTCCATAGTTTACATTAGAGTTCAATTTTTGTGTGTACAATCTATGGGTTGGAAAAATGTGTAATGACATATTTCATTAGAGTATCATACAGAAAATTTCCATCATTATAGTATCATAACCTAAAAATCCTTTGTGCTTCACCTATTCATCGCTCCCCCCACCCCATCTCCTAATAACCACTGATCTTTTTACTGTTTCTATAGTTTTGTCTCTTCCAGAATGTCTTATAGTTGAAATCATATAGTATGTAGCCTTCTCAGATTGGCTTCTTTTATTAAATTATTTTCATGGCTTGATAGCCTATTTCTTTATAGTGCTGAATAATATTCTATTGTCTGGATTATACACAGTTTATGTATCTATTCACCTACTGAAGGACGTCTTAATTACTTTCAAGTTTTGGCAATTATGACAGAAGGTGTTATAAACATCTGTATGCAAGCTTTTGTGTGGTCCACTAGACTTTGAATACCACAAACAGGAACAAAATCTCCCTTTTTTCCCCTCATCCAACATACTAACTGGGATTTTACGTGGAATACTTAGTCCATACTCAGCATAGACATTCAAAAAGGCTTGGTGAGTGGATATTTGCAAATAAATCAGTAAGGGTAAATGGATCAACCTATAAGTTCCATTGTTTTCATTCCAACAATAATTGACTTTTATTGAACACTTGTTTTATTCCAGGTACTATACTAAGTGCTTTATCTGTTTTATTTCCTTTAACTCAAACAACAAGCTTATTAAGCATATAGTTCTATTACTCCAATTTTACATGTGATGAAATTGAAGCCTAGAGAGGGTAAACAGCTTGCCCAAGATTACACACTTGACTAATGGCTAAGTCAAGATTTAAACCTAAGCAAAGTAAACCCCAGAATTTAATCACGACTCGATACTTCCATGCTCAATTTAATAATAACTCAGACAGACTGTCAAAAAGAAAGTACCCAAGATCTAGGAAGAAAAATTGGTAAAAATAACTTGCCTTAGAAAAGGAAAGCTGGTTTATGGGTCAGTAGAAAGATATCCACTATATTAACTGATATCGCACATCTCTTCTAAGCTAACATGGAAGGACTGCCAATGACACACTGAAGAGGGGTAGCGTGCAAGCTCTAACTTTAGTATCACTTCACAATGCAACATCAAATTTCCTGGGGGGGGGACACAGAATATGGGCAAATTAACAACTTAATTTTGCTATTATTATTATTATTATTACTATTGAAACATAAGTTCAGTCATGAGAGAAAGACTGATTTTATTCATATTGATTAAAAACACATTAATCAATGCATTGCCTTTAATCAGACAATTAGAAATATGAAAGAATTTATTACACAATACTGGAAGAGGGGAAAATATAAACATGGATTTTGACTTAAGCAAGGATGAAAGAAAGTTAGATTTTTTAAAAACCCACAAATTTTTAATTTTAAAAGCCTGTTTGAAAAAGCATATACCAGAGAGTTAAAGATTAGTATGTACAGGTATAAACTGTATTCGCTAGTGGTGGTTCCTGTATGAACTTGCAGTAAAGTTAGTAGTTGTTGTAGGTAAAGAAATAGACTAAATTGTGCCTTATTACATCAACCTCTCTATCAACAGAATGCTATTGTGGTAGAAGTTATTTGACTATTTTAAGACTACAATTTTGGTTGCATTATGTAAATGTGTCCAACTTTGGCTTGAAGGCATTCTCAATGACTTCATGCAGTGATAGGGTACTAGAAAATTGATGAGAGTTTATGGGAACCTGACTTTCATTGAGTTGATCTCAGTGTAAAATTCGTCACTTCACAGATATACAGAAAAAATATAGGAGCATATAAAAATTGCTGATAATTGTATATGATTTTCTAGTAAAAGAATTCTACATTTATCAGAATCCTATTTGTCTCTTACACATTTATTTGAATTTGGAGCTATTTGATGAGAAATTTTCATTATTTTTGATGTGGAATTAATGCGCTCACCTTTGGAATCTAAATAGAACCTCTAATAGCTATTAAGAATGTTCATAAATGGCAATTGATAAATTATATGAGCTAGATTATTTTTGAAGGGAACTGGAAAGATGAGTTGAAGCATTCCTTGGTTGTCAAGCCCTCTGAGTTCAAACACTAATGTGAACACTTTTATTGTGAATGCCTGGGCACATCACTTAACCTTTCTGTGTTTCTATTTTCTTATCTACACAATGAGGCTAATAATACTGATTGACCTCATAACATTTAATTAGGCCATTGGAAAGCTCTTTGAAAATGCTAAGTATCATTTGTTGGCACTTAGGTTCTTGAAAGGTTCATGTTTTTAACACACTGTGGTTTGAGGATGTGTTGGTACAATTCCTGCCAACTTCTTGTTTCTCTGCCATATCTTTACTGAGCTCCCTTTGAAGTCTATGGGAATTAGGGTGATTGAAGGCACTTAGGGGAGGCTGCAGGAATGAGAATGTATTCTCTGGCATGTTTAGGACTTTTTCCTTATAAAAAAAATGCCATGCTTCTAAATGGAAAAGGAGCTTGATGACTTCTCATTGGTTTGTGCATGGGTAAATTCATGATTGCTCACAGAGCTTAAGCCCCAGAGGAAGAGATTTCTTGGCAAAGACAATGAAAAAGTTTAAATTGTTTGAAAAAATTTAGCACACCCACTTTTAGGGAACATAAAGAATAGCAGGCTTCACTGGGGAGGATTAAGGCTTTTATTTTCTGTGCAAAACACATAGTCACTACCCAATACATGCTTGTAAATAAATGCATGACGAATGGGCAAAAACTACTATAACAGTAGCATAGTACATGGTAATTATCATATTATATAACATTAATGCAAGTTCCAGAATATATTTTGTTACTACTTTTTAATTCCTTTTATGTGTGTTTCCCTTATATTATAGCATTAATCAGAACGCTTGTGGCAGCATTTACAGAAATGTGTTGTATTGCACACTTCTACCCAGTTTTTTTTTAAAAAGGGAGGGAGTTCCATCATACTTTAAAAATTACATATCTTTGGAAAATTACCATATGCTCATGATTCCCATTCTAGACTATTTCAACATCCTTCTAGAGGGTCTCTTTGTTTCTAGTCTTTTCCCAGATCCATTTTACAATCCATTGTCAAAAGAATCTTTCTTAAACATTGCTTTCATTATGCCACACATTTCAAAAGTTTTCAATGGTTTGTTGTTTCTTTCATGTCATGTCTATCTCTAAAACTGTGATTTAAAAACTGTTATAGGCTAAATTGTATCCCCCAAAATTTCATGTTGATATTCTAACCCCCAGTTCCTCACGATGTGACTGTATTTGAACATAGAGTTTTTAAAGAGATAACTAAGTTAAAATGAGGTCATTAGAGTGGACCCTAACTAATATGATCTGTGTCCTTCTAAGAGGAAATTTAGACACAGACAAGCACAGAGGCAAGACCATTTAAAAACAGAGGGAGATATTTACAATTGTTAGCTCTTCTTGTTGGATCAAAACTTTAAGTATGACATAGTGTCCCGCTACATCTCTTACTACAGTCTTCGGTTTAGAATCTAATTTGTCTGATATGAGAATTGTGACCCCAGCTTTCTTTTGAGGTCCATTGGCATAATAAATGGTTCTCCATCCCCTCACCTTCAATCTGGAGGTGTCTTTAGGTTCAAAATGAGTCTCCCATAGACAGTATTTTTATCCAGATTGCTTTTTTATCCAATCTGACACCCTGGGTCTCTTGATGGGAGCATTCAGCCCATTCACATTGAGAGTAACTATTGAAAGATATGAATTTAGTGCCATTGTATCGCCTGTAAGGTTCCTATTTCTGTAGGTTTTCATTTCTTTCTGGTCTATGTGACTCTTGGGGTTTCTCTTCATTTACAGAATCCCCTTTAAAATTTCTTGTAGGGCTGGCTTAGTTGTCACATATTCTTTCAGTTTCTGCCTGTCCTAAAAACTTTATCTCTCCATCCATTCTGAATGACAATCTTGCTGGGTAGAGTATTCTTGGCTGCATGTTCTTTTCATTTAGTACCCTGAATATGTCCTGCAAGCCCCTTCTGGCTTGTCAGGTCTCTGTGGACAGGTCTGATGTTCCTTTCACTGTACATAAGAAATCTCTTCCCCCCACCTGCTCTAAGGGTAGCTTCCTTGGCTCTAAGATTTGCAAGCTTCACTATTACATGTCCAGGTGTTGCTCTGTTTTTATTGATTTTGGGAGGGGTCCTCTCTGCCTCTTGGACTCGAATGTTTGTTTCCTTCTCCAGATTCAGGACATTCTCAGCTATGATTTGCTCAAATATACCTTCTAGTCTTCTCTTTCTCCACCCCCTTGGGGATCCCAAAAATTCTGACATTGGAGTGTTTCATGGCATCATTGATCTCTCTAAGTCTAATCTCATGTGCCACTAGTTGCTTTTTCCTTTCTTCTTATACCATACACAAAGATAAACTCAAAATGGATGAAAGACCTTAATGTGAGATAGGAATCCATCAAATCCTAGAGGAGAACATAGGGAGTAACCTCTTTGACATTGGACACAGCAACTTCTTTCAAGACACATCTCTGAAGGCAAGGTAAACAAAAACAAAAATGAACTTTTGAGACTTCATCAAGGTAAAAAGCTTTTGCACATGAAAGGAAACAGTTAACAAAACTAAGAAGCAATCCACAGAATGGGAGAAGATATTTGCAAATGACACTTTGGATTAAGGGCTGATATCCAAAATCTATAAAGAACTTATCAAACTCAACACCCAAAAAACAAATAATCCAGTCAAGAAATGGGCAGAAGGCATGAACAGACACTTCGCCAAAGAAGACATACAAATGGCTAACAGACATAGGAAAAAATGTTTAACATCACTAGCCATCAGGGAAATACAAATCAAGATATCACCTTACACCAGCTAGAATGGCCAAAAAATTAACAAGACAGGAAACAACAAGTGCAGGTGAGGTTGTGAAGGGGGGACCCTCTTGCACTGCTGGTGGGAATGCAAGCTGGCACAGCCACTTTAGAAAGCAGTATGGAGATTCCTCAAGATGTTGAAAATAGAGCTACCCTATGACCCAGTGATTGCACTACTAGGTATTTGCCCCAAAGATACAGATGTAGTGAAAAGAAGGGGCACATGCACCCCAATGTTCATAGTAGTCCACAATAGCCAAACTGTGGAAGGAGCCCAGATGCCCTTCAACAGACAAATGGATAGAAGATGTGGTACATATATACAATGGAATATTACTCAGCCATCAGAAAGAATGAATATCCACCATTTTCATCGACATGGATGGAACTGGAGGGGATTATGCTAAGTGAAATAAGTCAAGCAGAGAAAGACAATTATCATATGGAACATTTGTGGAACATAAGGAATGGCATGGAGGACCACAGGGGAAGGGAGGGAAAACTGAATGGGAAGAAATCAGAGATGGAGACAAACCATGAGAGACTCTGGCCTCCTGGAAACAAACTGAGGGTTGCAGAGGGGAGGGGGTGGGGGAATGGGGTGACTGAGTGTTGGGTATTAGGGAGGGCATGTGTTGGGATGAGCACTGGGTGTTACATGCAACTAATGAGTCATTGAACACTACAACAAAAAGATTAAACAACAACAACAACAACAACAACAGAGGGAGAGGACATCCATTTATAAACCAAGGAGAGAGGTCTCCAGAGAAATCAACCTTGCTGACACCTTGATCTTAGACTTGTGATCCAGAACCATGAGAAAATAAAGTTTTGTTGTTTAAGTCACCTAGTCTATGGTATTATGCTATGGCAGCCTGAATAAACTAACATAATATCCAAAACATAAAACCCCACATGGTCTTACTTTTCTCTCTAAAGATAACTTGAATTTTAGTCATCTGGCTAAATCAAAATCATCATTTTCTCGTGCTCACAATTTCTCTTTTCTCTGTGTCATTATCCTATTATGAAGCCCCCATGATTCCCTACAGTCCAAAGGAAAGAACACCGAACAAGAGACAGAGACTTCTTTCACTGATCTCAGGACCTGGGCATGTCATGTTCCACTCCAAAATGAGGAAAATTATATACCTGCTTTTCCCACTTCAAAGGTCTATAGGCTTTGGGAGGATCAAATAAGATGATGCATAATGGATATATTTGCAAAATTGGGAAAGTCAACTTCTTGCTTTCCAAATTCTGTTCAGCTGCAAGTAACAAAGATCTTCAATCTACATGCTCAAGCTATACCCTCCTTAATTGAGAGCCTGAGTTTGAGAAATCCCACCAACAGATAGAATATGGAGTTAGTTTTGCTGATTAAAGCTCTCTATCTAATAGGCTCATAGTAAACTCCTTGGGCATTTGCATCTCCTCTTTAGAGTTTCCTGCAATGATGGCCCAATCTTTATTGCTTGGCTTCAGCCTTCTTCCTTATTTTATATTCAAAGTCATTGTTATAAATTTGACCCTGCTCCAAGCAATAATCTACTTGATTTAGGGCATTCCTTGGCATTCTATTCAACGCTTGCTACCTCCTCCCCCAGGAGGTTGGGCCCTGTCCTTGGATACTCACTGAGTTCTAGGACTCTGCTTTAAACTGAAGGTCTATCCTCAAAATCATGACAGCCCCAACATGGTTTTGCCTTTTGATGACACTTCCTGTTGTGGACCGAATATTTATATCCCCCTAAACTCATATGTTGCACCCCTAAGATAATGGTATTTGGAGGTGGAATCTTTGGGAGGTAATTTAGTTGTGACAGTAGAGCCCCCATGATGGGATTAGTGTCAGAAGAAGAAGAAGGAGGAGAAGGAGAAGGAGAAGAAGAAGGAGAAGGAGAAAAACGGAAAGGGAAATGGAAAGGGAAAGGGGAAGGGGAAGGGAAGGAAGAAGGGAAAGAAGAGGAAGAAGGGGAAGAAGAGAGAGAAGGGAAAGAAGGGGAAGAAGAGGAAGAAGAAAGCTAGCATTCTTTTTCTATACAATGTGAGGATACAAGAAACGAAAATGGCCATCTACAAACCAGGAAGAGGGCATTTACCAAGAACCTGACCATACTGGCATTCTGATCTAGGACTTCTAGCTTCCAAAAATGTGGGAAATGAATGTTCATTGTTTAAGCCACGCAGTCTATGGTATTCTGTTATAGCACATCAGACTGACTAAGGCATTTGCCATTAATAAGATCAGATGTCCTGTGTCTGAGTGCTAGCCTGAGTCAACCCATTTAGATATTGTGATTTGACCTTGAGACCACCCCTCCAGGGCTAGCCCCACCGTTAGCTAGGCCCTTTGTACCTGTTCTGCCTTGTGCATTTACTGCTCTTGCTCTAATACTGTGTTGCATTGCAACAAACTTCAAAACAGCTCATGTATGATCCATGCAAAGATAAAGGATTCTTCTTATTTTATTATAGAAAACTAAAGGTAAGCTCAGTTCCTGCTTCCTAAGAAATGTCCTCTGATTACTCTTTCACAAATATTTCCTTTCTTTGAACTCAGAGTATTTTTAGTCTATATCACAAAATTTAGCCTTAATAATGCAATTGATCTCATATTCTTTTTGTGAAATTTTTATGTGAATTAATTTTCTTTTGACAACTATATTATGAAGTCTTAATGACATACTTTTATTGGGTGTATATTCTGAGTATAACAAAATATAAAACTGCAAATGAGTTTCAAAATTTAAAATACCCATCATTTTTCTTGCCTGTTATTTCTTTCTTTCTTTCTTTTTCTTTCTTTTTCTTTCTTTCTTTCTCTCTCTCTCTTTCTTTCTTTCTTTCTTTCTTTCTTTCTTTCTTTCTTTCTTTCTTTCTGCTTTTTATGAATACAAGTTTCAACTTTAGGCTACACAAATATATTTTGTCATATCCTTTTTAGGATGTTTTTGATATTCGTAAGTTTAAAGTTTCATGTAATTATTTTGTCAGTGGTTTTCATTTTGTATTTGTGCTAAGAAAAGCCTTCATTTCCATATATTCAGTTGAATATTAAAATACATCTTCTAGGTCTTATGTTTTATTGCTTTAATTCTTTAATTCACACAGTGCATTATTAAATTTGTAAATGCATGCACACACTGAATATGCATCAGAAAAGATTGGCAGGAAACATCAGAATATCAATATGACTATGTGATCATGTCTGGAGAGTGATTGCTCTGTTTTCTTTCCTAATTTCTATATAGAATTTTATTTCTTTAATGGGCAATTCCTCTTTTAAAATTAAAAAAATGAAGTAGCTAAGAAAAGAAAATTTGAAATCTATCTATTTCTGTGCTTTCTTTATGTTACATTTAAAAGTGTTTTTCCTGAGTTTGTAGTTTATTGATCTCTCTGTATCTCTCTCAATTTTTTTCTTATATCTTTACTAGCTTTTCTTAAAGTAGACCAAGAGAAGTGAAATGATTAAGTAAATGTGTGTAGAGTCTTAAAAAATAGAGACCCTAAATTCAAAGACCCTAAACATTGTTTTAATCTGAATAGATTATACTATGCTAAAAGGAAAAATCTATATCAAGAATTCTGTGATAAAGCTTATTTCTGGCTCACCATATATGTCCATTGTAAGTCAGCAGGGGGCTCAACACACCACAGCCACTCAGGAGCTTGAACTGACAGAGAGGCCACCATCTCAAAAAATTTTTATGGATCACCTCCTGAAATAGAAGACCTCAGGAGAGTATCTCACAAGCAGTTAAATACTCCTCAGGAAAGTGACACAGGTTACTTGTACTCACAATTCATTGGCCAGAACTAGTCACATGGCCCCAAAACACATGGAAAAAAACCAGCAATCTTACTACAAGCCAGAAGGCAGAGGAATAGAAATACTTGGTGAATAGCACTAATAACTGCTTGAAATAATTTAAAGATTTAGCTAAAAATAGTTCTAGTGTAAATTTTCAAATACTGTGAATTATATTGTGACTTAAAGGAAATAACAGGTAAATTTTCATTTAAAACATTTGTGTTTTCCTTTGTGTTATGAAAAAATAGGGATATATTGAATGTCTTCAAATTAAAACCATCTTAAAATAAAACTAGAGGCCTAACTAGTTGTAAAAATAATAGCTTATAAACCCAGATTGTTATATATTGTTTATCAAAAATGAAAACGTGATTAAGGATATTGTGTTAGCAATTATTTTCCATTTTTAATTTTGTTAAGTAATTTAAATAATTAAATTGGAGAAAAACGGATTTAAAAGAAAAATTGTTTTTGTGTAAGTCATTTGATAGACAAAACAAGGACATAATAAAACATTTAAATTTTTGGATAGAAATTGTGATAGAATATCCTTACATTTCTCATAGGAATACCCAGTAATTTAAAGAATTGTATAAAGTTAGAAGAAAATTAAATTGCTGGATATAATAAGAAAAGCATTTAAAATCAACAACAAACCCATGCTAGGACTAAGGATAGAGCTAGTTTTTAGGTCACCTTAATTGTATATGTGACTTTGAGAGTCAAGTTTTGAAGGCTTCATAAGTCCTTTAAAATATCCTCTAATCTGAAATCTGATATTTTCCCACAACATCAAGGGAATGTCTCAGATAAAAATGCTTAAAGGAAAGAACCAACAACTTCTTTCCAATTATTTTCTATTGAACTATTTTCAGTGACCTTGCCAAAACAAAATAAATTTTACTCCAATAGGTTTAATAAAAAATAATAAATGATTGTATCATTTTGTTCTTTTCCTACTAGGGAGATGTCTTCATCCAATCTTTAGTCTCTGAAAGTATTTTTCCAGGGAGGCGAATCATATGAAGTCATTTATAAGGCTTAAAATGTCAAAAGCGCTGTCATTAAACCACTAATATATGTCTATAGGGGAAACATTCTCCTGAGACCTGCTGCTGTTCATAAACCACTTGATCTGTGATCTCATATTTTATATTTTCAGCAGAACACCTCTTGTATATTACAATCCCTTATTTGCTTGGAGGTGCTACATTATTCTCCACGTCAAGTGTAGTCAATGCCAAACTTGTGATGTATTCATTCCTCTCTCTTTAATAATAGCAAAGATATGTAAGTATCAGTTTACATTACTATGTTACCAGGAGTCACCAAAGAAGAGGTCCATGCTGGACCTACCCCCAAAAAATCCCCAAAATAATTTGTTGAGAAATGCTTGTATTCAGATCTGAGTACTTCACTAGTTGACAAATTAAATAACTAAATAATAGAATGGAAGTTTTGCATTACACATTAGTTAGAGAAGAGAACATTTCAAATATGAAGGGAGAGAGAAATTGGAGTTATTTAGCAGGCAAATATTTTTATTATTATGAGATTGGAAGATTGATGGAGTGTCTGGGAGTTGCAGAAGATCATTCCAGATGTCAGGAGTTGTAGCAAAGATGACTGTGACAAGGAGAGTGGCAAGAGTATCTGAAGGCTTTGGAAGGAGTTCCAGCATTAGATACTCTGAGAATAGTGAAAAGTATTATAACTTTGACGTAGCAGATACATGAGATTGTAGCATAGAGAGTATTGAAAAGAAAATAAGTTACTTAAAGTGGATCTTAAAATCATTGGGAAACCAGGTCTTCATACATCTGAGGGAACAAAAAAGGATTCAGAAGCATCAAGTACTTGGATTTTGGTAACCACTGAAGAGGCTCATTGGAGTAATACAAAAGAAAGTCTTTCAAAACGTTCCACGGGAGTGGGGATGATGAGAAAGGGTAAATGTGAGTCATTTAAAACTGACATGGTGGATGGTTTTGTCTACAGGATATGATGCAGGAGGAAAACATTGAGGGATGCTTCAGGACAATTGTGTAATTTTATACAGAACCACCAGGTATGAGGTATGCATTATAGAGGGTAAAGGCAACAACAAAAAAATTGCATTGGTATCTATTAGAATAGAGGCAAGACTGAAAAATAGAGAATACAGAACTAACTAGAAATTAATATCAAAATGTTAATACAGAAAGGTAAAGAGAAAATCAAGGCCTACAGCAATGGTTGATGTTAGACTTATTCACTCTACTAATTTATCCAAAAAAATAGTTTGTGCTTATAATTGTGATACCATGTCAGTTCTAAGGAAACACAAAATCATAGTGGAAAAGGATGCTTTTCACATTTCAACTGATGGAGGCTGTTGTTATAGAGTGAAAGTGTTGAAGTTGGATCAAGAAGAAAGGGATTCATATCCTGATTCTGACACGAACTGGATTTATCATCAAGGACAAGTCACCTTCTTAGAGTTCATTTCCTCATATGTAAAAACGAGAGTTGTAATTGTGGCACAGAATGCCATTATTCATCAATATCCACTTCTTTCTTCTATGGGAGTAAAACTCACAATTTTTAGTCTAGAAAATATTGTCCCAAATAAAGTAGCATTTTCTATTCTCCCTTGTAAATAGGTGTGGCCATTTAATTAAGTTCTGAATGTACAGATAGATGGTCCCCGATTTATAATGGTCCAATTAACAACTTTTTGACTTTATGATGAAAGCAATATGCAGTCAATAGAAACCATACTTAGAATTTCGAATTTTGATATTTTCCTGGGCTGGTGATATGAGGTACAATACTCTCTCTTAATGCTCGGCAGGGGCAGCAAGCCACAGCTCCCAGTCAGCCACACAATCATGAGGGCAAATAACTGATAACTCATTCTGTATTCACAATCATTCTATTTTTCACATTCAGTCTAATTTTCAATAAATTACATGAGATATTCAATACTTTATTATAAAATAGGCTTTGTGTTAGACAATTTTGACCAACTAACAGTAGGCTAATGTAAGTGTTCTGTGCATATGTAAGGTAGTCTAGGCTAAATTATGATGTTTGGTAGATTAGGTGTATTAAATGCATTTTTAATTTAAATTATTTTCAATTTGCAATGGGTTTCTTCGTATATAACCCCATTGTAAGTCAAGGAAGATCTTGAGTTAATTAGGAGTAATTAGGAATGGCCTGTGGCAGCTTTAAGTAGCCTTCCTTAAAAGATGATTGATGTGATCCCATTGCCACATTTATTCTTCAAATCTTTCCTTTATCCTGCCGTCTGTAATGTAGATATGATGGCTGGAGCTCTAGCTGCTCTCTTGGGCAAGAAGGGCAGCCACATCTTAAGGTTGGTAGAATAATGAGACTGATAGGAGCCTGATTCCTTGGGAACTTTATGAGGCAGAGTTAATATATCAGCTTTCAGACTTTTAGGTAACAGGAAAAATAGTTTATATCTTATTGAACTCTGTTATTCATAGCTGAACCTAATCTTAATAATATACTTGCCTTGTAGTTTATTAGGAATATTAAATAAAATATTGGGTGCAAAAACTACTGTTGAAATTCTGGTATATAATGGGAGCATAATAAATTGTAGGTGATTTAATGAATCTATATTAACTAAAAAAATTTAAAATGATTTTGGTTAGCATCAATATGTAGCTCACTGACAGTTCAGATCTAATGAAAAAAGAATTATCTTGAGATTGCTTGAAATGAGTTAAAGAAATGGAACAAAAAAGTAGAAAAAAAAATAATGAAGGCAAGAGATGAGTTGTTTAGCTACAAAGAAGTCAACTGTCACCACTTTAATGAAGCTTTCATTGTTTACTTAGAGCTATCATTTTTCTCCTTTGTGCCCCCAAAATATTTGAACCCCAAACCACACATTACTGTCCCATTTTATGACTGTGTGATCATGTCATTCATCCTCAAGAACAACATTGAACACCTACTCCGTGCCAGGTTATGAGTAACGCAAAGGGCTGGTTAGAACTTGGGACTTATATAGCATCTGAACAAAGAGAAACAAATTTGTAGAGAAGTGATAAGACAAAGGAAAAGGGGTTTAGGTTTTTAGGGGCAGCAAACTGTGGGAAGGTAAATATATTGCAGAAACCAATGAAAGATAAGGATTATTTACTAAAGTTTGTTCATGCATATTCATCTAGATGCCATCTTTTTGCTGTTTCATGGTGATAGGTTGTTAAAAACTTCCTGGTACAGGAAGGCGGGGGGCACAACTTCATAAGAGGAATTTATGTTCTGCTTTCAGGAAGATTGGAGGAGGCCAGACAGCTCAGCCTATGTCTAGTTTTTCTCAGTTGCCTTCAGCTGAAAAAAATCTTTATGCCAGAGTGGCATACTTTGGGGTAACATTCTCTGAATCCCTTCAGTAACATCATTCCCCCTTGCTAAAGATAAGTTTGGGGATATATACACCAGTTCTGCCAGTGAGACCTGTGGGGAATCAGATGGGGGCTTTTAGGAAAGATCTTCCTCTTTGATAAAAATAAAAATAAAAATAAAAATGAGAGAAACGACAGATGCTTAGTTAGCATCCTGTTTTTTCTCATCTTTTGGATGTGATGCCTGCTGCGTGGCTGATAGAATATTCCCAGTAATGGGAAAGTTAAGAGAATCACAGAAATATCAACCTTAAAAGATTCTAAGCAGATGTTTTCGAGCCTCTCAATTTACCTTGTAACCCCCTACATATGGGCCTCTCATTAAATGTGTACAAATAAATGCCTGTATTGCTAAAGTCATCTTTATTGGGTATTCTGTTACTTAGGGCTGAAAGCACTGAAATTGGCATACTCTTCCTTAATGGCAGAATAAAACCTAAACTCCTTTGACACAGTAGATAAGATGCTTTATGATCTGGCTATCTATCTTTCAACTTCGTTTCCTTCCCTACCCTCCTCCTGTCCTACACCATACATACTACATTTAGGTCTAGACATTTAGAATACATTTAGGTCTAGACATTTAGAACTTCTTTTCCTTATACACAGTGCTGGGTCATGCCTTTATACAGAGTGATTTTTTACTCACTTATATCAGCTGGGGTTTGATCACCTAAATGTATCAGGAATGGACTACAGTGAGTTAAGTAAATTGTGTTTGTTTCCCCTCCATAATAAGAAGTTGAGATGTAGGCAGTTGAAAGCCAGAATATCAGTTCTAGAAATCACTAAGGATCAAAGTTCCTTCTGGCTTCCTATTCTGTTACATCTTGTGAAGGGTTTACAGTGCATGGTTTCAGAATGACCACTGTGCTTCCAGACAGTGAATCTGCATTCCAGGCAGGAAGAAATAAAAAACAAAAGGGAAGTCTGTGTACTAACTGAGTCTGTCAGTTTTTATCAGAAATACAACCTCTTTTCCAGAAGCTCAACCTCAGAGTCTTCTGTCTATATCCTCATTGGTCAAACTAGCAGGTAGGGAACCTGGAAGACTGAGTATTTTTAACTGAATTAGAGTTCTGAAAGTAAGGAAGAAAAGGAAAATACATTTTGAGTAAACAACTAGGAATATCCATCTTTGTATCCATTGAACCTTTACTTTGATTACAATACTAGACAGAAAAGATTGTTTACATCTATATCTGGCTCTCTATGAGACTGACTATTTCTGAGGGTAGTATGTAAGTCAGGGCCTCATCAGGAAAAACTGGTGTACAAAAGGGGTATTTAAAGCGAGTTTAAAGAGGATACTATTTACAAAGGCGTGGACAAGATTATGGGAACAAGAGATGGTAAAACACCTGGAGATTACCAACAGCAGGTAGCAATTATTACCCAAAGCCAAAGGGGCAAGAAAATCAACTGCTACAGGGTGAGAGCTGAAGCAGCAGGAGCTGTGGCTATAGGTAGAAGGATTTAGCCTGTGACATATGGATAAGGAAGAATAAATACCCTGACCCCTCCCCTTATTCCTGGTAGTACGTCCCATTGGGCAAACCCAACAGGGAACCGAGGGCAGACATAGTTTCCAGGACTAGAGTTCAGCCTCTCAGGGCTGAAGGCAGGTTGGAGAAGGGCCAAGATGGATTTTGATGTGTAAACAGAGAACAATCAGTACAGATGGGTATCATTTTTGTGGTACAGTACCTAGTACAATGCCTGGAATACAATAATGCTCTGTAAGTATTATTGAATGAATTAAGTAAAGGAAAATACTCTTCCAATATGTGAACTCCCTAAGAATTTATAGAGTTTTAAACATGAATTGGAAGGGGTGATTTGACCCTTGGAAATGAATGGCTTGGGGAGCATTCCAAATCACCAAGTGTTTTTGAGGCTGAATTTGCTCTGGATCTCTAAAAGAATGTAACAAACAGAATCCTAGATGCTCATATATGCCCAGAAACAAGAAGGCCTTTCTCCGGTAGGCCCCTTTTGTGGAATATCATGATAAATACTTGTGGTGCAGGAATTGCCAAACCCATATGAGTTCATAGTTGGATGACACTAGAGGTCCTCTTACCCTTCATGATCTTTGCTAAATACATTGGGGAGATCATATATTTTATGTTGGTTGCTTTCAGTAAGAAAACAAAGTAAATAAATGCCTTTGATTTTGGAGGAGTTTGGTCATCCCAGCTACCAATAGAGTGCTTATAAGATTTTCTATGAGTAGCTCTTTGAGTTCTAGGTAAATACAAGAATGGAAGAAAGGGTTGTCTTCAGCATAAAACCAATGACTCTCGTGAATTACTACAGATTTTGTAAAGGACCACTGTTAAGTGCAACAAATATGTAATAAATATATAAGCATATGAATATTTTCAACTTTTTTTCAGTTGGTAAGAGATTTACTTTGCAGGGAAAGTCAATTTGGTTGAAATAAGTTTTGATTAATTTCCTTCATTGTGGTGACAAAATGTAGGTTTTCGGTGATACAAGAAGGAAAAAAGAAAACTGCCTTCTTCCCGAGTTGGCAGCTGGTAGAACTGCCAGGGGTTAGGAAGAAGATACAAGTTGGATGGGTATTCATGAAGCTGTATGCTGCAGGATATATGGCAGAGGTTGACATGATGAGGAAAGGAGAAACATACCTGAAGAGTGTTCTGAAACTATAGACCATATACTACGACTTGAATTTTGACTTAGAAGTCTAAGTGGGCTCTAGTTGTTTAGAAGGTGGTTATGGATAATTAATGAGTATTTTAATGGCTCTATCTTTCATTACTCTGGCTATAGCTTAACCTGGGGAACATGAGAGGCACCACCTACATGGCTAAAAGGGAGCTGGATTAGTTGCCAACTATGCATTTGGAAGAATTCCTATTTATTAAAAAATCTCATGTTTTTGAGCCTTTTCTAGCATGAAGTATACTATATGTGACAAATTTAACAAAACTTAAACTCCAAAAACATGGTTGTAGGTAGGTGATACAGACTTTTACACATATGCATTGTAATTTCTATTACAATATATTTTATTTCTATCACCAAGTTACTGTTAATAAAATGGTATAGGAAAAATGTTTAGTTTTAAACTGATGTGGTATCTTGATATTGACTGTGTATGACTGTTTATGAAACAGTAAAATGGTTCTAAACGTTTTTAACAATGGTTTTACATTCTTTGAATTTTAAAATAACAAAATACCCCAGAGGGTGTATTTTTAAAATGTAGTATATCGTGAATAACACAAACATATCTATTAGATTTTACCAATGACCATTAACTATTTCTCTGCAGTTGTCCTAAAAACCTGAGAAGCAAGGAATAGGTTCAGATTCTCAAAGAAGAAATATATTCTACTTACTATTAAATATTGGGGTACATGAGTTTATATACTAGGTCCTAGGAAGATTATTTAGGATTCTTAACAAAAAAAATGATCTTTGACCAAAGTCTAGGATAAAAGAAGATTTTAAATTTGTATATGACAGTTTTGGGTTGTATATTCCTTTAAAATTTATATGCAGAAACTGATACACTTTGGTACCTAGACAAATCAGGCAGAAGCAAGACAGAAGAGTCTACATAAGAAACTGCTATGCTTTCAGCAAGAAGATGTGTGTGCTCAATTAGTTTTGTTTAATGTAGAGTTAATGTGACTGACGGGAATAGATGTGACAAAATAGTACAAGTTAAAGGACTATCTTAGCCACTTACAATTTAATTTACAACAAAAGACATTTACTATAATTCCTTTGGGGTAGGTATGTTTGGATAAACTTTTTCACCACAATTAACCTGCTATTATTTAAGAAATTGTGTTTTTTTTTAGCTAGTATTGTTTGATTTCCTGAAGTTTAACTGTCTCAATGTTGTAAATATATCATACATGCTGACTTTTTTTTTTTTTTTCCTTATCTGGTTCTCTCTGGAATGCTTCCCAGGATCTTCTGGAAATCAGATTTTTTTTTTCATCTAGAAACTTCTACTCATTAAACAGTTGTAAATACAGAAACTGTGTAGGATAGCTTATTGTCTTTGTCACAGGGATTATTTAATGTAGGACCCCACTGATAATTTTGTTCATTGCTATGTATTAACATGAATTGTCAACATCTATTGATAAAAATTAGGTCCAATTAGATGGCCTTTTCGATATTTGTAACTCAAATCTGCTCTTATCATTTTATTGCATTGGCACCAAAGCCAAAGACACAAACCTGCTAACTTGTAACAGGTCTCACTCGGCTTTATCTCCCTTTGAATTGAGCATGTTGGTGGAGGTCTAACTTCTGGCTTTCTACCTGAATTGAGCATGTTGGTGGAGGTCTAACTTCTGGCTTTCTAACTTCTGGCTTTCTACTGAACAAACAGTATCTTTATCTTCTTTCTGAGTTGGCATTCTGTCTTCAAACTTTTCTTTTCCCTAATTAGCAATGGAAGTAAAATTTTCACATGAAATTTTTTCAAATGAATTAGTGTGACTCCTCCTGAGGAAACCTAACTGAATGATCAAGACTGGTTCACCAAACCCAAAAGTCAGACTAATTTAAATTGAGATGGCATATTTAGGCCTGGACTAGGATTTTCAAAAATTGGACTTCAAAGTCAGACTAAAAGTAGGTAGTGGAAAGAGAAATGTCTAATTTGAAGCACTTCCTATAGATAAATTCAGGCCTGAGTCAACCTTGGTTTTGAAGGAGTCAGTCAGAGTTGGATCACATGGTAACTAGGCTTGCTTTTGCTTAAAGTGGGCCTAAGAATATACAGGAATGGTGGCATATTCTGGAGTGGCTCCTGGATAGACACTCATGTTTTGCTTTCTTCTTCCTATTTTGGGGAAACTGCTGGTCTCGCTGTGTGGTTCTAGTGGAAGCTAACAATTGAAGGCCTCTCCTCTCCAGCTATAGACACAGAACTTTACTTGTGCCCACTGGAATCATCCTTGGGACTTTTTTGAACTGGAATTTAAGGAAATGTTTGTCTAATCATTAGCTGACCACTAAATGAAGCAGAGACTTCAGGGGGTGAAAATGACAAAGAATACAGACCAGAAAGAATTAGTCCAGGAAATTCACTAAATAAACAAACAGCAGCAGCAACAACAACAAACAACAACAACAACAAACTCTGGGGAGAGGGAATCTAATTTCCAGAGTTGCTACATTATGTTATTTAAAATATTTACTTTTCAACAAAAAAGTCATGAGTCATGCAAACAGGAAAATATGACTCATACACAGTAAAACATACAAACAGTAAATAGATATGGTCCCAAATGTTGGATCTACCAGAGACTTTAAATCAAATATTATAAATATGTTGAAAGAACTAAAGGAACCATGTCTAAGTAATTATTCAACCAAACCACAGATACCACTGATAAACCTCTGTCACTATAGATTGGTTTATACATTCTATAATTTTATAAATGGAATTATACAGTATGTTTTCTTTTTTTATCCAGCATAATTATTTTAAAATTCATCCATACTATTACATGCTTCAATAGTGTGTTTCTTTTTATTGCGGAGTAGTAATTCATATATATATCAGGCTTTGGTAATTCAGTGTGTCAACTTCAGCTTGTCGTTGACCAAATCTGACCACCCCCATCTGCTTATATATTGTTATGGTCAGTGTTATGTTACAACAGCAAAGCTTAGTAGAGACTATATGGTCCAGAAAGCTGAAAATATATATTATTTGTCTCTTTACAGAAAAAGATTGTATACCCTTAGTGTAGATATATCATCCATTCACCTGTTGACAAAAATTTAAGATTTTGTTTCAGTTTTGGGGTTTTCTATGAATATTCATGTACAACTCTTTACAGACATATACTTTCATTTCTCTTTGGAAAATACCTAGAAGTAGAAGGACGGGCAAGTATGGTAAATGCATGTTTAACACTGTAAGACACTGCCAAATTGTATTCCAAGGCGATTGTGTTATTTTACATTCCAACCAGCAATGTATGAGAGGTTTAAGTTGCTTTGTCAATACTTGATATGGTCAGTCTTTTTAATTTTGGCCATTCTATTGAGTGTATAGTAAAATATTATTGTGTTATAAATTGAATTTTCTTAATGACTAATAATATTTAGCATCTTTGTCTTCACCTGACATCTGTACATTGTAAGCTGTGTGTTCAAATAGTCTGCCTGATTTTTATTGGATTGTTTGTATTATAAGGGGGATGTAATAGTTCCTTACACATCTTAGATATAACCACTTGTCAAATATAATTTACAAATACTTTCTACAAGTCTGAGGCTTGCCTTTCTCTTCATAAGTATTTTTTGAAGAACAGAAGTTTCCAATTTTGATAAAGTTAAATTTGTTGACTTTTTCTTTTATACTTGTATTCTGTGTCCTGTTAAAGAACTCAGCCAAATTCAAGGGAAATTATATTTTGTCTTATGTTCTTTTCTAGAAATATTATAGTGTTACAGTATTACTCTTACATTTAGATGTGTGATTAATTTTGAGTTAACTTTTGCATAAGGAGTGAAGTTAGGATCTGAGTTTCTTTCTTTATTTTTCATATCGGTATCAAATACTACACTGTCTTGACTGCTCTAGTCTTATGAACCTTGATATCAGGTTGTATATGTTCTCTGCCTTTTTCTTTTTCAGTTTTAGCTTTCAAAGTTCTATGCATTTCCATATAAATTTTAGAATCAGCTTGTTAATTTCTGCAAAACCCCCCACCTTAGATAGATTTTGATTAGGATTGCATTGAATATCAACTTGGGGAGAATCAATGTGATAAAAATGTTGAGTTTTCAAATCTATGAATATGTTACGTTTCTTCAGTTATTTAAGTCTTGTATAATTTGTTTCAGAAATATTTTGCCCTTTTTACTACATAGGTCTTGCACATTTTTCATCAAATTTATTTTCTGTATTTCATATTTTTTAATGTTACAAACTGTATTTTTAAAAATTTCAGTTTTAGATTGCTTGTTGCTCATATATAAGTTTAATAGAATTGTGTATAGTGACTTTATATCCTGCATTATTGCTAAACTCACTAATTAGTTCCAAAGGCTTTTTTTTTTGTTTCTTGTGGACGCCTTAGAACTTTTGTTTTGTTTTTGTTTTTCTCTCCCTGTGCTTTATTTTTAAAATTTTAGTTCCAGTATAATTAACATACAGTGTTATACTAGTTTCAGGTGTATAATATAGTGATTCAACAATTCTATGTATTACTCAGTACTCATCACCATAAGTGTGCTCTTAATATCTTTCACATATTCCACCCACACCTCTTCTCCCCCCCACCCTATAACTTTTTGTTTGTTCTCTATATTTAAGATTGTGGTTTTTTTGGTCTCACTTTTTCTTTGTTTTGTTTCTTGAATTCCACATATGAATGAAATCATATGGTATTTATCTTTCTCTAACTTATTTGATTTAGCGTTATATTCTCTAGATTCATCTATGTTTTTTGCAAATGGCAAGATTTCATTCTTTTTTATAGCTCTGTGTGTGTGTGTGTGTGTGTGTGTGTGTATAAAGTGGAATAGTCTTTGGATAAATACCTAATGGTGGAATCACTGGATCATAGGCTAATTTTATCTTTAATTTTTTGAGGACCCTGCATACTGCTTTCCACAGTGGCTGCACCAAGTTTGTATTCTCACCAACAGTGCAAGAGGGTCCCTTTTTCTCCACATCTTCACCAACAGTTGTATCTTGTATTTTTTTATTTTGGCCACTCTGACATATGTGAGGTGATATCTTATTGTGGGTTTTGTTTGCATTTCTCTGATAATTAGTGATGTTGAACATCTTTTCATGTATCTGTTGGCCATCTGTAGGTCTTCTTTGGAGAAATGTCTGTTCATGTTTTATGCCCATTTTTAATTGAATTATTTGGGTTTTTTTGGTATTGTGTTCTAGGAGTTCTATTTTGGATACTAACCCCTTATTGGGTATATCATTTGCAAGTATCTTCTTCCATTCGGTAGGTTGTCTTTCAGTTTTGTTGATTGTTTCCTTTGTTGTGCAGAAGAATTTTATTTTGATAATGCCTCAATAGTTTATTTCTGCTTTTGTTTCTCTTGCCTCAGGAGACATATCTAGAAAAATGTTGCTATGACAGATGTTAAAGAAATTAATGCCTGTGTGCTTTCCAAAGATTTTTATGGTTTCAGCTCTCACATTTAGGTCTTTAATCAATTTTGAGTTTTATTTTTGTGTATGGTGTAAGAAAGTGGTCCGTTTTCATTCTTTTGCATGTAGCTGTCCAGTTTTCCCAACACCGTTTGTTAAAAAGACTGTCTTTTTCCCATTGCATTTTCTTGCCTTCTTTGTCATAGGTTAATTGACCATATAATCATGGGTTTATTTCTGGGCTCTCATTTTGTTCCATTGATCTATGGGTGTGTTTTTGTGCCAATACCATACTACTTTGATCACTACAACTTTGTAACGTATCTTAAATCTGGGATTGTGATACCTCCAGCATTGTTCTTATTTTTCAGGATTGCTTTGGCTATTCAGGATTTTTTGTGGTTACATACAAAGTTTAGGATTATTTGATTTTTTGTTTTAGTTTTGTGAAAAAATGCTATTGGTATTTTGATAGGGATTGCAGTAAATCTGTAGATTGCTTTGGGTAATATGGACATTTTAACAATTTGCTCTCCCAATCCATTAGAGTGGAATATCTTTCCATTTCTTTGTGTTTTCTTCAATGTCTTTCATCCAGTGTTTTGTAATTTTTAGAGTACAGGTCTTTCACCTTGGTTAAGTTTATTCCTAGGTATTTTATTATTTTTGGTGCAATTGTAAGTGGGACTGTTATCTTAATTTCCCTTTCTACTACTTCATCATTAGTGTATAGAAATTAAATGGATTTCTATATATTGGCTTTGTATCCTGTGACCTTACTTAATTCATTTACCAGTTCTATAGTTTTTTGGTGGTCTTTAGGGTTTTCTATATATAGTATGTTTTCTGCAAATAGTGAAAGTTTTACTACTTACTTATCAATTTTGATGCCTTTTCTTTTTCTTGTATGATTGCTGTGGCTAGGATCTCTAGTACTATGTTGAATAAAAGTGGTGAGAGTGGACATCCTTGTCTCATTCTTAATTTTAGGGTAAAACTGTTATTCACCATTAAGTATGATTTTTGCTGTGGGTTTTTCATATATGACTTTTATTACATCAAGTATGTTCCCTCTAAACCTACTTCGTTGAGGGTTTTTATCATGAATGGATGTTGAACTTTGTCAAATACTTTTCCTGTATTTATTGAAGTGATCATATGGTTTTTATTCTTTCTATTGTTGATGTCATGTATCACTTTGATTGATTTGCAAAAATATTGAACCACCCTTAAATTCTGGGATAAATCCCACTTGATCATGGTGAATACTTTTTAAAAATGTATTGTTGGATTCAGTTTGCTAATATTTTGTTGAGGACTTTTGCATCTATGTTCATCAGAAATATTGGCCTGTAATTCTCTCTTTTTTTGTAGTGTCTTTATCTGGTTTGGGTATCAGGGTAATGCTGGCCTCATGGAATGAATTTGGAAGCTTTCCTTCCTCTTCTATTTTTTAGAATAGTTTGAAAAGAATAGGTATTAACTTTCCTTTAAATATTTGGTAGAATTCACTTGTGAGGCTGTCTGGTCCTGGACTTTTTGTTTGTTGGGAGTTTTTTGATTACTGATTTAGTTTAATTGCTGGTAATCAGTCTGTTCAATTTTTCTTTTTCTTCTTGATTCAGCTTTGGGAGTTTATATATTTCTAGGAATTTATCCATTTCTTCTAAGTTGTCCAATTTGTTAGCATATCATTTTTCATAATATTTTGTTATAATTCTTTGTATTTCTCTGGTGTCAGTTGTTATTTCTCCTCTTTCACTTGTGATTTTACTTATTTGACTCCTCACTTTCTCTCTTGCTCTTCTTTTTTTTTATTTTATTTTTTATGGGTCTGGCTAAAGATTTATCAATTTTGTTGTTCTTTGCAAAGGACCAGCTCCTGGTTTCATTAATTTGTTTTATTGTTTTGTTTTTTAGTTTCTATTTTGTTTATTTCTGCTCTAATCTTTATTATTTCCTTCTACTGGTTTTGGGTTTTGTTTGTTCTTATTTCTCTAACTCTTTTTGGTGTAAGTTTAAGTTGTTTATTTGAGATTTTTTTCTTGCTTCTTGAGGCAGGACTTTATTTCTGTAAACTTCCTTCTTAGAACAGCTTTTGCTACATCCCAAAGATTTTGGACTATTGTGTTTTCATTTCCATTTGTCTCTATGTATTTTTAAATTAATTCTTTGATTCCCTGGTTGACCCATTTATTGTTTAGTAGCATGTTATTTAATCCCATGTATATGTGCTCATTCCAGATTTTTTCTTGTAGTTGATTTCTAATTTCATAGCCTTGTTATTGGAAAGATGTACGGTATGACTTTAATTTTTTTAAATTTGTTGAGATTTGTTTTGTGTCCTAACATGTGGCCTGTTCTGGAGAATGATCCATGTGCTCTTGAAAAGAATATATATTTCACTGTTTTAGGATGGAATGTTCTGAATATATCTGTTAGAACCATCTGGTCCAATGTGTCAAAGCCACTGTTTCCTTGTTGATTTTCTGTTTGGATGATCTATCCATTGATGTAAGTGGGGTGTTAAAGTCCCCTACTATTATTATATTATTATCAATTAGTTCCTTTATGTTTGTTATTAACTGTTTTATGTAATTGGGTGCTCCCATGTTGGATGCATATTTACAATTCTTATATCTTCTTGTTAGATTGATCCCTTTGTGATTATATCCTTCTTTGGCATCTATAGGCATCCTTCTTTGCCTCTTGTTACAGTGTTTATTCTAAAGTTTATTTTATCCAATATAAGTATTGCTACTCTGGCTTTCCTTTCACTTCCATTTGCATGATAAATGCTTTTTCATCCCTTCACTTTCAATCTGCATGTGTCTTTAGGTCTGAATGGAGTCTCTTGTAGGCAGCGTATGGATGGGTCTTTCTTTTTTATCTATTCAATCACCCTATGTCTTTTGATTGGAACATTTAGTTCATTTACAAATTATTGATAGTCTGTACTTTTGTTACTAGTTTTAAGGTTGTTTTTGTAGTTCTTCTTTATTCCTTTCTTCCGTTGCTCTCTTCTCTTTGGTTTTCTGGCTTTCTTTATTGATATACTTGGATTCCTTTATCTTTATTTTTGCATATCTATTTCTGGTTTTTAATTTATGGTTACCAACAGGTTTATATATAACACCTTATGCATATATTAAGTTGATGGTCACTTAAGTTTGAACCATTCTAAAAGTATTAAAGTTTTATGTATGTGGTGTTATACTTTACATCCTCTTATTTTGTGCATTACTTGAGTGATTTTTATAGATATACTTAATTTTACTGCTTTGTGCTTCCTACTTTTGTTATTCTTGCTTATGATCTTTCCTTTCCACCCAAATATTTCCCTTTAATATTTCTTGAAAGACTGGTTTAGTAGTTACAGATTCCTTCAGCTATTGGTAAGTCTAGAAAACTTTATCTCTCCTATTCTGAATAATAGCCTTGTTGGATAGAGTATTCCTGGTTGCAGTTTTTCTTTCTTTTCTCTCTTTCTTTCTTCCTCCCTCCCTCCCTTCCTTCCTTCCTTCTTCCCTTCCCTTCCCTTTCCTTTCCTTTCCTTTCCTTTCCTTTCCTTTCCTTCCCTTTGAATATATCATGGTACTCCCTTCTGGCCAGCAAAGTTTCTGCTGAAAAATTAGCTGATACCCTTATGGGGTTTCCCTTGTACATAACTGTTTTTTTTTTTCTTTCCTCTTGGACTTTTAAAACTCTCTTTATCAGTAATTTTTGCCAATTAAATTACCATGTGTCTTGGTGTGGAGCTCTTGGGTTGATTTTGTTTGGGTTCTCTGTGCCTCCTGGATCTGGATTTCTATTTCCTTCCCCAGATTTGCGAAGTTTTCAGCTATTATTTCTTCAAATACATTTTCTGCCCCCTTTTTTCTCTCTTCTCCTTTTGAGTTCCTTATAAAGCAAATAGTATGCTTGATGGTGTTGCTGAGTTCCCTTAATCTACTTTCATGTATTATATTATTATTGTTGTTGTTGTTATTATTATTATTTCTTCTTTTTCCTGTTCTTCTTGATTGCTTTCCATTACTCTGTCTCCAGGTCACTGATGTGTTCTTCTGCTTCCTGTAGTCTATTATTTATTCCCTCAAGTGTATTTTTAATTTCAGTTATCGAGGTCTTCATCCTGATTGATTCTTTTTTATGTTTTCTTCTTCTTTATTGAGGGTCTCATTGAGGTCCTCCACTCTTTCTTCAAATCCAGTATCTTTATGACCATTACCTTAAATTCTCAGGCATATTATCTGTTTTATTTTGCTCTCTCGCTGTAATTTCCCCCCATTCTTTCATTTGGGACATATTCCTCTGTGCCCTCACTTTGACTCTCTGTGTCTATCCCTGTGTGTGAGGAAAGTCAGCTATGTCTCTTAAAATTAGTGGCCTTATGAAGAAGATGTCCTGTAATGCCCTGCAGTGCAATGTCCCCTGTTCACCAGAACCTGACACTTCTAGGAGTTATCTCCTACGTGTGTTTTGTGCATCCTACTGTTGTGGCTGAGTTGTGTTTACCTTCAATCTAGTCATCTACAATGGCTCTCTGCCTATTGTGGGTAGGATTTGGTTCCTGTGTTGTTAAAGGGCAGGTCCACAGGACAATGTGGGGATGGGGCACAGTGTCAGAAAGGTCCATGCAGGTCTGTGTGGGAGGGGACCTTCAGCTTCCTGTGAAAACTCCTGCACAGGCTGGAGTAGAAGAGACAGGTCTGTAGAAGAGTGCAGGGTTGGCATGCTGTTAGCAAGCTAGGTTGACAGTATTCAAGCTGCACTGGTTCCCACAGATTTCAGTGCATCCAGGCTGGGAGAGTGGAGAAGGCAATTGGCACCCACCAGCTCCACTGTTGTTGGGAAGTCTCCCAAAGATTCTTGCCCTTCCAGTACCTGCTCTGAAATTAATAAATAAATCTGTATACCCCAGGCATTTTTCAAACTGCTGCTTCTATGCTATATCTCAACAGGGCTATTTGTTGTGCTATCTCTCTAAAGGTAGGGGCACAGGTTCCTACCATCTTCTGGCTCTCCCAAGTCCACTTATTTTTAAAGTTCCAGGTGTTAAGCCCCATTGATTATAAGAAGTAGTGAAGTTAGATTGGCATGAGGTCTATTCCTCTCCCTTTTCCATGCCTGCAGCATTCCACCCTTCTGAGGACAGGCCCATAGCCCTATTTGGCTCCTGACTCCCTCTGCCTTTCCTATTCTCTTCTCTACATTTAGCTGTGGAGAGGCTGTTCTGCCAGTCTTCAGGTCATTTTCTGGGTTATTTACACTGATGTGGATGTTAGCTAGATCTATCCACAGGATGAGGTGAGCCTATTATCCTCCTACTCTGCCATTTGCCTTTGAAAGTCCTCGAGATTTCTTAGGCAAAAGATTGATAATACCAAGTTTTGGGATAGTGATTAGTTTGGATGAGGTGGGAGACAGAATGAGGGAGGTGCAAACATTTGTTGATATATTCAATATTCCAGTTTAATATCAAGTGGTGGTTTTGTGGTTGTTTATTCTATTATTAATGTGGGAAAACAAACAAGAATAAATGATCAAAAATTAAGGGTGCCCATTCATGGATCAGTGATAAAAGTGTTAATAGATTAATTCAATTTTGTTCCCCTTACCAAAAAAAAAAAAAAAAAACCCACCATGAACAAAAACATATAAAAGGAGATATAAGGTGGGGTGAGGAAGAGAGAGAATGAGAGAGAAAGAAAGAAGGAGAAGGAGGTTGAAGAGGAGAAGGAGAAAGAGCAGGGGAAGGAGAAAGAAAAGGAAGGACAGGAAAACCAAAGGGCAGATTTAGATCTCTTCTATGAAAAAAAATGCAAAGTGAATTAAAAACACATGATGAAGAAATTGCTTCCATGAAACAAGAGCACTGGACAGAAATGCAAGAGATCTGGGAGGAGATGGTGAGATAATGGAAAGAAATGAAGTGTGAGCTGGCAGAGCTCAGGAATCTGGGGAAAAAATAAAAGTAGAAAAATAATAGTGACAACAGAAGGAAAACAAGGGAGGGTACACAAAAGAGACTACTGAAAACAAATATGCTATTACTTGTATTTGTATATTGTATTACATTTGTGTTTTATTTGTATTTCTTCCTCTTCCCCATCTTTGTGTCTCCTTTTATATCTTTTTGTTGTGGTTGCTTGCAAGGGAACACTATTGAAAATACTGTGAAGTATAAAATATGAAATGGTGATGAAGGAAAGAAGGATCAGAGAAAAAAGGACAGATATGGAGGAAAAGCAAAGACTGACTTTGTAATTCCCAATGGAGAAAAACAAAATAATGGATCAGGGAAAACATTTGTAATTCACTTTCTTGAAATAAGAGAATTTTGGGTCCAAATAAGTATACATCATATCTAAGGGAAAACTGATCAAAGGAAAGAGAGTGGAGTTATAACCAATTAAACATGCTCAACTTTGAAGATAAAGGAAGAAATCTTTGAGGAGCAAAGAAAAACATAATTACCTGCAAGGGGTGAAAACATGAGGCTATCCCTAGACTTCTCCACAGCAAAAGTTGATGTTAAGAGTAAGTGGAGGAAGAGCAATAAAAAAAGTAAAAGAAAGAAAGAATGACCAGGGATTTGTACTTCCTCAAAGTGATGTTTAGTTTAAGACAACATTTTGATACATTAGACATCAGCTTCTTGGGAATGTTGTTCCCATGAGACTTCTTGATGATTCTCATAAGGAAAGAACTTCAACTGGACAAATTGTGAAAAATGAATATTAAAAGCACTGCGGATGAGCACTGACTCTTTAATTAGGTCTACCTAAAACACTGAAATAAGAGTGGAAATTAGGATGGCAGAACAGAGTGAGTGTTACATACCCTGTTATATGCCCTGATGATATAGAAAAAATTACAACAAAAATTAGGAGTAGAAGGAGGAAAGAAGTTTGAGTCAATTATTTCTCATCATTCTAAATAACGGGTGAGTGATATCATAGTGAAAATCAATTAGTAAGGATCATATATACAAGAACACAAATTTAAATACTAAAAAAGACAGTATAATTGATTAAAATCAGATGGCATAGAAGAGAGGAGGAAAGAAGAAAAGGAATTACATACAGTAAGAAATTAATAGAAATTAGGTAAATGAATAGTGACAGACTACATTAAGCATATTGTCATATCAGTAAGGACTAAACTCACTTCTTAAAGGAAAAAGGACTTCAGATAGGATTACACATTAAAACCTTATTTTATGTTGTATGTAAAAGCCACACCTAAAACAAATGAGTCATAAAGGCTGAAAAAAAAATTGACACACATATACCAGGCCAGTGAAAACAAAAGAAAGCAGGGGTTGTGATTTTACTATCTGACACACTCAACTCAGACTTCAAAACTATTAAGTAAAGAAGGGTACATTTTTATGGTAAAATGTACAACACATAATAGTTATGAATACCTGTGCATCAAATAATAGAGCATCAATATTCATAGAGTAAAAAAGATAACACAAGAAATATAAGAAAAGTAGAAGGGATTTGCAGTGAGAGATATAGTTACTATTTCATAATTCATGACAATTGACTAAGCATAAAAAAAAGGAAATTATTTAGAACACCTAAGTAAACTACATACTCACATAGTCACACACACAGACACACAGTCAGCTAGTACACAACATGCTTTATTTCCAAATGTTTCTGTAATACTAAAAAATTCAAGCATATACAGGGACATAAGGAAAATCTAAATAAATCTTATAAAATGGAAATAGCACATAGGACATTCTGTGATCCCAGTGTAATACAACTAAAAATTATAACAAACTAAGAAAACCTTAAAAGAAAAAAAAGGAGGGGAAAAGCAATCAGAAAAAGAAATATAAAAACTTTATCTTAAAAGGCTTGAGGCAAGAGAATACCCAAACAGAAATTGTGGAGTACATAGAAAAGAATAATGAAAATACTACATATTAGACCTATTGAATATAGCTAAAAATTCATGCTGAGTTTTATGCTCAGGGTGGCTAAGAGACACTAGTGCATTATTTTTTACTTTTTGAACTTTGAATCAAGTGGATGGATTATGTATTCAACAACTGAACTTCAAATGTATTTTTTTTTAAGATTTTATTTATTTGACAGAGAGAGAGACAGCCAGCAAGAGAGGGAACACAGGCAGGGGGAGTGGGAGAGGAAGAAGCAGGCTCCCAGCAGAGGAGCCCAATGTGGGGCTTGATCCTAGGACTCTGGGATCACACCCTGAGCCAAAGGCAGATGCTTAATGACTGAGCCACCCAGGCGCCCCTCAAATGTATTTTTTAAAAACATGAATATTATACCACTAAACTAAGAAGCTTCCCATAAATATTTTCGCTGATTAACATTGATGAGGAATTAACTCTGGTTTTAAGCAGATCATGATTGGCTCAGTTGCCTTTAGATATGATCCATTCTAGAGCTTGAATTATTGCCTTCAGTTTGCACATGAGAAAATGAAGTAGGGAGAAAATGATCAAGCTGTCATCAGGATGCAATTCTTTCCTACAGTCTGTAAAATCTGGGCAAGTTTCCTAGCGGTCTGAGTCAGTTCAGGCTGCTATAACAAGGTACCATAGACTGGGTGGCTCATTAACAACAGAAATTTATTTCTTATAATTCTGGAGTTTCAAAGTCTGAGATCAGGGTGCCAGCATGGATGGGTTCTGGAGAAGGCTTTCTCCTGGATTGCAGAATATGGATTTCCTGTTTCCTCATAGGGCTGACAGCAGAAAGAGGGAGCAAGTTCTCTTGCCATTTTTCTAAAGGCACTAATCCCATTCCTGAGGGCCCCACTCTCAGGACCTGATCTGATTCTCATTATTTCCTAAAGGCCTCACCTGGTAATACCATCACCTTGGGGAGTAGGGTTTTAACATATGAGTTTAGGGGAGACAAACATTCAGTCCATAACACCTAGTGTTCTCCTTTAAAAAATATTGTTGTTGCTGTTATTTTTAAATTAGGATAATGAAATTTTTTCCCAAGGACTTTTAAAAAGATTAAATTAGATGATAGATATAAAATGGTTAATAGTATATTATCATTAAATAGTGGATCTTATCCTCTTATGCACATAAAGAAGAGTCAGCTTTTTGCACCTAGATATCAGATTTTAGAAAGATTCATTTAAGAAATATTTATTAGACACCTTCTATATAGTAGGCACTTTCTAGATCAAGAGGATACAGCTATGAATTAAAAAGACAAAAACACATGGAATGTAATTCTTCATTATAATTATATGGCATTGATCAGCTTGCCATTTTTGAATTTTTACAATGTTAGGCAACACAGCATGAAGAAGAGTCTCCCCCTTGCCCCCAGCCATTTCTCAGAGAAGAGGGGTCAAGGACACTGGTTTAGTCTTCAGTGGCTCTACTTCTGACCTTCAGACACTGGAGTCATTTGTCATAGCACCTTTCTGGAGTAGCTGATACTCATTCTTCTTATCCAAAAAACCAATCCCAGGAATGTAACTTTAACTTCCCAAGGATGTACCTCAAGAACAAATGTCTTTACCAGAAAGCAAATCTCACTTAAACAATAACAAGTAGAAATAGAATTAAAGCATACAATTTCTGGCCATTCAGTGGTTATGAAAAACAAAAGTTACTTGAAACAAACTGGGGAATCCATTATATTAATTCAAATTGTAAGATGAAAATACCTTCTGTCCTCCAGGAAAGCATTATGATTCTATAGCCTTCTTAGCATGTTTCAGTTGTGCAATTTAAACTACCCTCTTATTGAACCAAAGACAACTAAGTGGGTCTTTCTCAGTAAGAGACTGCTTGACATTTCATTTGTTTTATTTAATTGACAATGATAAATCAAATTGGGAAAGAAGATGTAATTCTCTACTCAGGGAGCATCTGGATGAAAGCAGAAGTAAAGAAAGCACCCAAATGTGTAACTGAGTGTGCATTTTCAACCTGATCAGTAGAGAAGGAATATCTGAAACACAATATTGATATTGTCTTTGGTTATTATGCATAAAAACTCAACTCATGCCCCACTTACTATATGATTTCAGGCATTATCAGATAAGGAGGTACATAGATTCCCAGGGCACATCTATAGAACTCATTCAAGAGGAGCAAACAAGGTAATTTGATGAAAAACTTCTCCCCAAACACTAATCCAACAATCTAAACTCAACACTTTCTTTCTTCCTATCCTTTTCCCTCCCTTTCTTTCTTAAAAGAGTGAGAAACAAAAGTTCTGGCATAGAAATGATTAGTTACAGCCACTTCCAATAGTTGTACTGCCAGCCCTTTTTCTGTAAGTAAATTATTCTGAGTGAGTTCTCTGTAAACAATTACAAAGATGCTTAAGTTTGGTCAGAGTTTCCCTTCACTGATTCAAATTTTGTCATTGAAATGACCTTGTCCACCAGAAACCCGCAGTCTCCTGTCATGAGGATGAGTTGTCTTTTACATTGCTCTTGATCAATCCAAGATGGAAAGCTTTTCTAAGGACTTTGGTTACATATTAAGGTAGCATTTTCATGAAGTAAAACTTTCCCTCTCCCTGTTCATTTCAGGTTTATACAATACAGATGAGTAACAAAATTAGGTTAGTTTAACCAAATAAAAACTATCACTGGTCCACTAAATGGACTAGAAAATTTTACACTAAGCAGAAATCCACTCTTAAAAATTAAAGGGCATCAGAAGGCCAGATGGATTTTCATGTTTGAGAATAAGTAAGAACATAAAGCTTGTTCTTGATTAAGCAAGAATATTTTGAATCTAAGGCAAATAAGGAGTTAGTGGGGGAGTTGGGCAACATTTTGGGTAAAACAGAGGCATTTATTTCAGTAATTATAAATGTTGGAAATATATCAATTCCTCTTTCTAATGACTTAAGTCTGGAGTTGTATGCCTCTAGGTTACACTTAGAAAGGCAAATTTAATTTGTGTAGTTAGGATGACAGTATTTCCTCTATTAGGGACATAGAAATACTGCCAATTAAAAGGACACACAATAGTGAATCATCAAGTACAAGAACGTTAGCTGAATTTCTGATTTCTGCAGAAGCAGTTAGAATTCATTTGATCAACATACCCTACAGCATGTTATTTTACTAAGTAAGTTAACCAGATCTTTTAGGCTTCACTTATAATGGAAATTAGAACCCAGAAACAAAAGGTACTTATACAGTTATAACCAGTTTCAAAAATAGTTATAACAGGAAGATAATATTAAACAGATTTTATTTATTTCTCTAAATAGTGGTATTTACTTTATAAAGGTCTCTTGTAAGCACAAAAAAATGGCTATAAGAATCATTTCATACATTAACTAACAAAATTCTGTTTTAACGAAAAGTTAAAATAAGCTAAAAGCTCTGCATGTTTAACAGTTTATAAAGACCTTATTCGTAAGGTCAGAAAATAATTGAATCCAAATTGTCTTTATAATAATCATGACCATTTGTCTTGAGCATAAATAGCTTTAAGTCGTGTACAAAAATTTCTAGAGTTATCTTTCCCATTTTACTAACAACACATAACTACAATACAAAAGTGTTTGCAGAGAAATAAAAATTCTTCTTTATTATGCACACAGCAAAAGTTCTTTGATGTTAGAGGAAATGTGCAAGTGGCTATTTAAGTTGAAAATCATTTGTACAGACTTGATGATAGGATGTGCTGGTTAGTCATTGCTGTTAATAAATTTTTCCCAAGAAATTCAATTTGCACTTCTTATATTGATAGCTTTTCAAAATCTTTGAGTTTAAGAATAGCTTGATATTTTTATTTTAACCTGGGGGCTTTTGAATGATGCCAACCTAAAACATCTCACTTAAGTAGTGTCATTTAATACATCAGTAAAATGTTTCATTAGCATATATTTATCAGTGCCCTTTCTTAAAATGATCATGATACCAATATCTTATCTTTTTGCTGAAAGGCTTTTTAAATCTGGGCTTGGAGTAGCTTTAGCTTGTATCAAATTTACGGTGACTTGGAGTCTGGGTACAATCTTAGGACATGGAGACAGTTGGATCTACACAGTGATGACCTTCTGTGATGCACAAGGACAACCTGCACTTTTAAGGCATAGATTTCATTGCTTTGTTGCTTTGGATGCTACCTATCAATGCTTTTTTAGTAATACAAAATCATCAGCATAAAACATTTCTACTGTACCAGCCTCACCTTGATGAGATGTGCCAAGTTTATTCTTTGAGGAGAATCTTCAGCATTGTAACCAACATATTCATCATGTTCTATTGAAATAGAACATGAAAATTCCATTTAAGGAATTTTACTATTTAAGAAGAAGAACTAGTTTTTAAAAACACCAACATGCTCATTTCCCTTTATATTAGACAACTAATTCTTTCTGGGTACTCTTATGGCTTTTTAATATTTTATTTTCTTAATTAAGACACATGATTTAGAAGATAGAGCGATTTAAAACAAGCACATTTGAATTAGCAGATTGTGGGGGGTTCGAACTGTGGAGAGTGCAAACTGTTCTGGGAAAGGGAATTGTTAAAGAATTCAATAACAAGGAACACTGTAAAAAATACTGAACATCAAATATTTATGATATAAGACTAAGTGAAAGATGAACACAGAATATATACATATATATACATATATATAAACAAAATCACAGGTTATAAATATTGGACAAAATAAACTAGAATAAAAATGGGACAAAAATAGAATATTAACAATCATGATCTCTGGGTTATGGGATGAAGGGTGATTTTTATTTTCTCATTGACCCTCTACCTCATTTCCATTATGGTATAGTGGTTAAAAGATAGCTTAAAGTTAAGTTTCAGTCCTACCTCTTACTTGGATAAGTTAAATAGCCTCTTCAAACCTTGTATGTAAAATGGAGAAAGTAATATCTACCTCACAGGTGCTGCCTCAATGAGATACATGTAGAAGTGCTTATCATATAGTTAAGTGCACAATAAATGCTACCTAATTTTATTATGTATTTTACTAAAACAGATTATTACATTTGCAAAATATTTACCATTTTAAGATATCCTCAAATACAAAGGATATTTTTAATCTAGATGATATCTAAAGGATAAAAATAACCACTTTAATTCAGGAAAAGTGTATCTATTTTTAAATTATTCTAAGCCAATTTTGCAAATATCAATTTTTATACTATTTCAGAAGAATATATGTTTGGAGTAAGGAGGACATGTGTGCTCTTTCACAGTTAAAATTAAAGTTAAAATTACTATCTAAAATTTCCCATTTTTCATTATATTGCAAAGCCAACTCTATAAAATTTACAAAGTAGCTACAGAAACGTATAGGTATACAAATATTTTCAAATTTCCAAAACTTTAGAAAATCTCTTAGATATGAAAAACAATAATCTATGTGCTATGTAAATCATAAATAATTCATGAAACTAGCCATAAATTATTTATGGTCTATCCTGAGTACTTCCCAGGATAATCAAATAAAGGATATATTCTGGTAATCTAGCTGAATGGCCAGAATTTTAGTTTCTGTTTGAATTAATAATTTGAAAAGAGAAGTTGAAGGGATTAAACTGTAGCTTTTGAGCTGTAAGCACAGAATTTAGAGGTTCGTTATTTTTACAGTAGACCAAGCGATCTGGCTATCCAGAGTAGAAAAGCTCAAATGTGGCTCAGGAATAAGATGTGAAATTTAAGTTCTCCTGGTCTTTTTGTTCATGGTAGAATGGGGTGTGAAGAGTAAAATAAAATAGAGTCACTTATGTCAAGGGGATTTAACATGAAGTCAGGAGGTCATTAAGGAGGTGGGCCTTATGCACCTCCTCCCCAAACACAATGAACTTTTGAATTGGGCCAAACGTCAAATATTCCAGACACTGCAGGAACATCTGCAACTTGCTACAGTAACATACTTTTCTTTAGTGATAGCCTTAGCAATTATGCTTAGCCAAGATTATTTTTCTGCCACCAACACCAATCAAAATTCTTTATAAACAATGTACATAAGCATTCCTTTTTGTCATTAAAAACCTCTGATTTTTGTTCCCTAGTGGGACACAATTTACCCAAATTTGTGTTATCTGAATTGCAATACTGAGACCCCAAATAAATGTTTTTGTTTTATTCAGTTCTGCCTCTTTTCTTGGTTGACAGGGACTCATTGAATTAGAACCTGAAATGACATAGTCAGCATCCAATCATCCATACCTATCACTCCTACCATCCATCATCCATTCATCTATCCATTTATCTTTTCTCTAAATATTAGTTAAGACCTTTTAATGTGGCATGCATTGTGCTAATGTGACATCCCTCTTTAAAATATAAAGGTGAGAACAATATAAAGGTGAACAATGAAGACAAGTTCCTGACCTCAAGGGACTTACCATCTCTTGGAGGAACCATACAATAAACAAGCGGAGAAAATGAAAAGTAAATGCTATAAAAGAAATTCAAAGGTGACATGAAAAAGAGAATAACCATTTGTTGGGTGTGGGCAAGAATGGAAGTTACTTCAGATAGGGTAATCTGGGAATCTTCTCTGAGATGTGACCTGAAGGAGGAGAAAGCCAGCCAGAAAGAGCTGGGAGAAGAGTCTTCCAAAAAGGGAAAATCACAAGAGCTTGGAGAACAACCATGATATAATACTAAATGAAACAGGAATAGCTAAACTGATTTATACATATAAGAGGTCATAGTCAAAAGAAAGTATTGGATTGACATGCATCAACATGGATGAATCTCAAAAAACATACTGAATGGAAAAAAGAAGATGCAAAATTATGCTTCTCATGATACAATTTATGTAACTGTTCAAAGCACAACAAAATGTATTTTTGTGTATATACGTATATAATAAGGAAAAAACACAAATTTGATAATGATATATACTAGTATCAGGATTTTGTTTACTTCTGAAAGAGGGAAGAAATAGAAAGTATGACTTTAAAATGTTTGTTTCCTTAAAAGAAAAAAACTGAAGGAAAAACAAATCAAGGAATGATTATATAAGTATTGGACTTTTTACATTTTTCTATATAGTGGAAAAGTTTGAGGATTAGGAGGTTTAAATAAAACACACCTGATTTTTTGGTCTACTTTATATTATTTTAATTTTACATAATTTTAATACATACAGTATTATTATATTAGTTTCAGGTGTATAATATAGATGACTCAACAATTCCATACAACACCTGGTGCGCATCACAAATGCTCTCCTTAATCCCCATCACCTATTTCACCCACTCCCTCACCCCTCCCCCTCTGATAATCATCAGTTTATTCTCTATAGTTAAGAATCTGTTTCTTGGCTTGTCTTTTTTTTTTTTTTTTTGTCTTTGCTCATTTGTTTTGTTCCTAAGCTTCCACATATGAGTAGAAATCTCATGGTGTTTCTCTCTCTGACTTATTTTACTTAGCATCATACTCTGGCTCTGGCTCCATCCATATTGTTGCAAATGGCAAGATTTCATTCTTTTTTAAAGCTGAATAATATTCCATTGTATATACCACATCTTCTTTATCCATTCTGCTCTAAAAACAGGTTCATGTATCCCTTTGAATTACTGTTTTTGTCTTTTTTGGTTAAATACCCAGTAGTGCAATTATTAGATATTAGGGTAGTTTTATTTTTAACTTTTTGAGGACCCTCCATTCTGTTTTCCACAGTGGTTGCACCAGTTTTCATTCCTACAACAGTGCAAGAGGGTTCTTTTTTATGAACCTAATATTAAAACTAAATCCAAATACTGAGAGTATGATCCCGATATCAAAAACTGAAAGAAATATCTTCAAATGTTAATAAACATGATCTCTTTGTAAGTGATTTTTGTTTTCTTTATTCTTTGCTCCAAAAGCAATATACTACGTAGATTAAGAGTATAGGAAAAGAGACTGGCCACAAGAGAAGTAGGTAGTTTTGGAGGTATATTGTGGAGGAAAAAGAGTATGATGGAGCCATTCTGTTCTTTTGATTATTGGAACAATGTCTTATAACCTTTTGTCTATTTTTTTTAGATATTTGTTGTTTTTCAAACAGCTTTACTAAGGTATAATTGGCATAAATTGCATATATTTAACGTATAAAACTTGATACATTTTGACATACGTATAGACCCATGAAATCACCACATTCACCTCATGAACATGTATGTGAGCCCAAAAGTTTCCTTATGTCCCTTTGTCATTCCTCTCTCTTTTTTACCTCTCACCTTCTGCAACCACTGATCATTGCATAGACTTATATATGGAATCAGAGAGTATGTACTCTATTTTGGCCTTGATTCTTTTACTCACCATCATTATTTTGAGGTTCATCAATGTTATCATATGTATTAACTGCTCATTCCTTTTTATTGATGAATAGTACTCCATTGTATGGATATACCACCCTTTATTTAACTGTTGATGGACATTTGGATTGTTTTCAGTTTTTCACAACTACAAATACAACTGCTATAAACATTTATGTGTAAGTCTTTGAGAGGACATATTCTTTCTTTTCTCTTGGGTAAACAATCTATTTTTAAATGTCTGAAGTAGAAGATCTATTCCCTTGAGATTATTCTGTGACATCTGAGTTCTCATGGTTAAAATGCTTTCTGTTAAACTAGACCTAAATTTCCATTTCCTCAAAATGATATATTTAATTAAATTCATCCTCTCACTATTCACATTTATACTTGAAAAATATCTGTTGGCCATTATCATGTCTTTAGTTACCACTTTGTTAAACAAACTTCATATTCAGGATTCTCAATTTTTTTCTTGGATGAGTTAGTCCTTTTAGTTTTTTAATCTCATAGTTGTTCAGAGTATCTGGTATTTAACTTATTCTAGTTCTGGGTGATTTATCAATTGCAATGTTTATAAACATGAAAACTAAGTGAAGAGAACAGTTTTTAATGCTTGTTTTTAACTCCACTCCTAATTCAATTCAACAAGCATTTACTGATTAGTTTCAAGGTGATTGACACTGGCAATAGTAAAATGAATAAGGCAGAATGACAGAGTAGTTAAAGCAAGAGCTTTGATTTTCACAGATCTGGAATTGTACTCTGGCTCAGTTATTTCCAGTCTTTGAAGTCTTGGGCAAGCAGCTTTATGCATCTAACCCTTGTTTCTTCATCTATAAATGAAGAAAGACTAGTATTCTTCTACCCAGTTGTTGTGAGGATTAAATGAAATACTGAAGGTGGGATATTCGATATTTCTTTTTACATCTCACAAACTGCTTCCCATTCCAAAATGAAATAGGCCATCACCATGTCTATGAAACTGCAAACTAATCAAGGCCTTCAATGAACTTCACTGGAATTTCCCTCTAATCTACCATGCCCCAAATGTCCTAAAGATGTAAGTATGGGGACATCCTTACACTCATGCGTCTCTAAGTACCAAGGAGGTTTCTAAGGCTATAGACATAGTCATATTCATGATTCCTTTCAATGTTCATTGACTCACATTCCCCTCCATTTACATTAATCATTTTTTTCTTGTTTTCAGTTGCTTAATAGAGTAAGAACTTTGATGGTAATAAAGGAAATTGTCTTTGAAAGCCAGCCATTCATTGATGAACATTAATTTATTTACACAGCTGGAAGATATTAGGATTTTAGTGAGTCAGTAAATAAATCCCCTCTTTCCCAACCAATTGTGGAACACACTTAGAGCTAAGTGCAGGAGTCAGAAGAATGCAGGTCAAAATATTACTTGTTTCATTAAATTGACAAAGCTGATTTAAGTATAGAGGGGAATGGGCTTGTTAATAGTACTTCATTCCATGATTAAACTTACCCCCCCCCCCCAGTACTGGCAAGCTAGATCATCACAGGATTCCCTAACCGGAGTAGACTTCCAAGTGCACAGATGGAGCAGAAGAGTCTAAACACTTTCTCAGCCTCCTGCCAAATTTCTGGAAGAATGGGTGCCATGGAGCATGCTAAGATCTGAGGATCATTTTTAAAATTCCCCCATTCAGATATTTCATTTATTTCTCCTTCCCTGGGGTGGGAAAGACAATACTCATCTAGGTAGAGTCCTTCTACATGGACACAGAAGGAGTATGGAATAATTGTCTCTCTGTCCCCAGAAAAGTTTCCTACAGTTCATGGAGCACACGGCCTTTCAGAGTCAGGGAATCATGAGTTCCTGTCATATTAGGTGGTTGCATAAATCCATGTCCTTCAATACCATGTCTCCTGGAGTCAGGGGCCTGTTTTTTTCTCCTTTTCCTTGAGCTCTACGTAGAGTACTTACTCAACACCACAGAGTGCAGAGTGACTTTAAAGTGGTTTTATTCTTGAATAAAGAGGATATGGCAAAGAGTAGAGATAGAGGAATTTGTCCTTGATTGTTCCGCCAGGGGGGAAATGGCTAATCTAACAAAACATTCCCCTGCTTTCAAGGCTCTCCCTTGGCATTGGAGGGGCCTCTCACTTACTTTTACATTCATTGAGAACTTCCAAGAAAGAGCATGTTTCTTTTCCCTCTACACGTGAAGATAGCATTTCTGTTTCACACAACTCTTTTAAAAAGGAAACAAAAAGATATAAAGGTTTAAAACCTGCCAATTTCAATGTTTGAAGCTTTCATACAGTTTGCTCTGCTGAAGTAGTTGATACCAATGGATTGCAAGTCGGCTCCATTCTGGAGAAAGGAAGCTTGTCAAGAAATTGCTTCTCTGTTGAGCCATCTGACTTCAGCTTTATCTTAATCATGTTCCAGCACTGATACTCTATAAGGAAGTTTTTAATCCTAAAAAGTGCTTTAATAAGAAACAGGAAAAGAATCAGTGTTTTGATAGAGGGTTATTTGTAATTTTCCCTTGTGAAGCTATGATCTTTAAGTTTGGAGATTTGGGAATATCTATCATGTAAGAATAGTATGTGGATTATTTCTATCCCCTGAGGATCAAATGAGAAAAAATATAAATATTACTGTGATACACCATTTTGTATCAAATTAAAGTATAAGAGTGTGGAGAAGAAGCTAAATTCCAATCTTTGTATTATAATTACTTAAAATCTATATTACATGTTGTGTAGGCAGAGAGAAAACCGGATCATTTTGACTTGAAATGTACTTTTTTCCCTCCAATTTTTTGCATAGTTATTGAAATGATACAGTTTTATCTCTGCTAATTTCTTGACTCTTATTCAACAAAGAAACATGATTTTCATGTTTATGATAACCACCATTAAAGATCAAAACAGTGGTACCTTTTTTACAAAATAAATGTTATCCTTTATCCTGCTTGGTTCTCTCTCTCTCTCTCTCTCTCACACACACACACACACACATGCACACACACACATGCACACACACACACACACACACAAATATATAGGTAAGTTTTTGCTGTGAGTATAAAATGGCTATTATTTTATTTATATCCATTGAAGTTTCCCCATTTTGTTTCTGTGGTAAATAGTTTCAATCTTGGCTCATGACTTTCTTACAAAGAAGCTCTGTACTATGTCTCCTAATGTCACATGCTTTTACTAAGGAAGAAAAATCACAACTTGATATATGGTGTTAGTTCACTCATCAGTTAAATAAGCTTCATCTACAATGCTTCAGTAAGTTCTAATTGCTCATTTATAAACAATCTTTGGCAAAAGCCACATTTCAGATGACAGGCATTAATGACTTACTAGGAGTAGAAAAAACATATTCTGATCTTTTTCATGATTCAAAAGCAAACAAATCTCAGGTTTTCCCCAGAAAGAAAAATATGATCTGTTTTAATGTTTTCCTGTACTCACTAATTGTTTTAACTACAGGAAAACATAGATTTGGAGAATTCAGAATCACTTATGTCATGGGTACTTCTCCAGGCCAATTAAGCTTAAAATTTAGTTAGGATACAAAATAATCAGCAGTCTATTGTGTGGTGGGACCCCATCTTCTCTCAAGTCTTATTTGCTTCTAGCTACTAGATGATCCTAATTAATCTTGGTTCCCAGCTTATGCCCAGAGAGACTACATGCCAGAATCCAACATCCTCTTAAAAGTGTGTAGCTGTTAGAGAGATCCCCTGCACGGTTGGGAGGCTTCTTTATTTCTACCACTGGAATTCTTGCTCTTATCTTCCATTCTGCCCCACCCACCCACGGAAAGGTATATAATGCATTTCTGGGCAAGGACATAGTAGATCTCTTAAGAGTTTTATTTGGAGTTTGATACTGATTTTAAGATCTGGTAACTATATTAAAAGAAGAGAGATGAGTCACTTGTTAACAGGCACATCCCAGTCCCATGTAAAGGCATCATAATTGGTTGCTATTTGCTGTCCCCAAAGAGGCAGAGACTGGATGGGAATAAGACATTTTTGTGAGGCTTTAAAATTGCTAGATCTCTGACAAGGTGGAGATATTTTATTTGATCATTAATCCTGGATCCAGGTCACTATTTAGCAAAAAAGTTATATGGGCAAACAGGAAACAATTTTGTAATTTATTTTTAAGATAGTACAACTGGTGCCTAAAGAGACTAACCTGACAAATTATTAGTTTATGTCATGAGAAAAGAAGTTTTTGTGATGTCATGTAATAAGTTAACTATGAATGCCCTTCATAAGGACATATGACAAAGGGTTGATCCTCAATGACTTTCCATTAATATAAACTTCTCTAATTAACTCATCTGTTTCTCAACTATGAACCCTTTATAACATTGTTTCCACTATCTAAACCTTAGACTCAGTAAATAAGAGCTCCTTGTCATGCCAAATTATTTTCCATGGTAAGCAACACTCTGTTACAGCTCAAGAATATTGGTTGCCTGAACAGTACTTCAGATACAGCTTTGAAAAAAAAAATCATTTTCCCCCACTGTTTCATAGCCCATTTTTTTTGAGACTTAATTGACATATAACATTATATTAGTTTCAGGTATACAACATAATGGTTTGTTATGTGTATGTATTGTGAAATGATTACCACGATAAAGAGGAGGACTCTTTACCATAGTACTGTGTCTGCCTCTGGGGCAGGCCAACAGATGGAGCCAAGATACCCTCCTCATCTTTCATTTCACCTGGGCAAGTGCAGGCTCCTTCTCTTCGTATAGCATTTGGGGGAAGTCTCTGGGGAAGTTAACTTGCAGTGCTCAGATGAGACTGAGCAGCACCCTCAAGCAGACAGTCTACTTTCCTTCCTACCAGTGGTAGGATCCAGGAGTCCCCCGAAAACTGCTAGTTTTCCTCCCTCTGCTATCTGAATGAATACCTAGGGTTAAGGCTGTTGTTTTGATGTAAGCTTGCTATTTCTCTTTGAGGCAAGTAAAGTATTTACTCCAGCTAAGAGAAAAATTCTCTAATAGAGATGTCATGGATTCTCTAAAGCAGAGCCACATTTTCCTAATGTTCTTGAGTAACAGGAACACTATATTTCCAATACTACACTAGCAGTGGGGGTCATTTGAAGATGGGAAAGCTGCCCCATGCTTATAGTAGAAACTCCAGTAGCAGCTCAAATATCACCACACTATTCCCAGCTCACAGAACTCACAACAGAGAAACAGATAGTAGTCAAACTGTGCTTATATGTTAGTTATTCTTAGACATATTCACTGAATTGTAGAGAAACATTCTTTGGAGATGGATAACTGAAATTCCTGGATTTGAATATGCTCTGGGTACAGTATTAAACAATTAGATTCAGATAATATCAGACATTTGAGTGACAACTATGAAATATACACATGGTTTCATTACTCATAGTTGTTACAATTCTTAGTCTTTTTTTTTTTTAAAGATTTTATTTATTTTATTCGACAGAGATAGAGACAGCCAGTGAGAGAGGGAACACAAGCAGGGGGAGTGGGAGAGGAAGAAGCAGGTTCATAGCGGAGGAGCCTGATGTGGGGCTCGAGCCCATAACGCCGGGATCACGCCCTGAGCCAAAGGCAGACGCTTAACCGCTGTGCCACCCAGGTGCCCCCAATTCTTAGTCTTTTTAAACCTATTTGTGTTAACATCATCTATTTTCCCCAATCTCAATTGTCTTCAAAGTTTGTAGTTTATTAAGTACATTTCTCATTAACCTTGTTAGTATTAATACTACTAATTAAAGTAGACGTTTATTGCATGCTCACTATGAATGCATTCAGTTGAACATTTTTATGTGGATCCTTATTTCATTCTCTCAATAACTTTATCAGGTAGTTACTGTTATAATTCTTATTTTACAGATGTGGACTCTGCAGCACAGAGATGTTAAGCAATTCTGACCACACAGCTATGAAGACGAAGAACAAAAATTCAGACCCAGGTATATACTGACCAACTCCGCATTTTGAGCTTTTAACCATTATATGGTATCTGCATAGTATGTATGTAAAAATTAATAGATTCAGTTAATGAACATATCTATTAATATGCACATATATGAATAATAACGTTTCTAATTACCTTGATACTAGGATCTGCTTAATTGGTTGTGAACATTTACTACTCAGAAAATTTAAACAGCAATCATAGTCTTTTTTTTTCTTTACAAGTAAATTGAAACACTACCTTATCTGCAAAAATCAGGATTAAAAAACACACTAATTTTCACTTAATTTTTAGTCATTGTTTTCTGCTACTAATAATAGAAAAAACATTAAGCACACTGTTGAAGAAAAGAAGACTCTTACTAAATGGTTCTATGATGACTTGCAGTGTATTTTTTTCTCTTTCTCTTCTTTCTTCAGATTCCTTTGGTTACTTTATCTAAATATTCTTAACTGCACATATTTAAAAACAATTAGCATATATGTCAATGTCCCCTTAATTGGTCCCCAGCTATTAGCACTGTGCACGGCACATAGTTAGTAACTCATAAATATTTGCTGTGTTTTATTGTAGCATAATCTAAAACATGGAATTAAATCCTTCTACAAGTTTGTAAATAAACAAAAGTCAATCTCTTTTAGAAAAAGATCCAAATATTCATTTGAAAATGCTTACTTATTTACGGTACATCTTTGGAAAGTAGTTTAAGTAAATATCCCTGAACAAAAATTTAGAGACATTAACCAATTTTAGTTATTCTGCCATTTTGCCTCCAGTTAATATATATGGAATACAATTTTAGGACAGACAATGCTTAATAAATCTGACTCACTTGTAGGCATATATCTGCTTAAATGAAACTTATGAGAATGTGCCCAAAGTTATTTTACTTGGATTTACTTGAAACTCACGGTGAATTCTACTTAGCTTAAAGATCAAACATTTGGATGCTCTGATTATTCTGTCATGTACACATGCCATTTTTTTTTTCTTAGCTAAAACCAGAAATGGAAAAGGCAAAAATACCGTGAGAACAGCGGTTTTCTTGTGGTATTTCCAGCTCATTGGAAGTGGAGTATACTGGAAATCACGGGAGACAGGCCTTTCCCAGGGGGCTCTAAGTCCAGTGACACTAATCCAAGACGTTTGGTTTATTTAAAGCAGTCCTTTTAGGCTCATCTATCACCAGTCTCAAGACCCTGAACAAAACCCCTAGCAGTCCAAGCAATTATACATGCGTTCTGGCAGGCTTCTCCCTCTACGTGGAGTTATCGTCCAAATGCACAAACGTTTTCCTTTCAACAAATATGTAATGGGTTTTCATAACTCTGAAAGATGGGTCTCCAAGTATAGGTTCGCCTTTCATGTCCTGTGTGGAGGTTTGGACCACTTTCTGATAGCAGAATGGAAAAGGAACTCCCTCTCAAACCATTAGTGTTTTAATTCCTTCCTCTTTCAATTTAGCTGTTGTGACATGTTACCACCATTGCCAATTCTAGGGCAGGGCACACAAAATAATTTGAAACACCAGAGACGTGAGCAGTACATTTGGGGTTTCTCAGTCACCAAGATTTCTTTCAGTTAAAAAAAAAGAAAAGAAAAGAAAAAGAAAAAGAAAAAGAAAAAGAAAAAGAAAAAGTTTTTCTGTTGGCCAAAGAGAAACAACTGAAGGCCAAAAACATGTATTTAGTAAGAAGGGAATTTAATTTGCTTCAACAAACATTTCCCAAGCACTTACTCTGCAGCAGGTTCTGAGGATTCTAAAACGATTAAGACAAAAGTGGGTGACATTTTGTGAATGCTGACTGTTTGCCTGGAGGTTTTCTAAGCCCTGTATGTATATCACCCCACAGAAGCCTAACAACAACCCTGTAAGGTAAGCACTGGTATTCAGCCTATTTTACAGAGAACATCTGGGTGCAGTGAAGTCCATTAACTTGCTTAAAGTCACACAGGTAGAAAATGATACTGGGGTTCAAAACCATGTAGACTGTCTTTAGAAACTATGCTTTTAATCATAGGCGCTCTCAAAATATTGACATCTTAAGGTGAGAGACAGATTTAGTAACAGTCTGAAGGAGTGGAGGGTAGAGGAGACTGCTGGAGACGCTTCAAAGAAGAAATATGTGGGTGGAGACAGGTGAAAATGGAGTTTACCACATGAAGAATTTGGATTAGGAGGATTGGATGGGGAAGCTCCTTCTGTGAGAGAAGGGCAGCATATCAAACAGTAGAATGATGTTCTGAAAACTACAAATGATGTGGCATTTCTGAAAAATAAGGTGTTGATGTGGAGGGATGTGGCAGGAAGTGAGTCTAGAGATACAGGCAAGTGCCAATTCACAGGGATGTCATATGACATGCTAAGGAGACTATATTTTATCCTGTAAATCAGTATTTCTCAAGGTTCCCCTTCAATGTGCTCTTACAGACAGACAAATAAACTCTGAGTTGTGGCACTGTAGTTCACAAAGTCCAAAGTCCTAATGTGGAAAAAAACTTTCGAAGTGTGTGATTTGCCTAAAATTTATGTAAATTACATAACACAGTTGTGCTTATTTTAATATGTAAATTGTGGTTCAAATGATTTCTCATTTAAGAAAATCAATGTTGTAGAATGATTTCTATGCTTCATGCAAATGTGACAAAGTACCTTGAGTTTGAGAAGTTCAACTGAAAATGTTGGTAGGGCAAGAGGCAAAGCAATGATATAATTATGTTTGCCTCTTTGAATAATAATTTTGGAGGGGCAGAGAGAGAAGAGGAAAATGCTCCAGACCGGACTAGAATTGATGAGGGCCACACCAAAGCAATGACAGTGGTGATGAAGAAGAGAAAAATGGTTTTAGAAACATGTGTAAGGACAATTAGTTATCAAACGGATATAAGGGATGATGGAGAGGATCAAGGTGAGGCAGTGTATCAATTCATGGTAGGGCAATCTCAACAAGTGAGATGAAAAATATAGGAAGAAAAAGGCTTTCCAACATTTTTCATCATAAGGAATTCTCAAGATAAAGACATTAATTCCATAATTAGGGACATGAAATTTAACCTTTTCACATTCAACAAAATCTCACTAAACCATTCTTGATTTTTTTAATAGTTTTTGAAGGTATTTCCTCCTGGAATTTGAAACTAATACATGTGTATTGTAAAATAACCTATAAAATTCAAGGATATTATTATAAAAATTAATAATTTGGTAAGTAGTGGTGAGGATGTGGAGAAAATGGAACTGTTGTGCATTGTTGGTGGGAATGTAAAATGGTGCAGCCTTAATGGAAAACAGTATGGAGGTTCCTCAAAAAATTAAAAAATAGAATTACCATATGATCCAGCAATTCCAGTTCTGGGTATATACTTCAAAAGAATTTAAAGCAGGAACTTAAACAGATATTTTTATACCAGTGTTCATGCAACATTTTTTACAATAGCCAAAAGGTGGAAATAATCCAACTAAGTGGTAATGGATGAATGGATCGACAAAATGTGGTATTATACATATGATGGAATACTATTCAGTCTTAAAAAGTCTTAAGACTTAAAAAGCTTTAAAAGGCTTATTTAAAAAGCTTTAAAAAGTGATAGGCTTATTCCAGTTTTTAAATGTTCTGGTGTATGAGGCTATGATAAAACCAAAAGAAGATGATTTTCCTGAAAGTTTATTAAATGACCAACTGCTTTCCCATTAGTTGATGATTTTTTTTTTTTTATCATGAATCAGTTACAGATTTTTGCAAGGGAGTATATCAGGGCCATGTTTTCTGTCACATGGACCTGTATGGATGGAGAAGCTATGTACAGCTAAGAATATTGGCTTTGAATGAATTGACTATGTTGAGTCAAAGGTCCACACTTTCTAGTTGTGTGAACTTAGGGAAGTTAGTTAATCTTTATTAGCCTTGGTTTTTCTATAAAATAGAAATAACGATATTATCCCACCTCATGGGATTGTTGCCGGATTTGGAAGGAGAGCCTTGCAAAAGTACTTTGCATGTAATTAGTGCTTAATCAATGTTAGTGATCATTGCACTATAATTTGGGAGAGTTATATATATGGTATATATATCACAAATCTGTCTTGACTCCATTGTAATATATTTGGTTCCTACAATTTTCAAGTATTTCCTTATAAGGAAGTAGTGAGGCTGAGATTATATGACTGTGTAGTCTGTAGAGCTCTTTTGCATATGTTATTTATTTCCTTTTGATTCCCTCAATAACTCTATGATACAAAATACTATTTCTCCCCTATGGAGATGAGGAAACTCTTAAAGGTCACAAAAGTTTTAAGGCAAAGATTTGGGACTTCTGCTAAAAGCATCTGACTTCCAAATTCAGTGCTTTCCCCGCTTTATCATGCTGCCTTTGGGGAACAGAATCTCTTTTATCATATAGCTATGTAAACTGTGAACAGAGTCTTTTTATTTAGGAAAGTGTTTATTTTCAGCATGAAAAGAATCTATCTGATGCTTCTAGGGCAGTCTACATGTCCATAACTGAAATATCTCTAACTCTTGAAGTATGAACAGGAGAGATTAAAGAGACTAGTGGAATACTGTATATAATATAGGAGGTGCTTGATTTATCCCTCTATAAAATTTCAGGAGGATTAAGGAGTCTTACTGCGAAAGTGGTGTCAAAACTAATTATAACACCTGATTCAAGATAGACATTCTTCAGACTTCTTTCTATCAGGTGGGAGCTTTCTTATGAGCCTGCTCTCATCACAAAAAGGTGTTGTGAGAATATGATTTTACTGAGCAGACAAGTTGTACTAAAATTCCCAGAGGGGAAAAAGTATGTTTAAAGCATCAGTTGTTAGTAACTGGAAACTTCTTGCTGAATATAAATTAGCTCTTTCCACCTTTCCTGCCCTGGTCTATGTTAACCTAACTTTTTAGTATAATTGAATTTTTCAATTGAGTCATATATAATAAACTATTTATTTATTTATGTTTAAATTTTTGTTAATCATTAAGAATGGCAATTACAGTAAAAGTGCTATTTCTTGCCTTTACTACCCAGAATTAGTCATTTTTCCACAAACTTTTTCCAGGTTTTCAACTTATGGAGGAAATTCAATCATCAAGTTTAAAATGTCATATTCAAACTAAAGGTTTAAGTCAAAGTCTCTATAATCATAAATCCTTTCTGGAACATGCAGCATGCAGCTTGGAAATAAGTTTCCATTTATTATGCAGAATCCTAAGAACCTGAATGAATTTCAATTTAGCTCCCAATGAAATCTACTTTACAGGGAAAGGTTAGCTAAATCATCATATAAATGAGATTTAAAGTGTAGCTGGATTTTCTTCTTACACTGTAATTTCTTAACTTGCCACTGCACATATTGACTTATACAGCCATGTAATTTATTTACTGTAGTGTACAGTTTTTATTTTGTTTTCTTTTTGTTTCCCAGTTTGCATTAATTCTTCTTTTGGTACCAGTACTCTATTATTTTCTGAAGAACCACCCTTGTACTCCATGTGGCTCTCTTAGTGTGAACTCCCTCTCTGGCTCTGAGTATGAGCATGTTATTCAAGCCCAGTTAGGGCACCTGAGTTTCCTTGGTCAAAGTGATTGCTTCAGGAATAGGCAAGTGGTCCAATCAAAGCTAATGACATTCAATAAGAATTTTGCAAGCACTTCAGGGAAAGAAAGTTACACTTTTCCACTGGACTTGAGAGAATGTAGACTTTCAGCTATTGGCAGTCATGTGTGACATCAGAAGCAGTCTGACAGTGAAGCCAAGATGCAAGGGAGCAGAGCTGAGACTAGAAAGTAGCTGGGTTCCGGTGACTCATTTGAAGCCTTGGATCAAGCTGGTATGCAAACCAGCCCTACTTCTGAACATTAACCTTTGACTTAATCGCTAAACACTTATTAAGAATTCTTCCAAAGACTTTATAGTATAAAAGACAGTACAAATTGGCAAATACAGTACACTGTGATAAATAACAGGTTAGGTCAAAGCAAGGTGCTAGAGGGGAAATTAGGGATGCCTTGGAAGGGTCAGACAAGAAATTCAGAGGGAGGTGATCCATTCTAGTTGAGTCCTAAATGAACAGCAGAGAGTACTGATTGGAGGATAGGTGAATAGAGGGAGTGATCGCTACGAATGGTCTTAAGAAAATAGCCTATGCAAAACCCTAGAGATCAGAGTAAGGATGTTCAAGTAACACTGAGTAATTTGCAATGGCAGGACCATACATTTAGGAAGCGGGGAAAGAATTTTGGAGTCATGAGAAATCAAGCTGGTGGAATAAGCAGGAGCAAGAGGAAGGAGATCTTTACACACCATAGTTTTAAGCAGAGATCTCGTGTTTTAGAAATATGACTTGTAGCAGTGTGGAGAAATGGTTTGAGAGATAGCAAAATTGAAGGTTATTAAATTTGCTAGGGGAGAGATAATGGTCTCATGGTCTGATATAGTGGCTCTGTGAATGGAGAGAATAAAATGGATTTCAAAGAGATTTTGGAAGGATGAAAAATCAGGTCTTCTGATTGATTGGATGTGGGAGAAACTCAAGATGGGTTAGAAGAGATTAAAATAGGAGATGCAAGTTTGGTAGTTAGGTTCTCCTGCAATTCTTAAGTTCTGCTCTCTGTGAAAGAACTGCTCCTTCTTTTGTGGCTGTTCACACTAAATGATATCACCAGCCATCCAAATGTTCAGCCTTATCCCATTGTCTTTTTTTGCCTTGTGGGTGCATATATGACAGTTTCCTGCCAGTCACTGACAACAGAAGTCTCCTCTGTATCAATATAGAATACAGAGAGAACACAACTTACTATGGGAAAACTACTAACCGATTTATTTGCATTCAAGTTAGTATGAAAGTGACTACAAAGTCCAGACAGGATTTCACGTAAATTAACACAGGAAAGTAGAAAAAAGAACAAGTAACTTCTCTTATCACCTCAAGAGACAATGATGCATGTGTGACTGCTACCTCCTCAAAGACTCCTGTGTTCATTTTGGAAATAACTGTTTACAATCCAAAGGTCAGAAGGCCTGTGAACTTATAGTGTAAAATCAAAAGGTTGGGCCTCTTATTGGGCCTACTTTGTTCTTAAGGAGACATCCTATGAATGGGAGAGTAGGGAGGCAGCCACTTCCCTTTTCTTTATGAAACAAAGAAAATTTCATAACTTTATTCTGGAATCACCAGGCTCTCCCTGATTGTTAATCCCACCTGGTTCAGACTGCCTCTGTTTATTCCCTAAATTCAGTATCTGTGATTAATGTTGATATTACCTAACCCAAATTTAAGAGTAAAGGACATATGAGACCCTAAGTCCCTGACAAGTTCAGAGAATTCCAAGGTCCCATTCAAGTTGTTGGTTGACTTAGTAAATGCCAGAAGTCCTATCATACTTGTTCATTGGGTACCTTTGTGGGTTTGATCAAATGTGTTTCCAACGAAAGGACAATAGGGGACAGGGCCAGGTTCTGTGAATAAGAATGACACCACGCATGCTTGTTTCTCCCTCTTCCCCTGTCTCCTAGCATCTTAGTTTCTTAATAAACTCTGTAATGGGCATGTCGCAGGGAGAAGAAAGTAGGGTGAGACTGAGGAAGGTTGTTTCATCATCCTCTGGTTCATTTTACATGTACCTTTCAAGGTTGTGTATCAGAAAGAAAGGAGGAGAGGGGTGTATCCTGCTCAGGTACACAGAAATTCTTCCTCAATCAACTAACCTTCTCACACTGCAGTGTTAGTGATCTGCCACCTCCAGTCTTGATCTGTCTCTGGGTTCCACCTGATGCCTTCCATATGAGAATCCTAATGTGGACTTTGGCTGTCTTGCAGAAGCTTCTCTGCATGGTGGCTGTGGTGAGATGCTAAGCAGTAACTGCTGCTGTCACTTCAGGATGTTATGCTTGGCCAAATAACCCAACTGGCTCTTGGGAGGGGAAAAAAAATCCTGGCATTTGGGTATTGGCAGAGGCGGTCTGCAGTAGTGCATTTACAAGTAAGGACTTTTACTGATGAAGTCATAGGGAGACCAAGGAAAGCATTTTATTTGACATCACATAGAAGTCTTCCTAAAATATCTCTTTAAGCATTCTTGCTCTTTCTCTAGTCTTTTGCCCATATGGCTTCTGTCACATCTCTCATTTCTCTCCATGCCTTTCCTTCGATTACTTTCATCTTCTCTTTCTCACCTCCCTTTTGACAACACACTTCAGCCTTCTCTCATTTCCAATTTTTCTGGGTCCACCTATCCTTTTCCTTTTTGATTCTATTTATTCCTTTTTTGTCTTCTCCAAAATGTATCCTTAACAGTTACAAAGCTCAACGCTAAACTTGAAAAACACCAGAATGTTAAAAAAAAATGACATAAATATTTTGTATTATACATATAAAATTATATATTATAAATCAATAAAATAATAATTCACACATTATATATAAGTAAATACATCAATAAATTTATATATACAATTGTTTGGACTTGAGCCTTGATGAGATGTAGTAATGAAAAATAAACTATTTTTTTTTAACACTAATACTTGTCAATCCAGTAGTGTCCTTTAAAAAAATCTGGTGAAACCTTCTTTTATTAAGTTTTTTTGCTGTTCATCAGATGTTAATCAGGCAGTGGAAGGTACCCATGAATAAGAGAGCGCCCTAGGTTTGACTTAAATTTATCTCCATGGCTCAGTTTTCTTATCTTTAAAGTGGGAGAAATAATCTCCATAGGACTGTTTGTGGACTGAATTTGTGACATACGAAAACATGGGAGACACTCAGCAACCTTAATTTCATTTCTCTTTCTTACCTTGATTTCTTCTTATTGGTTTTCTTTTCCCAAAAACTTATGTGACTATGATATAAAGGTAAAACTATTAGGTACTGAAACAGTTATGCTATTTAACTTCATAGATGTTCAGTTTTAGTTGTTGCTGTTGGAGGGGGCACTATTTTTCTTCAAAGTCATACTTCATGAAATCTCTTTGGGTCTTTTTAACTTTATTTCAACCATCCTGCCCAAAATAACATTATTTGTTAGTATTGTTAATCCAAATTTATTTTACAGCTGTTTACTTGGAGTGGATTTCTTTTATGAACTCTCAAAATGTCCAAGAAATAAGGTAATTTTGGCAATGTTCTGAATTAATGTAAGTGTGATTCTCTTTGAAACTAAATAAATCTGCTTATTTATTTTCTTTTTGACTACACCTGTAAGCTGAAAGCCTGTGATAATTAACTTTTTATCATCTCAATTTGGATTGCAAACTGTTTTGGTAATTAGAAGCAGATGGCAGAAGCTGGAGAAAAATGTGTAGCAGCTGATTAGTGGAAATAAATGAATTTGGAGTTATTTAACATCCAGATAATAGATGGGTCAAACACAGTTTATACTTTACAGTGTGTACTTTCAGAGTAATTCCAAACATGATGTTTGATAATATATCGAGAAGTAGGTGTTTGTTCTTCATCTTCTTTTGCTCTCTGTGCCATGACAGAATGCTCACTTTCCTTGTACAGCACGTGTGCCAACACATTAATTTAAGCTCGACCTGGTTAGTTGGGTCGCCAGTGGCTTCTTGATAAGGATTTGCTTTGCCTCAGGGTATCTTGAGGCTAAGCTTTCTGTGTTGTTTGAATTTTTCTTTATGGAGCTTGTTATTGGCTCTCAAAACGAGCATTCAACAAAGTTCAGCCACCCTATAAAGTTCATCTGTCAGCCTAATAATTTTCATTCTGATGCTGAAAACAAAAGACTTCACTGGGTAAAATGAAGTTGTTTAGCAGGTTAGACATGTTTTAAGCACCCTCTCAGATTAATGTTAATTAAGATTCTAATTCCCACTACTCTGGAACTGTGAAACCAATTTGAAAGGTGTGGGTGACTCTCTAATTTCAATAAATCCGTTTTAAAGGAGTTATATGGCTATAAAGGCTAGAGGATCCAGCCCTAACCATCAGCCCACCAAATCACTGAAAATTCATGTTCCATGAATGAAAAGTCACCAAAAATGACAAACTCTTTTCCCACAGTTTTCAGTCATTCTCTGAGAAATGTCTGATGGAGTAGAAAAAGAGTTCAAACAACATAACATTTCAGAGCAATCATCAACTTTTGGGAATAGCTCTATTTTTTTTTCTCTGTAGATTTTTGCCTTGATAGAGAAGGTGATACATAATACCAATTCTATTATTATTAAAGATTTCATGAGAACCAATCTGTATGGGCTGAATTGTGTCTCCCCAAAAAAGATATGTTGAAGTCCTAAATTCCAATACCTCAGAATGAGATGCTGTTTGGAAATAGGGTCTTTGCAGATTTAACCAAATTAAGATTAAGTGATTAGGATGGGCTCTAATCCAATAAAATTGGTATTCTAATAAAAGCAAAATTTGGACAAAGACACAGGGAAGATGATGTGAAGATGGGAAAGGCAGAGACTGGACTAATGCAGCTGGAAGCCAAGGAATGCCAAGGTTTGCTGCCCACCACCAGAAGCTAGGAAAAGGCAAGGAAGGATTCTAACCAGCATCTAAAAGGAGCACAGCCCTGCTGACATCTGGATTTGGGACTTTTAAGCCACCCAGTTTGTGGTACTTTATGGTAGCTATAGCAAAATGATACACAATCTGTTGCCATCATGAAAATCTTTCCTTGAGAAACACATCTGGAAGAATAGATGAATAACAGAGAATATAAGGCTCTATTTCTCATTAATAAACACGCTTTCAATCTGTTTTAAAATGTTTTTTTAAATAAAAGATGTCTATTATTAATATAAAAACTACACGTTCATTATGGAAAATGTTAAAAACAGATAGGTGGTCTAAGTTGGTCCTTGCCCCATACTCTGTTCTCCACAGATGAACTACAGTGAACTGGCTAAAATATTGATTCTGTCTCTTCTCTCATTAGAACTTTTCAATGGCTTTTCATCTCTCACCGAGCAAATCCATAGAATTATAGTGACCAATAATCCATTTAAATCATTGCAGCAATGGTTCTCAATAAACTGGGGGCATTTGAAAACTGCTGCTGTCTGGTTAATCCTAGATAAATTCCAACAGAATTTCCAAGGGTGCATACAGGGCAAGGGTATTTTGAGAATCTCCCTTAGGTGAATCTAATGTACTTTAAGATGAAGAACCACTGTATATCACAGTTTCTCTTCCCCATTCCTGAAACCCTTTCATTTTGCCCCTGTTATCTCTTGGACCTCATCTCCTACTAGCCACACTGGCCTCCTTACTATACCTTATGAACTTCAACCATGTTTTCTCTTGTTCTTGTTCTTCTTGCACTGCTCCCAAAGGCATCCATTTACACGACTGGCTCCTTCACTTCTTGCAGGTCTCTGCTCAAAGAAAACTTTATCAGTGAAGGCTTTTTAAGGCTTAAAAAAATACTCCCCACATTCCATCTCCTATTTCTTCTGCTTTTGTGTTCCTTTTCCCCCTTCCCTTCTTTATTTTTCTTTATATCATTTACAAATCTTTGACATATTATGCACTTGCTTATTTTTTAATCATCTGCCACACCCAATTTGAATATAAGCTCCCTGAGGTCAAAGACTCTGTGTTGTCCACTGCTATATTCCTAGAATAATGTGTGACACATAGTAGGTGCTTGATATATGTCTGTTGAACTAATACATGAATTATGATAAGGTTAGAGAATATACTAAAATGTGAAACAAAATCATGTCCTAGTGCATACATGTAAATTTTGTTTCAACTCAACTTTGCCTATCAGAACTGTATTAATCATCTTATTATAATAAAACAACATAAGGAATTCACGAACATTTTGAATTATCTTCAATATCTTCCTAACTTTTCTATTTCTACTCCCCTGTCATATTTTAATTCTCTGATTCCTGTAACTCTGAGAACTCTGGATCAGTTTTCATCTTCATCTTTTACTCATACCTTGAATATTGGTGTTACACATTTCACTGCATGTTCTTTTCTGCCCCCGATGGCTTCAGGGGCTCTCACTTCAGCTGCCATTTAGAATATGTGGAGAACTTTAAAAAATACCAACTACTAGTTCCCAGCTTAGATCAGTTAAATAAGAATCTCTGAGTTGAGGCTCAGGCATTGGTTTAAAAAATTCCTTGGGTGGGGTGCCTGGGTGGCTCAGTCGTTAAGCGTCTGCCTTCAGCTCAGGGCGTGATCCCAGGTTCCTGGGATGGAGTCCCGTATCAGGTTCCCCCACTGGGAGCCTGCTTCTTCCTCTCACACTCCCCCTGCTTGTGTTCTCGCTCTCACTGCCTGTCTCTCTCTGTCAAATAAATAAATAAAATCTTAAAAAAAAAATTCCTTGGGTAATTCTAATGGATAGCCAGAATTGAGAACCACAGAAAGATGTTGAGAACTTCTCAGATCAGTTTAAATTTTTTTGTATTTTGGGGAGTAATATAAAGACCTAAGTTAGCAAGATAGGGAATTGTGGAAATGAAAGTCAACCAGGAAGAGACTACAGGGAAGGAAAAGAGCAAGCTATTGCAAAACTCTAGGCAAGTGATGAGAACCTGAATTTAGGATACTGGTGATAGGAGTGGAAGGATAACAGCTTAGGCAGGATGTATCAGTTTTCTATTGTTGCATAATAAACCACCCCCAAATTTGGTGGCCTAAATAAGCAACAATGATTTATTTTGCTTATAAATATGTGATTTGGCTAGACCTCAATGGGAATGGCCTGTCTGCACCATGTAGTATCAGTGGGATGGCTCAAAAGGGTCTGAAAGATGTACTTTTAAGATGGGTTACTCACATGTCTGTCAAGTGGGGTGGTGGCTGTCAACTCTGAAGCTTAGAAAAGGCTTAGGCTGAGAATTCTGTTCTTTAGTTTCACAAATCTGATGCGGGCCGGGTGGGTGGGGTGCGGTATACACTCGGGAAGACGTCCCAGTCTTGGCTCTGACGGCTCCTCCACCCGAAGGCCGGCTCTCGTGCCTGCTCCTTTTGGAGTTCAAGTTCCAGGCCGGAGAGTTCCTGTCCCAGGCTTGGGCAGTGGGGTCATCCTGTCGGTGCAGGCTGGGAGACGGGGACAGCCACGCTGAGACGGAACTGGTCTTGTAGCAGCCATGGCGGGGTCTGGCCTGGTTGGCCCTGCTCACTACCTCCAGCAACAGGCCTGGCTGTCGGTGGTGGTGCGGAGTCTGCGGGTCGCAGCGTGCGGAGGCTTCCAGGGGGGCCCGGGCGGGCCCGGGGCGGGGGGGTGGGGGGTGGGGTGGGGGGCGTGGGGGAGGGGAGCAGCTTTCCTCTCGCTGCGCTTGCGCCTGTGGTCGCGCAGGGAGTCGGAGAGGATATGCGCGGGAAGAGCAGGGCTGTGGACTTCCGCGCCGAGGCTCTGGTTGGCTTCTCCACTGCAGGGGGCGCTCCGAGTGGCCTGTGACCCTGTGGTTGGGATGGGCGTCGGACGCCCACGCCCTCTCTGCCGTCACTACAGCGCGTTTCGTCAGCCTCCTTCAGTGCCTCTCCGTCAACATCTTCAGTATTGCTGGTGGCGCTCCTCCCGCTACTCTTCGAGGAACAGCTGCATCTCCTCAGTGGCTGCCTTCCGCCGCTCCGCCTTCAGCGTGCGGAGGCCGGTCAGGTGTGCCCGCCGCTTCTCGTTGAAGCTGAGAGCAAGCCGTGGCCTGGGGTCGGTGGCCGCCATCTTGCTGTTTGTCCTTGCTGTCCCAGGCTGGGAGGCCTCCGTCAGCATCTGCAGCGCATGCCGCCATGCTCGACGCTGCGGCCTTTGACTCCTTACAGCACACTGGCTGGGTTCCAAGAGTGAGCGTTCCAGGACCAGGGGGAGAGAATTGCATTTTCAATTCCAGTGTAAGTCTCATAGCGTCCTTTCGGTTATTGGCTGAGGCAGTCACAAAGGCCAACTTAGATTCAGGAGAAGAGGACACAGACTCCATAATCTTGATAGGGGAGTGGCAAGGTTTTAGAAGAGATCCAGGCGAGGAGACTCTGATGGCCGGCAGAGGAAGGGCGGTCTGCCGCATTCTTGGGGTCTAATTGGCAGGGGGCAGTGAAAACAGCAAAGAAGAAAGGGCAAAGGCCATTTAAGCAAAAGCGACTTTAAAGATAACGCTTATTTGGATTATTCCAGAAAGTAAAGTACTTAGTGTTACCACTAGCTAGGGCTGCAGGAAAATGTAATACATGCTCTTAAAGCCTAGGGAATCGTGTGTTTCATTTGCTTGTTCTGTACCTTTGTGGGATATGGACTCTGGATAATCCTTTTGGAAGGGTGATGATAATTTCCTAAAAGCTTTTGGAAACCCTTGATACCTAGGCTGTTTTTACATGTTTATCCTATTACTTGACTGAAGTACGCAACTCAAACAACTGGTACAGTTAGTGAAACTATGAAACAAACGAAAATAGGAAGCCACTTCTTCCAACTCACTATTATTATAAGGGATTAATACAGAGAAATTTCTTGACTTACCTCTAATATTCAATTATATGCCTCCGTGATTCATAATACAAAAATGGGCGCAGTGGAACCACCTCTTTGTCTTAGGTAAACTTAACGATTGTTAGGGGGGAAAAAGGCAGCTGGGATCATTTTGAAAAATGACCTTCCTATGGCAGTTTTGGGGTCAGCTGCAATAAGTGTTATGATGGTGACTGTGATGAATTATAGCTAAGAGAACTTTGAACAGGGTACTGGTTCCTTTGGACTCCTTTATCCCATTGGCAAACACTCCAAAAGAGGGGTTCACACCCACCTCTGCCTTGTCCATGTGAGTTCTTGTTGGCCATGTTGGTTCACACAGTATCTTAAAGCAGAAGAATGAGGGAAAGGGGGATTGAGAAATGCCTTTAATAGTTTCATTGCAAGGCTAAGTTTACCACATACTTTGGCTACTTTTTTTCCCCTAGAACTAATTAACTCAAACTGTGCTTAGATTTATTGTTTTTGCCAAAGTTCAAATTGTGTGAATCATGTGAAAAGGATATAACTGAATTTATCAGATATTTTAATATTAGGAAAACAGGTGAGTGGCAAAGCATATTCTTTAACTTAGCGAAAATTTATTAAATGCCCACTATGTGCAAAATACAGTGCCAGCTGACCTTTGAATCTTGTTCTGATTTGGATCAAATCTGAATGCAAGAGTTGGTCTTGTAATCATCCTTTTTTGTTAGTCCAATATTTCACTTTCACTCACCCAAGTTTACAAAGCAGCTCGTTACTTATAATTTGACTCATCAACTGGCAAGTTTTTATTGTGCTTTCTTTTTTTCTCAGCCCTTTCATTGACTATATGAATACACATCATAAAATCAACACCATTAACTTTGAAGACATTTATTAAAATAATGCATTTGTGAGAGGAAATTTTATAAGACCTGTGGTTTATAAACTCCTTGATCTATTTACTCCAGATGATTGAATCTTAATCCTTGCAGGGTGGGACAGGCCCTGGCACTTAACAGTGTGGGGTAAGAGAAGTTTTAAATGTATTAATCACAACTGGAGTGTACTGCTCTCCTTCAATGATTGTAGGCCACACATTTGTTACTTTTGTAACCTTGATTTACGTCCAACCAATACAAAATTAAAGGTGTGCCTATGTGCCAGGTAACACTCTCAGAGAAATGGCTTATAATAGCTATAAATTTTAAAGGTATATTTTCTACGTACCTAAATTTGAGTGAATGTATGTGTATGTGTACTACCAAGATCCGTACATTTTATTTATGTACTAATCAATATTTACTAAAGAAAAAAAATTAAAAAGTGCATCTCTCAAAGATGATAGAAAAACAGAATTTTTCTTAGGTAGTATTCTTATGTTAGGAAGAAGGTTCAAAATAGTAGCATGGATTTTGGTGGAGAAACAAACCTATATACATGTCAGGCACTGGGTAGTCACAGGAGAATCAAAGATGACCAAGATTTGGCTCACACTCTTTGGGAAGTTGCAGAGAGGGTGAAGGACTTGGTTCAGATGTGAAGTACAATAAAACACTAGCTTATATGCTACAGTATTTGCCTTTAGAGAGGAGTTGTGGAAGACAACCTGGAGAGGCAGATACTTGAACTAGCCCTTAAAGCCTGAATAAGGTTTCCCAGGGAGGAAGGACAAGACGTTGTGTTCCAGGCAAAGAACCATAGGGAAAAGACACCCAGAAAGACACCAAGAAAGACTTTGGTTGCATGCAACCGAAGTGCCAGACCCCAAGAACCTGTAAGAGAAAGCAGGATAGGACAGATGAGGGTGGCCCAAAGAACTTGGAGAATGTGAGACTTGGAGTAAAGTCTGGGAAGGCTTGAGGGTGAAGAGGTCTTGAAAAATAAAAACAAAATCTCAGTGGCTATTCAACAACAACAACCACAGCCTAATAGGAGGCAGCCTAAAATAAAATCAGAATTCTTTCCCCTAACCTAAGAGTCCTTGCCCAGTGGGAACTTCACCTACCTTTATAACCTCATCTCCTGCCCCTCTCCTCCTTACTCAATATGAACTTCTTTTGAACACATTCCAAATCTGATCCTACCTGAACAACTTGGCCCTAGGTGTGATTTTGTCACCCTGAAGACATTTAGCAATTTTTGGAGCTGTTTTGGGTGTCAGGACTGAGAAAGACTACTGGCATCTAGTGGGTAGAGGCCACTGATACTGTTAAACATTCTACAATGCACAGGGTAACCCCCCACAAAAAAGAATTATCAGTCCCAAAGTATGAGTCATGCCAAAATTGAAAAACTCTTAGTTGTTCCCTTCACATGAGTGCTCTTCTTACAGATGTAGTTACTCTGTCACCTTCCTGTTTTGTGTTTAAGTAAATTGTCACTATGCAGTGATTCTTATTTATTTGTTTGAATTATTGTGCTGATCCTCTATCAATTTATAAACTCCATGAGGACAGAGGACTGGACTATATCAATAGGTCCCAGAACAGTGCCCAGAACACCGTAAATTCTCAATAAATATTTGTTAAATAAATAAGTGGGTGAGTTACAATCCTGGTTCTAGCCCTTACTAGCTCTGTGACTTTGGCAAGTTACTTAAATTGTCTCATGTCCTTTTTTCTCATATGCAAACTCTGTGGGGCAGGGACTGCGTGTATTAGGTGTAGAGTTTTGCCCACTCAGCAAGAACAGTTCTTGATACATCAGTATAGTTGAGTGAATGGGCCATAAATTCCTTATCAGAACCTACTAACCCCTTGCTTGGATTTCCAGGTAAACTTAAGCATTTAGAAAAATGGGAGGGTGGGTAGATATTTTAGCAAAAGTAGCTTGGTCCTTCAAAAGTAGATGATATAATGCATTTTTTCCCCGCTTTCAGAAACTGATTTTTGTTGCAGGTTTTTTACTTGTGATTGAAAAGTTCCAGCCTGACTCTGTTTTTGTTTGTTTATTTGTTTGTTTTAAGAAAACAAGACTCTGGTTAAGCATTTTAGAGTAGCTAAGCTATATGTTCAGACCAATTCTGGCCAAACTTGAATGCTCAAGGAGGATAGAATTAGTTCTAAGCTCAATGCAATTCATAGGGCCAGACATCTGAGTGACAAAGTAAAGAGAAGTAACTCCCATGGCTGATTTTTTAAAATAGTGTCACAGCTTCCATTTTTGGAAAAGGCTTTAGGGGTACCACTGGTTCAGAAACAATATGATGAGACAGCATTAGAGAAAAGAGAAAATGTCACATTTAACTTGTGAAAAATGTTCAGAGATAAACCAGAAAATTTCCCCATTGGTAAAACAAACAAGCAAGAGCTGGGGAACTGGACCCAAGGAGCCCTGCCAAAATCAAATTGCCTGCGGACACTTTGCAGACTCTTCATTTCTATTTCACTTGGTTTTCTCTATCTTTCCAATACCTCCAGCATAAAATTAAACTGGGAAGCAGTATATTCTGGTTATCTATTTTTTCATCCTTATTAGAATCTAAAATACCTAAGCAAGTATTTATGTCTAAAAGATAATGTTCTAAAATCTTCTAACCACTAGAAGGATTGTACATTCTTAGGAAAAATGTTTTAAACAAACCAATATTGCTGATCTTTTTTTATAAAATATAATCATTTGAATAAAACAAATAGTTTGAAAGTGTTTGGCATGCTTTTGAAAAACTTCATGGTAACTATTATACAGAGCTTGCAGATTAGTTGCTCACAGTATAAATTCAGCATGAAAGTATTTTGTGTATGCAGCGAGGGTGGTTTTTTTTTTAATGATCCAAAATTTAAAATTCAATAGGTTTTATATAAACATTGAAATTTCTGTTCTCTTTTGAAAAAATTTAGAAGGTCTGTTAATCCAGGACTCTCTTATTCTGCATTTGTTCACGGTCAACAAGTATTTTCTGTGCGCCTGCTATGTAGTGGGCACTAAAGGAAATCCCCTAGAACATTGCAGCAGCCATTCCCTTTATGGTGCAAAGTGGCAGCTCTATGAGTTCTTCAGTGTGCCGTATAGTTCAAGCCACTTTACTGAAGTTTATTCTCAGTAGCTATTTATCATCACTCTTGTACAGTTGATTTTCTCATAATGGAGAAAGGAAATCTTTGTATCAACATGTGGCAGACAGGTAGCTGTCCCATAATTATTTGTACTCTTTCATAGAGTTGCCATTGGAAAGTATCTTCTTAAGCAGGTAATGTATTACACAGCCCCCTTTTTATCCAAGTGATGTGAAAGAGTCTCACTAGTGGAATGAGAGCAGAAGTAATGGGTTTTATTCTAGAGAGGACTTTCAAGAAAAAAACAGTACAGTCTCTACACTCTCTTTTCCCTCTTTTGAAGGCTGAAATGGAATATCCTAGATCTTCAGAACCACAGGACAGAAAGAGCCTGAGTGAAGAAAGACACCCCCTGAGCATAAACGCATGCATTGGACTGTTACCTTGGAATTTATTTGAAAGCACCTAGCGCTAAGGTAAGATATCATGTCTTTTACCAAAATGCGGAAAACAGAAGAACATTTAAGAGGGTGATGTGTTTCAAAAGTAGAAGAGAGAATTACCTGCCCACATCAGTAATTTGCAATATCTACCTGACTCCTGCAGGCCTTTGAGTTTGAGCCCCTTTGCTTAATGAAACCCTTCAGATCATTGGTTTCCCTATAATTTTACCCTTGGTCATCTTCTCTATAATAGGAATATAAATTTGGCCATAAAATTCAGAAAGTTGAAAGCACAGTCTTAAAATTTGAGACAAAAGAAGTGGCTTGAGAAACATTGTCACACATCCCATGTTCATTATTTTATCAGTGGGAGGTTATAAAGTACGGTAAAATCAAGGACTTACAGAATTGAAGGTCTAAGGCCATCTAATCTTGCCCTCTATATCTGATGTGTGGAATCTCTCAATTGTTACATTTGAGTCCCACCACTTTGTAAATACTTGCAGTGATGGGGAGCTCCTTACCACACAATACAGCTTTATTGAACAGTTTCATTGTTAGAACTTTTATCATTTGATAAAAATCTGTCCCCTATACCTACCACCAACTATAATGAATTCTATTCTCAAGTACCTATGAAATCACATAGGATAAACCTGATTTCTCTTCCATGTGCTAATGAAACAGCCTTTTAGTTATTGGAAGACAGATGTCAGATGTCATGTCTATACTAAATCTTAGTTTTTCCAGACCAAAGACCTTCAGTTCTTTCAGTTGTTACACACATTCATTATGCTCTCATAATCTTGATTGGCTCTTCTAGAAGCACTCCATGAACTTCTAGCTATATTCTTAATTTTAGCATATTTTTATTATCATTTTGCATTTTGGGCCATCCTCAACTGACAGTTTAAACATTTGAACTGTTGTCAACCTATATATACCTATATATTTCTGGTAAATACAGCTCAGTATTTGCTATTTATTGTTTCTGCTTAATTTATTAGTCCTTTATCTGTTAGTTTAAAATATTTCTGAAGACTTCATATATTTCAGTACTTAACTTACAGTTTCTGCAGTTTTGGTGTGAGGGGAGAATTTATTTGGTCTCCTTGGGAACCTATATGTTTATTCCTTAAGAATAAAGTAGAATTTATTCAGTGAGAGATTCAGAGGCAATCTTAGATTGGGGTTTTTCACTATCATTTTTAAATAATCATTTTCCTGTTTCCTCTTCACATTTTTTTAAAGATTTACTTATTTATTTTAGAGAGAGAAAGAGCACTAGTGGGAGGGGCAGAGGGACAGCGGGAGGGAGAGAGAATCTGAAGCCGACTCTGCAGACTGCACTGAACATAAAGCCCAATGCAGGGCTTGATCTCACAACCCTGAGATCATGGCCCGAGCCAAAACCAAGAATCAGAGGCTTAGCTGACTGCACCACCCAGTTGCCCCTCTCTTCATATTTCTTAATTACCTTTAGGTTTCTGCATTTCTAAATGTCTATATTTTCTTATGGAGTTTTGAAACTTTCTGTATTCTAGCTTTGTTCAATTTGAGGAAAAGACCATTTTATTTTTCAGTATATGTTATATGATGCTTTATGGTTGTGATAATTCACAATAGTTAGCAAAGCAAAAATGAAACTTCCATTTTGTAGCTATACAGACTCTGCTAAAAGAGAAACCTACTGTCTTATCTAGCTCAGACAACTTATTCTAGACCAGTAGACTGATATTGAAGTTTCTTCAAACAAATATAGGTATTGTAGTCCACTTGAAAACTCTACACATCAAGCTTCATTTCCCTTCAAGGGTTTTCCCATTCCTTCTTCCTGGTTCTAATTTCTTAAGATACTGGAAACCTGTAAGGTGTTAATGGAAAGGAGACATGGAGGTCTGTGTATATGATTGTCCACTTGTCAGTACTAGGAGGTAACCCAAGTAATCCAGGAGAACTTTTATGCTGGGTCCAGCTGTTAGTGATCCCAGTGGGTTTGGTGACCAGTTGTTATTGCTCTCATAGCACAATGACCACAGTGCTGGCACTATAGTGTGTTACACTGGGTAGTTGGAGTGCCCAACTGGACCTCTATTAAATTTGATGGCATGGTGGTCCTTTGACCCTTACTTCGGAGACCCTTCCACATAATTGATGCCAAGGTCCCTCTTGGGGGCTGGTGGATTAAATAATGTGCGTACTTCACATTTATAACCTCTTATAAGCCCACAGATATTTTAGGATTCTCTTATATAACAAATTTAACTTTAGAGGAAACTGGTGGTCCTTGCCTTTTCCAGCCTAGACGTGCCTTTGCCCCTATCACTTGTGATTTGGCCAGACAAATCTGCACATTCTGCTGTGAAGCAACTCCAGTCAACGAGTTGTTGCTCATCTTCTAGATTCTGAGCCCTCTTCCCAATTTCCTGGGAGGACAATTTTTGTGGTACCGTTTCCCCCAGTAAATACCCCAGTAAATACCCAGTAAATAGGAACAGCTAAGGCGATACAAATTGTTCTTTCAATTCCCCTCCACTCCCTGTTCATGTCTTTTTACAGCTTGAGAAAAATACTCACTTTTCAGGTTTGCATGTTTTCCCCAGTCTTCTGCCTGGTGAGTTGCTTTCAAGCCAGGTAGTTTAAGCCATCCTCTTTATTGGTGGTCCATGGAGGGGATGGAGGAAAGAACAAGGATGTGGCCAACATATGGCTCAAGTTGAAGCCACATCTATCACTCAATTCATGCAATTCTCAGAGACAGCCTTAATTTGAAGTTTTATTAGCTCCCTTTTCAAAGCACAGTGACACTCTGGATAATGGTCATATTAATAATGTGAAGATTTGTGTTTGATGAAATACTGGTCTAATAAAAACGTGGGATTAAAAAATCAACTCCTGCAGTTGTGCATATTCGAAAGACAATTCTGGGAACTGTTCCTCATTTTCATCTTTTGCAAAGCTACTCTTGAATTTGACAGTTTTGTAACTCAGATAAGTGGATAATTAAGCCCATCTTTCAGTCCATCTGTCTACATTTAGTAAGCCACCATGTGAGGATATGAAAATAAGGCCTGGTCTTTGCTTCGAGCCAAGAATGGCTTTCACAATTTTTAAAAGTTGAAAAAAAAGGGGGGGAAAGAATATGTGACACTCTTTGTAGCCTACAAAATCTCAAACATTTACTGTCGAGTCCTTTAAAGAGCTCACTAACCAGTCACCTGTGACATTTTCACCAGAGTATGAAATTTTCATTTTTTTCATTATCTTATATTTTTGTTCACTGCTTTATAATTATTAATTTTATTTTTTATATTGATATGATTAATCTTTAACATTTTGAGATATTTCATCTAATTATCAATAATTTTTCTGTGGTTCTTGTAATCTGTTCATTAGCTTTGACCTCTCATTCTTACTATCTAAACCTAGTCAACTCTTTTACTCAATTTATGCAGTCATTTGGGCAGGGTAAAAATTGAGTAAAGACTACATTAAAATCATGAAATTGACTTCCTAAATTTGAATCGGGGATTTTTTAGACTTTGTGCTGACAGCTGCATTCAGTAAATAATTTTATATTTTAAAAAAACTGTCTATTTGAATGGATTGTCATGCCATTTGACTTAAATTGATTTATCAATTCAGTGAAAATTTTCGGTGTTTATATACATACACATAATATGGGTTTATAGATAAATAGGTATCATCCTTCGTCTAGCATTAATGTAGCATGGCAGAACGTTGTATTGTCCTCAAGTTGACTTACTGCTGTATTTCAACACCATCACCTTAGATTTCACACATTTGTGCATTTCACTATACATTTTTGGAAAGTCTTGAATCACAGCCATCTAATCTAAATGTTTTTTCAGGATATTAAAGAAAAATATTATTTTAAAAATCAAGTGAGTTTTAAATACTTCTTTAAAACCACACTTCTTTCTGAATTTCCTGAATTTGAAGGGTCATGATAGCTTATGCTTTTTTAGTATAAAAGGAGTTAGGATCTAGAAGTGTTTTGGTTTGTCAATTTCATATACATAATAATTCAAACACTCTTAAAACTGGCCTAACATAACCCATATGCTTTTCTTCACTACTTGTTACTACTTGAGTTATTCTAATCCCTATCATTTATCTATTGATTATATTATTCTTTCAATGTCTGTATTATGACAAATAGAACCAGGAATAGCATAATAATTGATGCAAGCTAAAACCTTTCAAATGATTTTCCTGAAGAACATTCCCCTAAACTGAAGGAGGACTTAATACCATATTCGAATTTTCTCGGTTCCACAAACACGTCAAACTCTTCTTTCTGCAAGGCCCTTTGTTGCCCCTCTCTCCGGATGGTCTTTCACCAACTCTTTGCTCTACTGATTTTCTCATTTTGGACCAGGAGTATAGGATCAAGCCAAGGCATCCATGATTACTCTGATTATATTCACCCTAATCCATATCTAGAGGTTTTGGAGTGCTGGAGTAGGAACCTTGTGTTTCTTTCCTTACTTTGTGGCACAAACATCTAGATTAGTTGTATGTGGAGATTTGTTTCAAGTTGTCTGCTGTTGGCTTCTTAGTCTTGTTTTCTAAAATATTAAATATTCTTCCAGAAGATGAGATTAATATGTTCAGTGGGAACGGAAGGAAAAAAGAGAGTTGCTATTTCACATGGTCACTGCCAAGAAAAACTCCTCAAACCACCAATCATAAACTTATAATTCCAGTCCTTGGAGTAGCATCCTTTTGTGATCCTACTAAGATTGCAGAAAGAGTGCAGTGGTGATTCCTTTATAAATAGTACTGACATAAGAATTTTGTATGGAATATTTCAATTAAATAATTGTAAGGCACTTGGTATTCATGCCTAGAGTCTGAGTGTGAATTGTAAATATAGTTATAATGAAATAGTATTTACAAATTTTACTCCATTACTTTATAGCTGAAAAATAAACTATGGATTTAGGTTTGTAATAGATTCTTTGGGTCAGGCTATAGCTCATTAATAACAACGGAAGACAAGGCTGTGACTTTGAATATATGTTAATATATGGTATTGAGTACATGTTAATCTCTCTTTTTCTCTTTGTGTTTGTAAATGTATATTTAATATCCATTAAGTAATCATTTTTGAAATAATCTTTTGCATGTCTTTTTACGTTAGCCTCTCACTGTTTAAAATGCCAGTGCACTTATCTAGAGTTATATGACAATGTCAGTAGTAGGGTAAACAAAGCCATTGCAAATTCCTAGTGGTCTGCACATTACTTTTTTGTATTGAATTTTGCATATCTAATATCTCTTAAGCTGTTACATCAAATCCTAGTAATTAGAGATGAACAGGACAATAGTCATTTGGTCAGTTTCACTCCCATATAGAGTGATTCCCTGTACTATATTTTCTACTGATTCATCTTACTGTTACGTGATTTAAAGGAGAAAGTTGCTGAACTATCTACTCAAGTCTTTTGCTCATTTTTTAATTGGGTTGTTTTTTAAATATTGAATTGTGTGATTTCTTTATATATTCTTGATACAAATCTTTTATCAGGTGTATAGTTTTTAAATAATTTCTTCCAGTTTGTGACTTGTCTTCTCAGTTTTTTAATAGTATCTTTAGATGAGCAGAAGTTTTTTTTTTTTTTTTTAAGATTTTATTTATTTGACAGAGAGAGAGACAGCCAGCGAGAGAGGGCACACAAGCAGGGGAAGTGGGAGAGGAAGAAGCAGGCTCATAGCGGAGGAGCCTGATGTGGGGCTCGATCCCATAACGCCGGGATCACGCCCCGAGCCAAAGGCAGACGCTTAACCGCTGTGCCACCCAGGCGCCCCAGAAGTTTTTAATTTTAATGAAGTCCTGTTAGAGTTTTTTAAAATGGTTTATGTATCTGCTGTCATGTCTGAGAACACTTTGTCTAACCCAAGATTATGAAGATTTTTCTCTCATATTTTCTTCTAGAAGTTTTATAGTTTTAGCTCTTGTATTTCAGTTTCTGATTCATTTTGATTTAATTTTATATATGGTTATGATATAGGGTTGAAATTTAATTTTTTAATCTTATTTTATTATTTGCAAATGTATTTCCAGTTGTCCCAAATGTCCTAACACTATTTTTTATTTTTTTTAAAGACTGTGCTTTCTCCATTGAACTGACATTGTGGCACCGTTGTAGAAAACCAATTGGCCATAAATATAAGGATTTATTTCTGGACTTTCAGTTTTGTTCCATTGTTCTATCTGCCTGTCATTATGCCATTATCACATTATTTTAATCATTATGGTAAAGTTTGATACCAGATAATCTAAATTCTCCAAATTTATTCTTTTTCAAAATTGTTTTGATTCTTCTAAGTCCTTTGCATTTCCATATAAATTTTAAAATCAGGATGTCAATTTCTACAGAAAAGATTGCTGGGATTTTAATGAGAATTATGATGAATCTTTAGATCAGTTTGGGGAGATGTGAAACCTTTACAGTAGTGAGTCTTCTAATCCATGAACATTGAACCTCTTTCTAATTGTTTTGACTTTCTTAATTTCTTTCTACAATGTTTTATAGTTCTCAATTTACAAATCTTTAATATCTTTTGTTAAATGTATTCATAAATATTTTATCTTTTTTTGCTGCTATTGTATATGTAATTGTTTTCTTGCTTTCATTTTCGTGTTGTTCACTGGTGATGTTAATTTTTATTACTTAAGTGCCCATCCGTCTGCCATCCTAAAACTGTTGAGTCTCTTCCTAGTTTAGTCTCTTCAGTTCATCGCTCGCCTCAAACAGGACCATAAACTCAGACTAGTGGAGCTGCTGTCTGTCACTCTTTGCTTGCCACCAGGGTCACCACTTTAACTGTCAACACTTCATATCAAAGGAGCCCATTCTGGTGGAATCAGCAAAACTAAATGATTGTTTTTGGCAGTTTGCTCAACTATGTAGTTGGTTTTCCGCAGGCTGAAAGTCGGAAACAACTTATTTTTATATTATTTTTTTCTCTAAATTAGTTCGATATTTAAAAGGTTAGCTATTTTATGCTTAGGAACTCTTATACTTTTTTTGTTGTTGTTTAGAACTTTACAATCAGAACTAGGTGGTTATATATTTTATATTTTTTGCCAAATAAAATAACTGCAAAAATATATTTTATTTCTTGTATATATTCATGGATATTTTGTGATATTTGAAGGACAGAAGTAACTGATGAATAACCAAAAGTAATCACACTCTAAAGTCACTCACTGTTAACTAGATGAGGTCATTATTAATATAATGAGTAGTGTGGTATTTTTCAATGGTTTATTTCTCTTTTGAAAGTTTTAAATTTGCTACTCCACCTCAGTGTTTAAAGAGCTGTCATAATTTCAGCTTCTTAGCTGTATAATTGTTTCATTATATGACTGTGCTCCAAAATCCACATACATGGATATAGATACTAAGCCGGAAGTGTTTATACAAGTTTTATTTTCCTTGAGTATTTTCATTTATTGAGATTAACAAATATTGTATAATCTTTGGGCCAAAGTTTCAAATTCTAGAGATAAAATAATTTGCTTTATTCTTAACTAAATTTTAAGTCCTTTGAATGTAGATATCACATTCATTTAATAATAACTCTCTAATAGTACTCTTCACAGTACCTCATAAGTAAATTCAATATATGCATATTCTACCTCACTCAGTCCCACACTGTGGAAGTATTGCATGTCCCATTATGAAAAATTAGAAACAAAGTAGCTAGATGTTAAGATAAGTATATGAAAATCAATAGTTTTTCCCCCATTTAATAAACGGATACTATTTAGTACCTACTATTTATACTATTTATGCCACTCACTAAGCTAGATGCTGGGGTGGTGGTAAACCATAATAAGCATTATCCCTGTACGTGGGGATTTTGTTTCCTAGGGAGACAATCAGTAAATAATGAACAAATAAATAATTCAAACCATTTGACTACTATAAAAGGAATTAGCTAGGTGAGGCAACAAAATAATGGGAAAATCTACTTTGATAAGATGGTTTAGTGGAAAGGTTTTTCCAATTTCCCCCATTGTTTCACTATTTTATGTTAATTTTTCTATTATTTAAATTTTTTATTTGGAATAATTTCAAGCTTTCAAAAAATTTAAAAGTATGAGGAATGTCTGTATATACTTGTTCAGATTTGCGTAATGCTAAAATTTTACACCATTCTCTTTATCATTCTCTAAATCTACCTCTTTCTATCCTTCTACGTATATATTACATGATTTGTTTTTCTTTTTTTTTTTTTAAAGATTTTATTTATTTATTTGACAGAGATAGAGACAGCCAGTGAGAGAGGGAACACAAGCAGGGGGAGTGGGAGAGGAAGAAGCAGGCTCATAGCAGAGAAGCCTGATGTGGGGCTCGATCTCACAACGCTGGGATCACGCCCTGAGCTGAAGGCAGACGCTTAACGACTGCACCACCCAGGTGCCCCCATGATTTGTTTTTCTGAGTCGTATAAGTGTGCTTTCATCATGGGCCTTTAACTGTAAATTGTTTGGTGTGTATTTCCCAAGAGGAGAATATTCTCTTATGTAGTCACAGTAGACTTTTCAACTTGAGTAAAATTAACATTGAAGAAACAGCTTTATCTAAACTAGTATTTCTATTCCTATTTTGTCAGTTGACCTAATACTATCCTATATGTAGCATTTTCTCTTTATTTTCTGGTATGAGATCCCACCTATGATCAGATAGTATATTTAGTTGTCATGGCTCTTTAGCTTCTTTTAACTTGGAACATTGCCACAGCTTTTCCTTGCCTTTTATGACATTGACATTTTTGAAGAATATCCGTCCCCCCTTTTTTATTATTATTTTTTTAAGATTTTATTTCTGAGAGAGGGAGAGTGAAAGCACAAGAGTGGGGTGAGTGGTAGAGGAAGAAGCAGGCTCCCCGCAGAGCAGAGAGTCTGATGCTGGGCTCCATCCTAGGACCCTGGGATCATGACCTGAGCCAAAGGCAGCCATGTAACTGACTGAGCCACCCAGGCAACCCCCCCCCACCTTTTTAAAACAGCACATTCCTTACTTTGAGTTTGTCTGATATTTCCTCATGATTAAATTCTAGTAACTATAAAACAGTCTACAGGAAGACATTTTAAGACCATGCACATATCCTTCTCAGTAAAATATTTCTCTGGATTTAGCATCTACTGACATTTCTTCTGTCTTCAGTCTTTCCTGTGATCATTGTAAAATAATGATTTTTTTCTACCCCCACTGCTCCCCTCGTATCTTCAGCAGCATTTGTCATTCTCCTATAAGGAAAGTCCTCCCTTCTCCTCCATTTATTTATTTATTTATCTGATTATTATTGGTATGGATTCATAAACTCTTATTTTTCAATGGTTTATAATTAATTACTGAACTTAATTAATTTGGTGCTCAAATGGTCTCAGATTTGGCCAGTGGGAACATCTTCATTCTAGCTCCTGGGTCCTTATGACACATCCATCTTTTTAAAATTAATTAATTAATTAATTAATTTTTACCACTTCTTTACTTTCTGGCACTACAGGATGTTTCAGGCTCTTTTTGTTACTACCCTGTGTTAGCCCTGATGTCAGTCATTTCTCCAGAAATCCTGCTCAATAGGTCCCATACAAGTGAGAAACAATCAGTTATAAGAAGCATCAGCCATTTTATTCTAAGATCAGCATTGAAAATAAAAATTACATGTAACCCAAATCACCCCCTGAAATCTCTTAGGAAGGCCAACACATCTTCTAAATGGCAATAAAATATAGGAAAATAGAGCCAAAAGACAGATTTCATCTTAGCAAGTGAAAATTGGTTAAAAGATTGGGATATTTGTAATAACCTGGTATGGTACTAGTTTAGCAGGTATAATACAGTAATAGGAAAGGCTAAAACAGACACAACAGTGATTTTTTTAAAAAAGGACTGAGAATCACTAATTCATAGATTACTCATTGCTCAGTGCAATATTGGGCTTTTTTCCCTCATTGAGCAGAATTCATTAAAGTGGAATGGATTAAAGAGTTAATGTCAAAAATTAAATGTTAAAAGAAAAAAGTTATATGAATAGTTAATTGAGCTCAAGATCAGCAAGGATTTTTTTACATAAAAGAAAAAAGAAATACTCAAATAATATTTATTGAATTGTTACTCATTTCTACAGATGTTTTACCTTTCTCTTAAATTTATTTTCTAAAAGCTGATTATTTCACAAACCTTGGAATAAAATATTCTATTTAAAAAGGAGAAAAGACTTCTTTATGTCACAAATGTCTCCATGGAGCCTGCACTTGCTGTGCGCATACCTTCTTAGCTTCATTCCACTGTCTGCTTTGCTCGGTTTTTCCTAGCGCCTAGGACAGTGCCCCACACATGGTGGGCCTGGATAAATATTTTCTGAGTGAATGAATCAACAACTTGAGAGAGTTGGAATAAATAATTTGTATATACTCTTCCAGCTTACAGGATTAAAATGAAGGCTTTCTGGGGCGCCTGGGTGGCACAGCGGTTAAGCGTCTGCCTTCGGCTCGGGGCGTGGTCCTGGTGTTGTGGGATCGAGCCCCACATCAGGCTCCTCCGCTATGAGCCTGCTTCTTCCTCTCCCGTTCCCTCTCTCGCTGGCTGTCTCTATCCTGTCGAATAAATAAATGAAATCTTTAAAAAATAATAATAATAAAATAAAATAAAGGCTTTCTGACTCCAGACCCAGATAATTTTCTATACAATGTCTATTGTCTGAAGGCTACTTAATTTATATCCGTGCCCTGATGTTGGCTGAGATGAGTATCCACAAGAACATATTAATAATTGGAGACTTCCTTTGCTTGTCCTAGCTTTAATTTATATACACATCTTCTAATGGACTGAATGCTGAAGAGGCCTGAGGACCATTTCAGTATTGCAAAGAAAATGTGATTTTTATCTTTTTCAGATTTCTGAATATCTTGTGTACTTACACCCTTAAGGTGACTATAGTTTGGAGGGAAAAAAAAAGATTGAAAATGACTTTGGAACCTGGGAGCACAAATGTTACTGGTTTCTGTTCTTTAGTAGCTGGGAGTAATGATAACAGAAAAGATTAAGGCTGCCAGCCTGGGCCCACAGAAATGCACTGGGGAGCTCCAGGCCAGCAGTGGTTTCTATAGAGATGTTGATTCAAAGGTGGCTTTATAAAATATCCGGCGAAAATATTTCACAATTTTTTGTGTGTGTGTTTGAATAAATGAATAATTATAAGAATATATTGACTTTTAAAATACTGTTTTGTCAGGTTAGGCTAAATATGAGAGATTTTTATCTAACAATTTTTTTATAGTTTGCAATATATATGATCATGCTTAATTTCTGTATTTGAAAAGTAAGGTGCTGTAGAACATGTGTGTAGGTGTGTGGTATCCTCCCCATTATGAAAGCCTAATGCCATGAATTTCAAAATGTTATTGCTAATATTATTTAATTCTTACAACAAAGCTGCGGGGCAGGCATTTTTGTGTCCCTTTAACAGATGAGGAATATAGGTCACAAAAAGCCCAGGCAGCTTGTCCAAGGAACACAGATCTGTGAAGTAACAAAACCAGGCTTATCCCCAGATCAGCTTGTCTTTGCTGCATGGGCTTCCCTTTTGACTTCTCATGGCCACAAAGTGTTGATTGCCATGTGGTTATGATTTCAGGCTAAGAACCCAAAATTTATTTATTTATTTATTTATTTATTTATTTATTTATTTTTAAAGATTTTATTTATTTATTTGACAGAGATAGAGACAGCCAGCGAGAGAGGGAACACAAGCACGGGGAGTGGGAGAGGAAGAAGCAGGCTCATAGTGGAGGAGCCTGATGTGGGGCTCGATCCCATAACGCCAGGATCACGCCCTGAGCCGAAGGCAGACGCTTAACTGCTGTGCCACCCAGGCGCCCCCCAAAATATATTTATTAAACATACATAATTCTTTTAGATATGGAAGCCCTCATCTTCATATATTCCTTGTGTGCTTATTAAATGGCATTATAAATTACACTTAGCCACACGCACACTCACACTCTTTCCCTAGGTATAGGACAGTGAGGTTCCTAAGAAAGAAATATTTTTAACATGATTACCTGGTGTTGCTAAAATACAGGAACTCATAAATTATAAAATATCCTCGAGTCTCCGTTAACTTTATGTTAACTCGGATCTTTTGGCTCCTGGCTTAAAACCTGAAATAGCTTCTGTGTAGGTAGAATAATGGCCCTCTGAAGATGTCCACATACTTACCTCAGGACCCTGTAAATATATGACAAAAGAGACTTGACAGATGTGATTAAATTGAGGATCTTGAAAGAGATGGGGAAATTATCCTCGTGGGCCCACTGTATCAGTTTTTAAAGTGACAGGGAAGTAGAAGAGTGTAAAGGAGAGGAGATGTGACGTTGAAGTGGTAATTTCTATAAGGGGGCCGTGTGCTAAGAAATGTGAATGTGGGCAACCTCTAGAAGCTGGAAAAGAAAAGGAAATGGATTCTCTCCTAGAGCCTCCAGGTGGAACGCAGTGCTGGTAGCCAGTTTTGGACTTTGAACTTGAAAAGTGTAAGATAATAAATCTATGTTGTTTTAAACCGCTAAATTTGTGGCAATTTGTTATAGCAGCAATAGGAGACTAACACAGCATCCTGCTTTGATTGTGATAAAATGCAAAGTCCTCAGCTGGCTTGCCTCTAAGACCCTTTAAGATCAGATCTCACTCAACTTCGTGCCTCACATCTGAACTCCATGCTTTATAATTTGCTCTCCACTGACCCTATGCTGCTCAAAGTTGGGTTGCATAAATTCTTGCCTTCTCTGTTTGCTGGTCTTGCTTTTCTCTATCTCAGGCTATGCCTTCTTCCCCATCGTCTCTCATATCATCTCTTATGTCAACCCCAGTTCCACCTGTATCACAGCCAGGCTAATCAATACTTAGCTCAGATTTCATTCCTATGGGAAGCGTTCCTAATACTTTTTCTGTTCCTCAATAAGCACTCTCTTCTCTGCTTCCTGTGACATTGTGATTTATGAGAAGTATGTAATTTGGTCATTCAGATGAGCAAACTGTATTTCTCATATATATTTGGGTTTTGTCCATGGTTCCTGGCTCACAGCTCCTAAAACCCTTT